>NC_058130.1:26141785-26343611 GCF_016433145.1 Gracilinanus agilis | reverse complement strand
CTCTTTCTCCCCCTCCTTCTCTCCCTCTCTCCCTCCCTTTCTCTCTTTCCCTTTTGTGCTCTCTCCCTCCCTCCCTCTCTCTCTCCCTCCCTTCCTCTCTTTCTCTTCCTCCCTCTCTCCCTCTCTCTCTGTCTCCTCTCTCTCTCTCTCTCTCTATCACACACACACACACACACACACACGCACGCATGCACACACGCACACACACACACACACATTTTCAGTCTGCCATTACCAATAGCTACTTCAAATCAACCTACATATATACTCAGGACTCCTCAACCTCCTCAAAAAAAGTCTTTCTGTGCAGTATCCAGCCAATTCCTTGATTATCTCTCTACTCCCTTTCCCTGATAAACTTCTAAAAAAAGTATTTATTTATCACTCAAAGCCTCTTCTCCACTCATTTTCCACTCACCCCAAAATAATGGTCTTTAGAATAGAACTTACAGATAGTTATTTCCTGACTGTAAGCTTATAGTTCTGAAGTGAAAATTGGTCTCTGAACTCAATCCTCAAAGGAGGATCCCCAAGGAAGAGGTCATGGAGGTATGGAGCAGAGCAATGTTCCCATTCCAAAAACTCATTTTGATTCACTCAATTTGTTTTACATCTTCTCTCTGGACATTTGAAGATATATTCTGATGGTGATAGTGGTAGTCACCAAAATAACACAAGAATGTGATTTCAATATATCCATCATGGAAGCTTCCATCTTAAACGTGTAGAATAGGACTAACTTCAAGTTCCAACTAAATCCATCTTTCCCCAAGAAGCCTTTCCTGATCTTCCTTAATTACAGTGTCTTCCTTCTCTTGATTATCTATACTTTATCCTCTGGAGGACACTGACATATAATCCAGCCATTCATTTTAAGGTTGCCAAACCTAGGACCCAAGGAGGTTGCCCTTGATCTTGACTTGCCCCAAATCACACAGTTAATAAGAGTCAAATTTGGGGATGAACTCGGGTTCTCTGACTCCAGACCCTTGAATCATGCTTCTGATTTTTCATGTGGGTGACTGGAAGGATGTTATACTCAGAAGAAATAGGAAGTTAAGAGGGGGAATGGTTTTTGAGTGGACAGTGGCACACTCCCACTTAGAGATTGTTTCATTAAAAAATTCAACAGCAATATGCATTAAAAAATTAACTGCCTGCCTATCATTGCCTTAAACATTAGGATCAAGTTGGCTTGAGTGGGGATTCAAACCTAGAAAAGAGGAAATTATTCCCTGGGCCTTACTCTGAATAATACTGGCACAGGACTCCCTCGATATTATTATCTTCAGACAGCCCATTTTTTTACCTCTCCTAGCTGGAAAAGAGAGTACTAGTAACCATCTGGCTTGCTGCCAACCCCATAACCCCACCCCATACTGCCATTTTGCCTTTAATCCAAAACCACTTTCAGATTTAATACCATCAAACACAGAAAAGGTCATCAGTGTTCATGATGAACAGCCAGCATGTTTATCTTTAAAGTTGAATATTTTTATAATCTTGAAGAAAGGAATTTTTGAATCATGTTCAAACATTTGTTATAATTTCCCCACATTAATATTAAAGCTTTTCCCAGCTTCGATTTTTGGAGGAAAAATCGGTAATTTCAAATGTCTGATCAAAAGCTAATATTAGGGATTATATGTGCCACAAACAGTGATTCAAATTCTAGGCCCATATTGAACAGATATATATATATATATATATACATTCCTTAAATTGGCAGAATAGATTATGACAATGTCTGGCTCATTGCAGGCTCTTATCACCTTGAAAGATACCCAGGTGTGCTGAGCATGAACTTAGCATTGCCCAAGGCACCACCTGTTTGCCCAAGTGAAATGGAATCTATTACTTGGGTTAGAGCTAGAAAAGTGGGACCAATTGGTGATTGTAACCACATGATCTTCCACAGTTGTGGAAACATCAAGATGTAATAGAAAGAGGCCTGGGTTTTGTCAGAGGACCTAGGTTTAATCCTAACTACCTTCACTACTTGTCACTTGTGACCTTGGACAATTCATCTAACCTTGGGACCCCAATTTCTTCATCTATAAAATGAGATCAGGAACTAGATTTTTAGCGTTCCACATGGGGCTCCAGAAAAACCATAATTGGTGCATAACAACCCAGTGTGAATTTGGGAGTACTATCCTTGATCACTAGTAATGACACTTAAATCCAAGATAACCACAGTATCTTCTTCACCTCTTATCTCCCAACACTATCCCTATTCCAACTGTCCCTCTGGGCTGTGCCATTTTGTGTCAATCAGTCAATCAAAAAATACTAGCTACATGTCAGACACTGTTCTAGACAATAGAAAATCTCAGGAGGATGTGTTTTGACCCATGCTATTTCCAAATTCATAGAATGTAAGAAACAGAAAAATTTTAGTCCAACTGGCTCATCTTTAAATAATATTTTCCCCATTTATATATAAAAACAATTTTGACATTTGTTTTTCTTTTGAGTTCTAAATTCTTTCCCCCTTCCCATCCTACTTCCTCTTCCCCATTCCCTGAGACCATAAGCAATCTGATATAGAATTTACATGTGCAATCATGTGACATTTTCCATATTAACCATATTATGAAAGAGATCTGAAACAAAAAGAAGAAAGTGAATTTTAGTATCCAACTAACTCATTTTAAAGAGGAAGAAACAGACCTAAAAAAATCAAGTGACTTCCCCAAAATCACAATATCATTCAGATTTCTTCTAGTTTCAGCACATTTATAACCTAACCATAGCCATATTAGCAATTGATCTGGTGTCATGAGAAAATTTCACCCCAACCCTTATTATACCCACACTCTGGCTCCAAGATGGCCTTGCAACTACAGAAGGCACCCCCTGTTAGCTCTGCCCTGCTTGGCTCTGGGTTCTGCAGTGTGGTCAGTGAGTAAACCCCAATCCACACCTCCTTCTCATTTTTGATAGAACAGAATGAGTAACAGAGGCTAAGCAAACATGGATGGGTTGCCATCTACACTGAAGATCTCATTACCCACTCTTCTTCTGAATTCTCTTATTACTGCCAAAGCCTCCACCATATTTCAAGTTACCCAAATTACAACTTTGGTATCATCTTGAACTTCTTAGTCTCATTCACCCTATATAACCAATCAGTTGCCAAATCTAATCATTTCTATCTCCACAATATTTCTTGTGTCTATACTTCCCCTTTTCTCTATGACTAGACCCATTGGTCTAGTTCAGACCCTCATCACCTATTACAAGTTGTTGTTTAGGGTTTTTGGTTGGGTCCAACTCTTCATGACTCTACCTGGGCTATTCTTAGAAAAGACACTGGAGAGGTTTGATCTTTCTTGATATCATTTTACAGATGAGGAAACTGAGTCAAACAGAGTGAAGTGACTTGCTAGTAAATGTCTGAGGCCAGATTTGAACTCAGGAAGATGAGTCTTCCTGATTCCAAGTCCAGTGCTGTATCCACTGTACCATCTAGCTGACCCCACCTCTTGCCTGGATTTACAAGGCAATCTCCTAATTGATTATCCTTCCCCAAATCTTTCTCCTCTCCAATCCATTCTCCATAAAGTTGATATGATTGTTCTAAAGCATAGATTTGACTAGGTAGCTTCCCTACTCAGTAAAGTCTAGTCTCTCCCTACTTGTTCTAAGATGAAATATTGTTTCATCTTCATTATTTCTACTTTGCATAAGATTTATAATTAACATAACTATTGGTGGGTATAACTTCAAAATAAGTATGTTTACACCTATATATCTGTATACATATAGAGATGGGATAAGACCCCATTTTATTTCATTTTATTTTATTTTATTACTGACAAGCATACATGATCAAAAACGTTTGAAGAACACTGTACTAGAATTAAGTTTTCCTTCTCTCTAAATTTATCTTGTTTTAGCACAGACTCAGGTAAACAAAATGATTAAAAGTATCCAAAGTCTCTTTTAAAGGTATGATAGTGCCTTAGAGAGACTTATGCTGAGTTCTCTCCTGCCATCAACATAAATTTCCTACAACTGGCTTGATTTAAGAAGCTGATTGAGGCAAAGCAAATTTGCTGATCCTTGTGTAGCATTTTAAGAATTACAAAGCATTTAACATACATTATCTCATTTGGGCTTGGCCCTAATCCTGTGTGGTAGGTGCTATTATCATTTCTATTTTACAAATAAGGAAACTACGACTCCAAAAAGTTCAAGAACTTGCCCAAGTCTACACAATTAGCAGAAGTTGGAGGCAATATTTGAACCCAGGTTTTCCTAATGCCAGCTTCAATACTCTAACCACTCAATAACTCTGTCTTTCAATTACAGATACAAAGATCTCATAAATAAATATGCTTAGGCTCTGGTATCTCCTGTACTGCCCAACATTTATTGCCTGTGCCCATAAAATCCAACAGGTACACCCAGAAGATTTTTTTCTCATCCCATCTGTGTGGAGATGCTCAGAAAAAAGGGAAAAATAATTTTCCTGGAGAGTTCTCTATCCTTTTCGATACTGTATTTCATGATGTGTCCAAAAAATGCCCAAGTCTGGGCAACAATACACCAGAAGAAATTTTAGCAGGTTTCACTGCCCTAATTGAAGAATAATTGACTAGCCCCCAAACAGTAATGAATGACCAAAGGTGGTTTTCTTTGAAGGCCTTTGTTTGCATTTGTGTCATCTATATTCCATAAAGCAACATGAATAACTGGTCCTTTTGTCAAGACCAATTTATTTTTAATGCTCTGGAAAGTTGAGATGGAGAGTAAGAGCCCAGTTTTTATTGTGTCAATGTAGCTGTGTCCTCAAAAATGTGTTTGTAATGGGTATGCCATTTGAAAAACCCCCACTCACAAATAGTCTCAGCTGACAGCACATATTTCTTTCCCTAGCTGAAGGACTCATGACAGAAAGATGGTCTTGTTTTCATTTCCAGACTCAGCTTTATGAACTCTTTTTATGATTACATTACAAGCTGTCTGATTTCTGGGGGAGAAGATAATTCTTCGGGCTTTTCTCCCAAGTTTTTCTATTGCATCGTGTCTGGCTGGCATTAACAGGGATCAGAGAATCAGAACTCTAGGTAGTCATGAGGGTCCCATCTGGAACATTAACTAGTCAAGGGCAAGCCTTGGGGAGAAAAGGTGCTTTACCTGCTGGGCTCAAGTCTCCATCACAGAAGTGTTGAGAAGAGAATATCCTGGATTTTTGGTTTCTTGAGTCTGGCTAATTGAGAAGAGCCCACTCTATACAAAACTTTGCTTATTCATTCATTCCTATGGCAACTACTCACAGAAAGGAGTAAATTTATAAGGAACCACCTATAAGTTCCCCAAAGAGAACTGTGGAGATTTCTGGAGTTTTGCCATCACTATGAACTGGAGAGAGAAGATAGAACCTGATGGTGTGGCTCCCTGATCAAACTGTCTGTGCCCCAACCTACTCTACTCCCTATTCTACAGCATTAGGTTCTTTTGTAGCAAACCTTCTTTGGTTTGGAAGAGGCTCAAAAAGCATACATCCTTACTGTCTATTGATGTAATCTGTCTCCCACTAAGCCTCCTACTCAGGAAGAGGAGTCAGTATTAGGAAAATCAGGAATGGTACTTAGAGATCATGCTGCCATCCCCACAAGGCTGGCCCTGTTTCGGAGGCAAAGGGAAGGGCCCGAGAAGTATTCTTCATTGGAGTTCTTTTCCATGGTCAAGGAAAGGGCAGCAACAGTTTTTGAGCTTCTGAAAACCCAACCTGGTAGCTGATCTTCCAGTTCCCAGGAGTATTTGGACTGCTTTGTAGAGGTTATATAGCCCTTAGATTGACCCTGGGTACATTGTTCTAGAGGGCAGAGAGGCACAGTCAAAAGAGCCCTGAACTTGGACTCAGAGGACCTGGATTCAAATGGAACCTTTTCCACTTATAACTTGCACAATGTTGGACAAGTAATTTCACCTTCATAAGTTTCAGTTTCTTCCCAGCATTGCACAATGTAGAGAGTAATATGTCTTGAACTGAAAGACTAGGGTTTGAATTCAACTTAGCTACTTAATACCTTGTAACTTTGGACTTAAATTCTCTGGGTCTGTTTTCTCCACAAAATTAAGGGTTTGAGCTCTGATCTCTAAGATCCTTTCTAGCTTTTTGTCTATGGTTCTATGATCTGTTAAATAAGGGCATTGCATTAGATGACCTCTGAGGCACCTTCCACCTTTCTATCTATGATCTGATGAAGGGAAATCTCTTACCAAAGAGACTAGCAAACATTCCCTTGCAATGACTCATGGTTCATTTTGATCAACGCAACTTCTTTCCTTATTGGCAAGTACATCATGGTCCTCTCATGCAGACTCCCACCAGCCCCACCCCACCCCAACATGTTTATATACTCATGCACTGCCTCATTCAAACATGTTTTTACCAGGTGGTTTCAGAATGGAATCAGTCCCAGCATCACTGTGTGACTTCCAAAACTTGCAAAGTCATTTATGCTGAGAGCAAGAGCTCCATATTCTTTTTCCAGGACCCCATTAATCAGTCTTTATTCTTCACTGCCTCTCCCTAGCTTTAGATTGAACTTATCTTTATCATGGCCTCTTTGACAAGAGTGTTGCTATTTACTGCCTGTAAAGTGATTTAACCTCTAAGTTTCATGGTCATCATTGGTAAAATGAGGGAGTTGGGCCAGAATGGCCACTAATTCCTTCAAACTCTAGACCTATTATCAAGGTCCATTGAAGCATTCACATCCAGGGCCATTAAAACTAGCCTGCAGAGTTTATTGAACTGAACATCAGGGAGGAGATACATTAGAGATATAGCTTTGTCCTGCTTTCTCCAGAAGGCTTCATCATCATAGTGTCACCTAGTACAGATCCTCAGCAGAAGGTAAGATATCAAAGGTAGCCATTGCATACAAGGAAGCTAGGTAGCACAATAGATAGAATACTGGACTTCAAGCTAGGAAGACAGGAATTCAAATCCAGCTAGATCCTTCCTAGTTGTATAACCCTGTTCAAGTCATTTTACCTCTGACTACCTCATTTGCCTAAACTATAAAGTAGGAATAATAATGGTTGCTGTTAAGATCAAATGATAATACTTGTAAAGCATTTAGTAGCATAAAGTAGGTATATAATAAATACTTGTACCCTTCTCTCTCTAAGTTGCTCAGGAAAAGGGAAACAAATGGGGGTAGCTGGGTAGCTCAGTGGAGTGAGAGTCAGGCCTAGAGACGGGAGGTCCTAGGTTCAAACCCGGCCTCAGCCACTTCCCAGCTGTGTGACCCTGGGCAAGTCACTTGACCCCCATTGCCCACCCTTACCAATCTTCCACCTATGAGACAATACACCAAAGTACAAGGGTTTAAAAAAAAAGGGAAACAAATGCACTTACATAGACACAATTGTCTTCATCACCTTTCCAGGAATTGACCTCCAAAAAAAAAAAAAGATACATGTACCAAAGTGATAGTACCATAACAGAAAAATATCTCAGGGATCTTGCTAAGGCAACCCAAAGAATCTCAGGGTGAGTAGCCTTCCTAAGGAAACCAGAGGAGATACCAAGGTCCACAGTACTGGCCTGAATGTAGCCAAAAGCAAGGGAAGTCTGAATTTCTTGTTCCTTTGATTTTTCTCTTTCATCCACTCCCACATATCCACAACACAGCTATCCCCTTGCAAGTTGAGCATACTCAGGCTTTCTGTCACCTCTGTCCAAAGTTCTGAAAACCATGATTTAACAGAAGTTAATCAATTCATTTCAATAGTCATAGATTTGTGTACTATGTACAAGATACTATGCTATAATGTCTACAAAGATAAAAACAAAATGAGGAAATAGGACAGGCAATATTGAATACATAAAAATAACAAATGGCATTAATAGACCACATTGGTATTCTAGCTAAAAGTCTCTATTGAGAAAGAAAAAAATATGGCCTGACTCTAGTTTAAAAATGGTTTCATTTATATCTGTGAAAAATGATGATCAATTTATATATCACTTCATTAATTTTTCTAATATTTCTTGAAATATGGTGATGATACTTCATAGGAATAACTATAGGCTAAGTTTGAAACTTTTCAAATCAGTTCCTTTTAAAATTATTCATGTGAGGAAATCACTCCAGATAACCAGAGAAAGAAAAAAATCTCTTGGTTTCCATAAGTCAAAAATAAGTGAATCCATTTTTTTAACTTGAAATGAAATCACTTGAGAGATCTTTCTGATACTTCTTTCTGATGATTTTTCAAGTGGGAGGAGGCACCTCAGAAAAAGAGGGACTATGATGAAACTCAGTAATTCCTTCAATAAATATTTGAGTGTCTTTTCTAATAAAAGTCACTGCTATAAGAACTGATAGGAAAACAAAAGAGAATAAGGCACGTTCATGCCTTCAAGAAACTTTAAAACCTTGCCTGGGACATGACATGCACACAAATAATTAGAATTCCTAGTAAAATGGTAAATTGCCATCAAAATGTGCCATAAAAAAACTTATGTTTATATGGTGCTATATACAGAATGTTCCAAAACTTTTAGTGTAGTTTCAAACTGTTAAAGCTTTAATATAAGCTTTAAGAGCTTAAAGTAACACTAAGGCCTTTGGAAAACCCTGTATGTAACATCTGATCCTTAAAATAACTCTTTGAGGTAATTACTGCATGTATTATTAGCCTCATTCTACATATTAGAAAACTGAGGTTGTAAGAAATTAACTTTATTCCCCGAAGTCAGTCCCAAGACTAGTGGGTGTCTAGGGCAGAATTTGAACTTAGGTCTTCCTAATGTCCAAATAGTCCTCCATCTCCTGCATCAGAATGCCCCAATAAAGGCCCATGTTGCTTCAGGCAAAAGAGGGTTCACTTCTGCCTGGGGAAATGTTGGAAGAGCAAATTGCTTCAGATGTCTGCCTCTGTCTGCTTCCTTTTCTATAAAGTAAAGGCTTTGGGCTCAAGACTTTCAGCTCAAAGTCTATGCTGCTATTATCTCTGTTACTATGATGCTGATTCTTATAGATATTACAAAGTCTTCTGTCAATAGGACATAATCTCTCTATATGGCATGGTCCACTACCACCACCATCCAATTAACATTTTCTTTCTATTTCAAGGAACGCAAGTTTCCTAAATTTGTGTCCAAAGAAATGGAGAATATGTACATTGAAGAACTGAAATCATCAGTCAACTTGCTAATGGCAAACTTAGAGAGTATGCCAGTATCGAAAGGAGGTGAATTCAAGCTTCAGAAACTGAAACGAAGCCATAATACATCCATCATTGACATGGGAGAAGAGAATGAAAACCAGCTTTCCAAATCAGATGTCGTGCTGTCCTTCTCCTTGGAGGTAAGAACCCCAGGAATGTTAGATTGGGAGCAGAGTGGGAAGAATGGTGTGACTGAATTGTAGAACAAGTGATAACTTTTATATCTAATATTGAAATAGGAGCTATATGGAACACAGAACAAGCAATATAAAATTATTTCCTTAGGGCAAGAAGAGAGAATATTTTAAAAGAAATACTTTTAAAATCTTTTGATTTTATTTTTACAATCACTTTCATTTCTTAATATATCCATCCACACAATCCTTAATATATCCATCCATAACTCATCTCATAGAACAACCAAAAAAAAAAAGAAAATAGAAAAAGGAAGGGGAAAAAGCAATGCAGCAAAACCAAGGATGGCAGCATATGCAATATTCCACACTCATAGTTCCCCACTTTTGCCAAGGAGAATTGGAGATACATTTTTTTCAAGTCTTCTTCATGGTCAGCTTTCTTATTCATTATAATCACCTAGTGGAAAACATCAATTTGAAGGATGTCTATTAAAGTCAATCTTAAAATGGGATTAGAGGAAGTAGTATAAAAGTTCTTCCTAAAATCCTTGAGTCATTAGATATCTTTAATGATATGATTTCTAGGCATAATGGAAGCAGTCTATAGTCATTTTGTTAGTGATAAGAAATTAATTTCCTGCTTATGGTTTCTATTCTTTTTGCTGTAGGACATGACTGATTACAATGAAGCTAGCCATTGTTTTCTGTGTTTCAGGATTGGAAATAAGAAAATATCATGTGTTTCCCCAAATGCCCTTGTTCAGTGCCTTGATGACTTATTTTTTTTATTGTTTTTTCTTCATTTAATCACTTTCCCTTTGAGAGGTAGATGTATTAGAAAGACTGATAGAATCTCTAATTCTACCATTTACTGGATGTATGACTCCAAAATCTTTTAGCATTTCTAAGCCTCAATTCCCCCATCTGCATCTCCATCATAGAGTTGCTAAGAGAGTCCATTCTTAAAGCACTTCAAAAACCATAAAGCAATATATAAATGTCATCATTATTAAAAAGCCATCATTGAATTGTTTTCAATCGTACCTAAATGATTAAAGGATTCAAATTGTATTAAAGGAAAAGGAGCAAGAATCCTGTTTGGACAATTTCTATATATCTAATGATGAATTTTAAAGAATGAAATTAATTTTGGTGGGGGGAATATCCTAAGTCATGCTGCGAATTAACTCAGGAAACATATTTTCTGTATGCAGACAGAATCTGCTTAGTAACATTATAGAATGTTTTCAAAACGTATTATGCAGTTAGAGGATGAAGGGTTGAATTAAATGTAGAACACTTGGTGTGTGAAAATCAGCAGTCTAATTTCACAGAAACCTTCTTTTTTTAAATGCCACTGCCCAAGTTCTTTTTAGGTGTCTTTGCATTTGATTATTACCAATGAAAGGTGATATTTTATGCCTCACTTCCTCCTTCATTCCTGTAGGAAAAATATTGGTTTATTGGTTTTCATAAAGCTTTTCCACTTTTATTTTCCTAAATCCTTCTTTCTCTGTAGTTACTGATTTTATCAGCTGCAGCTCATTCTTGTTTGGAATTTAGACGAGTGTTAGTCCAACAGCTCTCCCATGTGGGTATGATTAGAACAGCCTTTTAACTTGTAAGTACAAGTACGCAAATACCCCAGGGATCATCCACAACTTTTTAATGAGAAGATTATCAAATAACAAAATGTACAGAAACTATCTCCAAAAATGTGTATATGCCTATGTGACTGGAGGGTGGTGGAGTGAATTCATAGAAAAATGTGAAGACGTTTATGAACTCAAAATAAAACAAAGGCAAATAACATACATAATGACCGCAACAATGCAATAGAGCACCAACAGAAAGAAAATTAGACTGAATGCTATGAATTACATATGATATAGAAAATGTGCTTGGTACGTGCATTATATATTATATATTGCACATATTATGTATAAGCGCTTCCTAAAGGTGAAGAGGCTGTAGAAATGTGAGGTGTTTTACACATACATACACACTTGTGTCATAACAAAGTTTGACCAAAGTAGAGAGGAAAAAATGTATTTGAAAAGACGAGAGACTGTACCTATGAAATATTGCCATGTGTCAGTCAACTGATATGTTTCTGAATCACTCCTTTTCTCTTTCTTTAAACTTCCTTATAAGGTATGACTCTGGATTTGAGGGAAGGCAGGATACACTGAGAAATAAAAGTGATAATAAAATATCAGTTGGGAATTTTTCTAAACAATAGCCATGTTAAAGTTGTACTTGAGAAGCAGAAGGAAGACTGATCTTGGTTATTTTGCCTACCTAAGCAGCAAGATTCCCTTAAAAGTTGGAGAAGGAAGGGCCGTGAGATGTGTCACATCCAGGGATCACTTGAAGGAATCAGGAATGTTCGCCTGGTGGGAAAGATCTGATATGAGAGAAGTCAAAAAATAGACAGACTTTCAAATATTTGAAATGAGTTTTCCTCTAGGAGAGAGATGTGACTCTTGTTCTTAGTCTAACATGGCAGAATCAGAGGCAGTCAGTAAATTTTGCCAAAAACAGCTATAAGTTTTGTAAAGGGAAAATTTTTTACCATACAGAGCCATCCAAGAGTAGCAGGATTTTCAAATGAGAGATTGATGGTCACTTGCTAAGGGAATATAAAATGGGAGAGGATTGTCATTCATACATGGGTTGAAATAAATGGTATAATAAACCTTTTCCAATTCAAAGATTCTATGAGAGTATATACCTGCCCTCAAAGAGTTCGATTCACCAGACCAGTAATCCCAGGGTACTGACCTTTCTAGTTTGACTGCTGACTCACTGGTAGTGATCCTGGATGATAAGAGAGATTCCTCAGTGTTAGAGATGCCAAATGTCTATTTCTAACAAAGAAAAGAAGGTAGCTACTTTGATCTATTCACCACTGAACTTGACTTAGATTCCTGAACACATTCTAGTATAAATTATTTAAAAGATTTGTTAGCCCTTGGAAAGGGAAGCAGTGATCACTAAGTATCATTGTGGGGTCATTAAAAATAGATCAAACCAGACTAAAATTATTTTTAAATTTAAGAAAGTTGCTATTCAGTTAAATTGGAGAGTTGCTATAGATCAGTGGTTCCGAAACTTTTTTGGCCTATCACCCCCTTTCCAGAAAAAAATATTGCTTAGCCCCTGGAAATTAATTTTTTAAAAATTTTAATAGCAATTAATAGGAAAGATAAATGCACAATGTGGCCATCACTGCTTCCCTGCATCACTGCAGCACCCACCAGGGGGCAGTAGTGCCCACTTTGGGAATTACTGCTATAGATAGTATATATTTAAGTTTCAACAATTTGACAAAGTCAGCTATCTTCTTGAAAAAGATGGAAATAAGTTGGATGCATTGAAAACTGATTAGATGTCAAGATCAAAGAAGAATGATTGATGATATCAACCTAGGTGAATTCTCCAATGATATGCCTCAGGAATTTATTCTTATCCTTGTCTTGTTCTGTTTTTGTTTTTATTTTGTTTTTAGATCAATGACTTAGATGAAGGTATAAATGGCATATATATCAGTTTGGCAGATGGTGTAAATCTGAGACAGGAATGATTATTAACACATCAGTTGTCTGAATTGCAGCCTGAAAATAGCTCAACAGGTTGAAAGAATAGACCAAAACTAGTAAGATGAAAAGGAATTCGAATAAATATAAAATGTTGCACTTGAGTAAAAAAAATCAGCTGGGAGATGTATTATGAGAAAATAGTTCATTTGGATAAGGCCAGTGGATTTTAGTGGATTGCCACCTCACTATGAGTAAACAGCATGATAAGACAGCCCCAAGTGCTCATGCAAATAAATGTAAGACATTATCTAAATAATAATTTGGAAAAGAAAGGATGTGGTTACCCCTCAGTATTCTGTCATGACCAGATAATGAGAATAACATCTTCAGTTCTGAGTACCACAGTTGAAGGAAATTGACAATCTGAAATATCAAGAGGCAGGCAACCAGTGGTAGTGAAGTGGCTCAATGAAGAGAGGATAGAGGTTCAAATTTGGCCTCAGAAACTTCCTAGCTGTGTGACCTTGGACAAAGCATTTAACCCCCATTGCCTAGCCCTTATTGCTCTTCTGCCTTGGAGCCAACACACTGAATTGATTCTAAGACAGAAGATAAGGGCTTGAGAAAATAAAGAGGTAGGCAACCAGGATGGGAAGGGAAGTAGGTCATACCTGATGTGAGGATTGGGCAAATAAACTAAAACCATTTGGCCTGGAGAACAGAATATTTAGTGATGGCATGGAGGGGAGAGATAGGGGATGGTGCTGCCCTTCAAATAGAGAAGAAGAATTATATTTGTTCTGTTTGGCCCAAAGAGGAAAAAGAAATAAAACTGTAGGGATGCTACAGAGAATATTTCAGCTGAAAACAAAGGAAAGCTTGGTAGGAGTGAGAACTGACCCAAATTAATATAGACTTCATGGAAAAAAATATTCCACAGTCTACTGCTAATTACTAGGTTTACTGAAAATATGTAAAATACAAATAGGACCTACATCTAACTGAGATGCAGAGAAGTGGTTCATCCAGCTGACTGTGTCTGTGAGTTCAGAAGAGAAGCTGACTAGTGTAGTCAAGTGAAATATGCCTCCTCTGGGAGGAGTGAGATCCTCATCCCTCTGGCTGAAAAACCAAATAAGTCTAATCTCTTTTCCATGGCAGCCTTCCTGAAAATATTCAAAGATGAATATCGTGAATGAACCTCCCAAGTGTTCTCTTTAGACTCTCCCAATGACTTCCAAACTGATCCTCCTATAATAAGGTCAAGAAGGTCCATAGTAGTCTAGGTTTTCCTCCTCTGGATGATCCCCAGTTTATGGTGCACAGAACTGAAGGCTGTATTCAGACACAGTCATTTTGTTGAATAGTATCCCATAGCATTCATATATCACAGTTTGTTCAATGAACCCAGAGTAATAAGAAACCACTTTGTTTCTAGTTTTTTTTCCCTACTGAATAGAGTACTACTATGAATCCTTTTGCATATTGAGGACCCTTTGTGCATGGAAAAAATGTTTTATACACATTATTACACATGTAAAATCTATATGAGATTGCTTCCCATTCTCAGTGGGGTGAGGGGAGGCAGGAGAGTGAGAGAGAATTCAAGACTCAAAATTCTTTTTAAAATGTTGGAAAGTATTTTTACATGTAGTTGGGGGAAAATAAAGTTTTTAAAAATCATATTCACATTGAGGCCCCTTTTGTTCTCTTATGGACTTCATTAGGGTATGTGCTTAGTAGTAGGGTCTCTAAGTTAAAAGTTATAAACAATTTAGTGACCTCTCTTATGCCATACCAATTTTTTTCCAGAATGGTTATACCAATTAGTCATTCATTCCACTAATCCTTCCAACATGAACTATTCCTAGACTTTTTGTCATCTTCCCCAATTTGATTGGTGAACTTTTTTTAAAGAACCTATTCACAGAGATATTCTTCTTCATCCCCTAGTAGATGTACCTATATTAGAGATGACAATGGTGAATGCTGAGTTTAATTTGTTTTGTTGCTCTTTTCCCTCTACAGGTTGTAATCATGGAAGTTCAAGGCCTAAAGTCTTTGGCCCCCAATCGCATTGTATACTGTACCATGGAGGTAGAAGGAGGAGAAAAACTACAGACAGACCAAGCTGAAGCTTCCAAGCCAACGTAAGTTGTGTGTTCTATGGCTACCCTTCCAGGGGGCTCTGGGTATCAGAAGTTACTTCCAAGGTGGGCTATGATGGACTGCAATTCCCACCGCTACACATTAGGTGTCCTAGGGAATCCTTTCTAACCCTATAGTTACTTTCAAAGATCACTTCTTGACTACATTGTTCATCTGGAAGCTATGGACAAGATGTCTCTTCTTTCAAAGCAGAGAAGACTAAATAGGAAACTCAGCTACAACACTGTCAGCAACCCTCTAAGAAAGGCCATCTCTTTCTGAATGGAATGCTTTATTTAAGCTTCCTAGGAACTTCTTGAAGCCACTTTTTTTTCCTGAATGTACAGCTTGGGAAAATGTGGCACACAACTTTAAATTGTAGTTGTTGCATTTGAAATTTACAATTGTAGTTGTTGAATAACATGTCCAGTATAGCAATGTAAGGAATACGGGCAAGGTACTTTCCTCTACATGCTATGTGCAAAGACATGTCAATGAGTCAGTCAATCAATAAGCATTTAAGCATTTGCACTGTGCCAGGCACTGCTTATAGCCCCGGGGTTACAAAGAAAGCAAAAAATATATCTTAAAATACCTTATATTTTTAATGGGGGAAAACTATTTATAACTAGCTAGGGACATGTAAGTGATATAGAGAATATATATCCATGTATTTCTCCCCCAGTGTTACTCAGCTCCTTGTTCTTCTTTGCATACAACACTCCAACATCCTACTCTGAGAATTTTTCATAGCTATGCCCCTATTCCTAGAATTTTCTCTCTCTTTTCTTCTGCCTTCTGCCTTCCCTGACTACATTCTACAAGAAGCCCTACTTGTCCTTCATGTTAGTGCCTTCCCACCACATCTCCTGTTGATCTTCGGTAGATTGTTTTTGTACATAATTTTTGGAATGTTGGCTCCTTCCATTAGAGTGTGGACTCCTGGAGGTCAGGGACTGTTTTTGACAATTTGTTTTTATCCCCAGAGCTTAGCACAATGCTTCCCACGTAGAAAGCACTTAATCAATGCCTTTTGACTTGACTTGCTGACTACATTGATGGTCATCTCAGAAGAGAAGGCACTAACAGTAGGAATACCTGGGAAGGGCCTCCAACACAGAAGATGGGATTCAAATTGAGTCTTCAAGGAAGTCACAGAAGCTAAGAAGTAAAGGCCAGGGGGAAAGGCATTCCATAAAAATGGGCATAGTCACCAAAAATGCATAGAGACTTAAATTTGAATAATATATCTTTTTCAGAACATTGATTCAGCCATTTTTAAGCACATGTTATGTGTTAGATGGCCCTAGGTGCTATGGCTACAAAGAAAAGATGGAAAATGGTCTCTGTCCTCATCATTCTACTGGGAGGAGATCCAACAATTACCAAAAAAATGGAAAGAGTATGGGATCATCAACAAGAATTTATTAAATATGTACTATTTGCCAGGCACTGTACCAAGCTCTGGGGAGCTCCTCCCCAAAGAGGGAGGTAAACATTTGTTATAATAGAGCCTTGAAGGAAGCAAAAGATTCTAAGAGGCAAAGAAGGAATACATTCCAGGAAATATGGACAGCCTCTGCAAAGACATAGAGGCAGGTGATAGAATAGTTATTTTGGACAGCAGCAAACAAGCAAGTTGGTCTGAAATATAGGGTACCTGAAAAGAAGTCCTATAAACAAGGACCACAAAGTTTGGCTGTAACAAGATGATAAAGGGATTTAAAGGTGAAACTGAGAAGTATACTTTTCCCTAAAGGCAATAGGGATCCATTAAAGCTGTTTGAGTAGAAGAGTGATGTGTTCAGAATGAGGTTTTAATAAGATTATTTTGGCAGCTGCGTGGAAGATGAATCTGAGTTGTGAAAGACAGGAAGAGGAAAGGAGATTCATGATAATCCAAGAGAGAAATGATGAGGGAATGAACTAAGATGGTGGCTGTGTGAGTGGAAAGAGTATATGGAGTGGAATTCCTAGAACTTAAAGGTTCTTAAGAGAGGTCATATAGTCCGTCCACCCCTCCATTTAACTTACTATTCCAACCTAAGGAGAATTTTATAAGGCTTAAACTCTAACTCTCTTCCGAAGTTATTGTTCAGTTTGGGAGAACATCAGTAAATAAATACTTAAACTGGAATGACATAGACAAAACACTCACTGCCCATCACGCTTCTAGAAACTATTGGGATATTGTAATCCATCATGTGCTAGATGAGACAGTGAATAGAGCACTAGATTTGGAAACAGGAAATCATCATCCTGAGTTCAGATTCATCCTCAGACCCTTACAAGCTATCTAATCCTGTGTAGATAACTTAACCCTATATGCCTCAGTTTCCTCATGTATAAAATAAGCTGGAGATGGAAATGGCAAACTACTCCAGTGTCTTTGCCAAGAAAACAACAAATGGGGTCACAAAGAGTCAGCCATGACTGAAAATCATTAAAGAACAACAGTAACTATTTTTCATAAGTTTACTTGAAGGAGTAAGCTAAGTCTTATTATTGAGGCAAATTAATGAGTAATCAAGTGGGGAAATGAAATGTATTTTTTGTTATTTATTCACACATCTTCAGTTTCTTCTCCTACTATTCCAGCTTCAAAATAAAAATAAATAAAATTTCATTTTTTCTTCCCAAAAACAAATTCTTAATTTCATAGGCAAGAATGGCATGTTCTGACAGATTTTCTGTGTTCCCATTGTATATTGCATCTATATGTTTATTTTTCAAGCATCCTGTTTCATAGAGTGGGGAAATAATTGGTTCCCACAACAGTCAATTCATTTGGCCAAGAGGCCTGAAATAAATGTTCCAAAGAGAAGAGAAAGAGAGCTGGGATGGTGTAAACATACTACTTGCTCATTTGTGCTGAAGTATCTCTGATTTTGGCATTCCAAGCTCAACCCATAATAATTTAGCAAGGATCAGGAAAGAAGAGGAAAGGACAAAGAGAGAGAAAGCAATAAGCTGATGGAGGAAAGGGCAAAAAGGAAGATGGAAAAGAAGAAGGGGAAGAATAAAGGGTAAAGATGGATATAGGAGAGGAAGATGGGAAAGAAGAAGAGAATGAGGAAGAAAAGAGAAGAGAAAGAAGAAGAGATTATTATAACATTTAGAGAGGAGTCTAATATTTGTGAAGTGCTCTATTAATGTTATTTCATATGATTCTAAGAATAAATATAGTTTCTAGTTTGCTCATTTAGTTCCAATTAGTATTAATACTATGTTCTCATTTTTATAGCATTTTATACTGCTTCAACAAATGGAGTAGGGAGTGGAGGTTGGGAAAGTGGATCTTTGTCTTTCACTCAAACTGGAGCTGCTACCATCAGTGAAGTGCTAATTATTGATTGCTGTCATGCATCTTTGTGCCAGGAGTTCTTCGCTTGATATTGTTTTCTTTCTCCTTCACCTCTGTCTCTTTTTTTCCCTCCTCTTCCTCCATTAGCCAAGACTGAGCTAAATTTTTCATGCATTTTGTCTAGGTGTGATACCTCCCTGAGAGCCCTATTGTGAGAAAGGTGCCTCCTGCCATTTAACAACCCAAATAGAGCAGCCATGTGCCAGATAGGTCTGGAGAAGGTAAATTTCCACCCACCTAGGGAGAGATGAGGCAAGTCCTGAATGGTGGTGAGGAGGGCCAGGAGATAGGACTACATCAACCAAGTATAATCTGGAAAGCCATGCCAGCTAGGAACAGTTTCTTTAGAGGAAGGGTCGGCAACCTTTTTGGCTGTGAGAGCCATAAATGCCACATTTTTTAAAATGTAATTTTGTGAGAGCCATACAGCACTCACAGTGCCGCTCCTGTAACAGCACCTGAAAAAAAATTGACTTTATGGCTCCTGCAGAAAGAGCCATATCTGGCCCTCAAAAAAGCCAGATACATTGCCGACCCCTGCTTTAGAGTGTCAAAATCTAAGGCATTGAGAGAAAAAAGTCAAGCAATTGGAAGGATGTTCTGTAGGAGACCACATTTTCCAAATTATTCCTCTAGGAATTAGCATTTCTTTGGGTAGTGAATTTTTGTTAAAATTAGAATTATTTTGAGATACTAATGTTAGGTAAGAATATCAGTTTATTGATTTAGACATCATAACCAATAGTGATATAGGTCATCATCCCTCTCCATCATCATCGACTTCAATGGACCTCAAGGTAGATCTATAAATAGAGCCTTAAGAACTCATTATTCAGCCCCTCTCTTGAACATCCCAAAACATCTCTAATTAGTAAACAGCTAATTAGGAGGTAGTCCAACAGACTCCTAGCCCTTCCCCAAACTGACAGGTGATGATCATCATGGCTTTCATGTAGGCAGGGAATGAATCACTGTAAAATCTTCCTGTTAGCCAGACTCAATGAAAGGAAAACACTCCTTTGGATTCCTAAGAAGAAACTATGAAAATCTGTAGACTGAATGGTGTTTGAGGTCTAAAACCTGGGGACAGAAAACCTCTCTAATATATAGGAATTGGGGCCTTTCCACTCCAGGGACATGATATAAGAATTAATACAATGTATAAAAAATAAATTCTCAAATTTTGTATTTTTCAATGTGCTCACATGTAGAGTTTGATTTCCTCTTGTTGCTTCTAATGAAATGTGTCAGTCTTGCAACATGAAAGGAAATTGTTTTACAAACCTTAAAAGTACTATTCCAATGAGTAATTGCCAGTGGGATATAATGTGCTCAGCATTGGATATAGAATCAGGAAGAACTGAGTTCAAATCGTTTTCTCAGTCACTGGCTAACTGGATGATAATAGTCAAGTCACTTCACTCTTAGGGCTTCAGATATGAACTAAATTTCAAAGTGATACTGTCTATCAAAATATAATATTTTGATAGGTTTTTCAACTATTTTAAAGCAGGCAGGCAGCATGATACAATGGATATAGCTCTGGACTTGTAATCAGAAAAAAACATGGGTTCAAGTTTCACCTCTGATACTTAACTAGCTATGTGAAATTGGGCAAGTGACAACCTCTGGGATGGCTATTTACTTAAGGACAGTGTATGAATCCAGGGGAGAATTTTCCCATTGATAGACTCACATGTTCTTGATGTATGCACATATTATTTTTGTTTGTTTTGGAAACCCTTACCTGCTGTCTTAGAATTGTTACTAAGTATAGATTCTAAGGCAGAAGAGTAGCAAGGACTAGGTAATTGGGGTTAAGGGACTTACTCAGGATCACACACGTAAGAAGTATCTGAGCCCTGATTTGAATGCAGGACTTCCCATCCCTAGGTCTGGCTCTCTGTCCACTCAGCTACTTAGATGTCTTATGGATTATTTCTGAGGAAAGATTCAAAGGACTTTTGACTGCCTAATGGGAAAATGCCAATCAATGTTCTTGCCAACATATAGAAAAATGAATGGTATAGATATCAACACAACAATATGTAAACAAAAAATATTACACCCCTTTCTGCCAAGCAACAATGGCCTTCTAGCTTTCCCTATACAAAACACTCCTTCTCCTTCCTTTGTGACTTTGCCCAGGCTGTGCCTCACTCCTGGTTGGTATCGTCCCCTCACCTCTGCCTTCTAGAATCCTAGCCTAATTCTAAGCAGAGCTAACCTGCCAACCTGAGGGTTTTCCTGATTCCCCTTATCCTTAATCTTCTAAGTATCTTGTTTTACACAGAAAAATATAAGCTTTTAAAGGTCAGGGCATCCCTTGGGTTTGTTCCTGTATTAGTGAGTCAATCACCAAGTATTTATGAATCATGTACTATGTGAAGAGAAGGCAGCATTTCATAGTAGAAGCCAGGAAGACTTTAACATGTAAGGAACTGTGTGATTATATGCAAGTAATTTGTATGTGATTGGGTGTGAATAACCATTCGGTATTTTAGGCAGTGCTCTAAGTCAATAAGCTTCTGAGAAGGTGCCATCCTGAATTAGTAGAGGGAGTGCCCTCACCTGGGAGTTTACTCTGCCAATAAAATCATAGGTTCAGTCCCTATGTGTGAGATTTGGGGCTAAGCTCTAGGGGGTACAAAGATAAAATATTTCCTGCTTTTAGGGGACTTAAATCCACAGAATGTTGCAAAGTGTCACACATTGTTGGTACTTAAAGTTTTGTTGAGTTTTGACATTCCTCTGGCACCTTAGCATAGATAAGAGAGAGGGCAAAGCCAGGTCTCAAGACCAGCCAAGATGGGCTTAAGAATGTCCATCCTGGAAATGGAGAAGACCTAGCCTACAGTGATGGCTAAGCAAGTAAAAAAGGATGGTAAGCTATATGCTATAGAGAAAGAATGAGCAGTGACTAACAAAAGATAATGGGAGCCAAAAGAGAGAGAAGAAAGTATCTCTGAGAGTTCAAATCCTTTTTTTTTAAACCCTTACCTTCCACCTTAGAATAAATACTACATATTGGTTCTAAGGCATAAGAATGGTAAGGGATAGGCAATGGATGTTAAGTGACTTGCCCAGGGTCACCCAGCTAAGAAGTGTCTGAGGTTAGATTTGAACCTAGGACCTCTCATCGTTAGGCCTGACTTTCAATCCACTGAGCTACCCAGTTGCTCCCGGAGTTCAAATCTTAAAAACCAAAATGATGATACTTTTTTTGATGATGAGGAAATTTATCTGGGATAACTTTATAGGATAAGCTTAGTTTCTAAAACATTCCATGAATCACTGAAACTAAATTTCAATGTAAAGATGTTCCATCGATGACTGGAGATGGGAGTCTAGAAAAAGAATGCGAGGTCAAACCTTTAGGTAGACAGGACTAAAAACCATTGACCTTAGTTTGATATTGAGAGAAATGGAGATGAACAGAAGACCAGATTTGAGTCTTTAGGGACTGAGTTATCTTGTATAGCAAATCTACCATTGTTAAAATGAAATCAAATGGAAGATGTAATTTATACCTTGATGAAATACCTTGACAAGCAAAAGTAGCTTCCATTTCCTAGAGGACTCATGTCCAGTGCTTGTATTTTCCTCAGTGAACCTATACAGTATCTTGAAGTCCAGGACACACTTTGAAAGAGGAATGCTATAGGAAAAAAAATAAGAATCTGAATAATTCTGATAAGAGAATAGTCCACTTGAATGAGTGTGCCACATTGTGCTGACTTAATGGAAGCTATTTTACACTGTAATGAAGTCCATGGTGTCATTTGGCATTTTATCACTTAACAAGTTCATTACACACTGATGGCCATGAGTTTCATAAAATATGAGTTTCATTATTACAGTGAATTAAAAAGTGTGGCCAAACTTCTTTCTATCATATTCCAAGGAAATGAGAAAAGAAAATGCCTCAAGTGGGAAGTTTTGCCTTCAGGCCTTTGTCCTTTTAAATGAGAATCTTATGTTAAGTAATTTTCAAGAAACTAGAGTAATGCAACATCTTTCTTACATGAATAAAAGTGTGTCACTTATGTAAGTTAGAAAAGAAGTTGTTTGTTTTTAAATAACAGAAATGGACTCATGGAAATATTAGGTAACTCGGACAGGATCCTATATGATTAGTCCCCAAAACAGGAAATGATATTGGATATCCCAATGCCCCATTCAATGTGCTACATTTTAACTCATAACTCCTTCTTTACTTCTTCAGTTGGGTTTTCTGGAAGTGATATTAATCAGATCCCTTCACTTCTGTGGCCTTAATTTTCCCATATGTTATTTTAGATGATCTGCATAGTCCCTTCTGGTTAAAAAATATAATTTTTGAAAATTACATTTCTCCAAAGTGTGAATATAAATATAATGCTAGGAACTGACAATAATCAAAAGAATATCTCATCAGGTATATTGGGAAGGGGAATTTATTCAAACAGGAAATGGAGTGTCATGTGAGAGGAACAGAAAATAACCCAGTGTAGATGCATCACAAGGTGTGTGGGAAGGAATAATGTATAAGAAATTTAGAAACATAAGAATGGGCAAAGTCTTAAAGAATTTTAAATGATAAATGAAAAGATTTTTCTTAATTAGGATATACTTCTTAAAGGAGAAAATGGTTCCATTTTAAAAGGAAAAACTCTAAGGTATCTTGAAATTTATAGGATTAAAATGACCCAAATAGGTCAGAAGGGAATGTAAGGACAATGGCAAAATTAGGACCATTCCAGGAGTAGAGAAGGAGACTGATCAGAAATGCGTAGGGAGTCAAAGTGGCTTCTGGGAATGACTATTTCAACTGCCTGTAAATGAGAGTGCACCTTCTGGGGGAATCAGCCTCCTGTCTGTCATGAGATTCTGTTCTAGGACCAAGTTCAAGGTCCAATATGCAGTGCAATGGAGCCACTTATAAAGTCGTGACTTGAAGCCAGTGGGAACTTGGGCACAATTTCAATTGCTTTTGCTCCAGAAGTAAAGGCTTATCTTCCTTTGGAAATGGAGGTAGCTGTCATAAATTAATTGAAAATGCCAAACCCCAAAGACTGACCCTCCTCATACCCAAAATCCAATTTTCCTGAGCTCTGACAGCTGAGCATTACTCGAAGAAGCCAAATCACTGCTGAGGGTTTATATGTTCTGAGCCCAGCATACATCATTTAGAGGTTCAAGCACTGATACTATGACTTGTCTGTGTGTATCTGTGTGCATGCATAAATAGATGAGTATTTATGTAAAAGTCAGGCAGAGGAAAAAAAAGAAGGAAAGAGAGAGAGAGAGGATGAATATGTGTGTGTGTGTGTGTGTGTGTGTGTGGTATGTGTGTTTCTTTGTCTCTGTATAGGATTGATGGACTATGTGTGTTGGACAGAAGTAATCGAGGCCCTAAGCAAATAATTACTAGCCTGACAATGTCCATTTGGTTGGTTCCCAGCCCAATTCTTCTAGCAGCTCTGCCAAGAACTATGTATGTGACCTTGGACAAGCCACTGCACTTCTTTGGGCCATAGTGTCTTCATCCCATACTGTTTTCTCTATCTCTATATATGTATAAAATGGGGGAGAGGGGTTGGGGTTGGATTAAGTGATCTCTAAGGACTCTACCAACTCCAGCTCTGTGATTCTTTGTATTTGACTTGAATGGTTTTATTGACTTTGCCTGAATCCAAGGCAGCAAGGTTAAAGCTGCAGAACTTTGGACCTTCATTTCAATCTTGACTTTGCCAATTTACTGTGTGACCTTGGTCAAATCACAGATAGTTAGGTAGCATAATGAATAAAATACCAGTCCTGGAGACATGAGTTCACATTCTTCTCAGACATTTATTTGTTTTGTGATCTTAAGCAAGTCATTTAACCTTTCTCAGCCATAATTTCTTTAACTGCAAAATGGGGGTGAGAATTGTACCTATCTTACAGGGTTATTGTGAGGATAAAATGAGATAACATATGTCAAGCACTTTGCCAATCTGTAAAGTGCTATGAAATGTTAGCTAATACTCCTTCAGTCCTCTCAGCCTCAGTTTCCTCAGTTCTAAATGAAGAGGTTGGATTGAATGGTGTCTGAAGTCCTTACCAGCTCTGATTTTTGAGACTCTGATTTGTATTCATCCTCCTGAAACAACCTGGTAACGAGCTCCTCCAAACTCCATTAGGCTGGTCCTTGGATCTGAACATAATACTCTACATGTCAAAATTCTCTGGTGTGGCAGAAAGTCCTATGGATTGGGTCACACCCCACTTGGACTGCAAAGAATGAGAAGAATTCAAACAAATATGTCCTTCTTGTCTACCAGCACATCACTTGAATGAAGCCTTTCCATCTAATATAGTACCCTTGTCATTCAACTGGGACTACCATAGGACACCATCCACCATGGAAATCACAAGAGGAATGTTTCTGAGAAATCCAGGGGAGCTTGTATGAATTAAGACAGAGTGAAGTGAGCAAAAAGAGGAAAACAGACACCAACTATAACACAATAAAGAAAAACAATTTTGAAGATCTTAACAATTCTAGTGAACATAATGCCCAACCACAATTCCAGGAGACCAAAGATGAAGCATGCTATCCATGTCTTGCCAAAGTAGTGATAGACTCAAGATGCAAAATGAGAACTACATTTTTGGACACATCCAATGTGGGAATTGTGTTTGTTGACTGTTCATATTTATTACAAGGGTTTTCTTTTCTTTTCTTTTTCAGGGTTGGTTTGGAAGAAATAAAAATAAATGCTTGTTCATTGAAAGCAGTAAAATAAAATGAAATTTTATGATAAATTAAATAAAAATATATTTTAGAAAGGATGAATGAAAGTACCTTTTGTAGTATTAATTTTCCGAAGTTGTCTCCTAAGACATAATAGACTATAATAGACCTCTAAGACATAATAGATCTTAAATATATTATGACCCTTTATTCATAGTCCTGAAAAGCATTACTTTGATTTTTTTGTTTCCCATTCTCCCCTAACTTCTTTCCTGTTTTCCAATAGATCACCTAGAATTATATGGTACCCACTATTCAAAGGGAGAAATAGCAACACTATGGAAAATGAACAAAATATTTTTCTATACCTCAATTATTTTCTCTAATGATGCCACATATCTGGCAATTTGAAAACCTCTGGGTGATTTATTTACTTAGTGTTTCTCCAGTTAGTATTTTCAAATCATATAGACAGAAAAGGAAGAGAAAAAATGACACATTTATTCAAGTAAGCATTTATTATTAAGTACCTATAAAATACCCAGGCATGGAGCTAGGCTCTGGAAATACAAAGACAAAAATGAAGTATTTTACCTCAAGGAACTTACATTCCTTTTTTTTTTAGATAAATTTTTTCCACGGTTACATGATACATGTTTTTATTCTCCTCTCCCCCAACCAATGTACATAGTATATCAGTCTTTGTGTACAATGTTCTCCTGGTTCTGCTCCTTTCACTCTGCATGAATTCCTGGAAGTCATTCCTGTTCACATGGAATTCCTTCAGTTTATTATTCCTTTGAGCACAGTAGTATTCCATCACTAGCATATACCACAATTTGTTAGCCATTCCACAAATGAAAGGCATACCCTCATTTTCCAGTTTTTTGCCACCACAAAGAGCATAGCTATAAATATTTTTGTACATGTCTTTTTCCCTATGATCTCTTTGGGGTACAAGGAACTTACATTCTTGAGGAGAAGGAAGAAGGAATAACATACACACAGAAAATATATAATAAATGTGTATATACATACAGAAGATAAAAAGTAATTTCTAGAATTCTAATGAATTCTGACCCCTGTGAAACAGAAGGTTTGGAGAAAGAAGTAAATGGAAACTGGGAAGCCAATTAGGAGACTACTTTGATAGTTAAGACTAAAAATGATAAGAACTGGGATTCTCCTAGCCATATGAATAGAAAGAAAGCAATTTCAGGATTTATTATAGAGACAAAACTGGCAACACTTGTTGGGTAGTATTTGAGAAATATGTAGTCCATGAAACAAACAAAAATTAAGTCCATGACAAGTTCAGTGCCTAGTCTACCTCTTATCCCTTTGCATATAAGTTGGTATCCCCTGCTGATCATAATAGATTATGCTGCATGTGGTAGGCATTTATCAATGTTTGTTTAAAACATATTAAACTTTTTTTAAAGTGCCACAGGTATAGTAGACCATCACTGATTGAATGAAAAGAGCAAGGGAGAGGGAAAACCTGAGTATCACTCCAGGGTTGCATGCTTTCTATAGGGACCCTTTTTTAGTGCCTTTTATTTCTAGCATGTCAATTCTTTTTATCAAATATATAGTTTACTTCATGCATATTTGTTTGCTTGTTGTCTCCCCCACTCCTCCCATTAGAATGTGAGCTCCCTGGAGGCAGAGACTGTTTTTTGCCATTTTACAAATGAGGAAAGTGAGGCTTAGAAAGATCAATGGATTCATACAGAATCATACAGCTAGTCAGAGTCTGAGGGCAGGATTTGAACTTGCTTTTCTGGCCTCCTGACCTAGCATTCTATCCACTGCTAAGCTGCCTTGAAAAGAAAGAAAGGAAAAAAGACAGAGAAAGGAGAATGTCTAAGAGTAAATGGTGGCCAACAGTGTCAAATAATTCAGAGAAATTAAGTATAAAGATTGAGAAAAGGCATTAGAGAAATAGCATTAGGCAGGACCTTCTTCTTACCCTTCTCAATCTGGAAGATCCTGCCTTCCCATGAGGTCTTCTGGTAATTGGTCAGTTCCTTAGAAAACCTCCATTTAAGGAAAAGTTTCAAAGCTGGGCACACACTTGCTCTCTCACTCTCACTCTTACTCTTATATTCTCTCTCTTATCAACTTCCTTTATTGGTTGACTTCCTCATTAGAATGTAAACGCCTTGAGGGCAGGAAATATCATTCTTTTTTGTTTCTGTTTACTTAGCTTGTTTACTATTCAAATTCTTTTGTTTATCATACACTTGTTCCACCTTTTGCAGAGTGTTCCTAAAGTCACAAGAAATCATCCAGCTGAGTTTTTGAAAAAATGCATATCAGTTAACATGAAGACATGGAGTCTCTTTTCCTTCTTTTTTTTTTAAGTTGGGCATTCCCCCCCCCACTCCCACTTTGAGTGGGAGTCTCTATGAGAATTCTGTATTTACTATAGAAAAATGCATTTGTAGCACTCTACACAATGTAGACAGTGAATGAATGCTTGTTAGTTACTTCCTAGTGCAGAAACATAAGGATCTGTCTAAGGTGGTAGGAAAAGCTAGAAGGAGAATTTATGTAAAATAGGAGAATTTAATAATCCTTTGGACTTTGATTTCCAGTGCCTAGCTAGCACCTGGTCCATAAGAAATACAGCCATCCCTTCCACATCATGGGAATTAGGAGCATGGCACCCTTACAATCTGGAAAATCCTCACAAAAAATTTTGGACTCCCTTCATATCAGGGAAGAAGTCTAATTTTTTTCTTTTTTTTTAATAGAATGTTTTTGTCCATTATTGTAAATGTTGGGTTAAGTATGTATTTCTAAGTTTCTAAACTTTTTCTATGTCATATATTGGCCTTTGTGGATCATCTTTAGCTTCCACAAAAGTCCCCCCAAATTCCCATTTAAGTTCTTATGCCTGAAAACCATGATGGGGGGAAACTGGATGTGGAAGAGATAACTGTACTTAGTAAATGTTTGTCAGTTATTTAACAAGCATTTGTTTTATTTGTTTGTTTATTTAACATGAGAAAGCCACTTACTATGGGGAAAAGCACTAAACTAAGCAATGGAAAAACACAGGCAAAACCTAGTCCCTGCCCTCTAGAAGCTTACATTGTAATGAGTTGTTTGATTTATTGATTCCCTGATTGATAGTTTAAAAAATCCTTTATTGAGAAGATAATAAAGATGTTTTAAGTAAATTATTAAGATCATTTTCTACATTCAAACAACTCAGTCAGCAAAATAAAAGACTGAAAAATTGTTGGGGGAAGGGAGGTAGGTAGTGGAAAGGGGCCCAATATTCAGCTCTCATGTGTGTGATGGAGAGTTCATACATTTTTGGTTTGGTTTTTATCTCATAAGAACAACTTATGGATAGAGAAAAAGGAAGGGGCAAATGTGGTCTCTTTTACTGTTTTTTTCCAGTGTGAAATAATTGAGGTGTGATATAAATATTTGACAACTTTGATCAGAAAAGAATTTATTGCTTTGGGGAATACCCATGCATTACCATGCTATTTTTACTTGTTTTTACTCTATAGGGTCCAATTACCAAGTTCTTTTCCCAAAGCAAAGCTAAGCCATTTCTGTAGCTATTTTGTTATTGAGCCAAATGAAGAGGTGTCTGGAGCCTGAGGAATGTTGTTCTGAGATCTTTGAAGCTATCTGGGGCATGAAATAAAGTCTGTACAGATTAGCTATGCTATAATACTCTTGAGAATGATCTCCTCTGGAATGAAGATTCTGGGGCAAAGTTGTGTCTTTCCTAGAGCCTCAGTGATCTGCTCCAGGTTGGGAGGAGGTTACTGGCTGTAATATAGAAAATGGCAGGGTGGAATTCCTGCAAGATACAGGATCAAGCCTCCGAGGCTTTCCACCCTGCCATTTTCTATATTACATGGGTAAGGGAAGGGTATTAGGTAGAAGCAGAGTGGCACCATAAAAAGGCCTTTGAATATGGAGTCAACATTTGAGTTCAAATCCTACATGACTTTTAATCTCTGATTCTCAGAGTTCCTTCATCTATAAGATAAAAGGAGGCCAAACTAGATGGTCTCTGCAGTCTTTCCCAGCATTTATCCTTAGACATTATATTTTGGAAATAAGTGAAATGTAAAAGAAAAAAAAAGGAGAAGAGAGGAGGAGGAAGACAGAGAGGAGGAGCAGGAGGAGGGGAAAAATTAAAAGCAATCAATCGTTTGATTCAAGTTTTTGAAAAGAAATAAAAGGAAAAACTTGCCATTTTAGAGTCAATGTAGTAGAAAGAACACTGGATTTGGAATTAGATAATTTGTGTATAAATCTCATCTCAGTCACAAGCTATGTGGGCACTGGCAAAGTCACTTCTCTGTGGGCTTCAGTTTTCTCCTCTATAAAATTAAAAAGGTTATACTAAATGTTCTCTAAGGTCCCTTTGAAATGCTGCATCTTATGAACCTAAAATTAATAGAGATAATGGGATACAGATGGAAGTGTCCTAAATTTAGAGTCTGGGGCTCTGGGTTCAAATCCCCACTCTGCTACTAACTGCTTATGTGACCTTGGGCAAATCATTTTACTTTGCTGGGTTTTAGTTTGTCAGCTGTAAAATGAAAAATTGTACTAGATGGTCTATAAAGAAATTGAAAGAAGCATATATTAAGTACTTACTGTGTGCCAAGAGCTTTACAAATATTATTTCCTTTGTTTCCCACAATGACTCCGAAAGGTAAGTGCTATATTATCCACATTTTACAGATGAGGAAACTGAGTCAAGCAATTGTTTTGCCCAGAGCCACAGAGCTAGTAAGTGTCTGATGTCAGGTTTGAAATCAGGCTTTCCTGATTCCAAGCCCAGAACTCGATTTCTTGCACCAAAAAGCTGCCCACAAGGTGCCTTTCTACTTTAAATCTATGATCCTTTGATTCCTGAACAACTGTTTTTATCATAGGAAATGATGGCTAAGGCATAGGATTGGATTGATATAGTTGAGAATCAAAAATAGGTGTGTACAGGAGATAGCAGGATAAGGAATAGGAATAAGCTGTCACACTGGAGGATGTCTGTGATAGCTCCCCAAGGAAGGAAGGAAGGAAGGAAGGAAGGAAGGAAGGAAGGAAGGAAGGAAGGAAGGAAGGAAGGAAGGAAGGAANTTGTGTGAACAAAGACATCACTTCATAAGAACTGATATTTATGTAGTACTTTAAAATCCTATAAATTAGTCTCATCCCATTTTAAAGATGAAAAAATTGAGACTAAAAGCTGATGCATGATTCAAAATCAATTTTCTGATTCTAGATCCAGCACTTTATCCATTGTCAGAGTTCTCTCCTAGTCTGCTTATTCATCTATAAAATAAAAGAATTTGACTAGAATAGTTTTACATTTTTTTTTTATGTCATAGCCCCTTTGGCAGTCCCATGAAGCCTCTGGTCCCCTTCTTAGAATCATGTTTTATTGCCTGAATTCACAATTAAATGAAATGCTAAATTTCATTTTGGAGATTATAATAAATATATTTATTTATATATGTAAATATATAATATAATTTTATTAATATAATTTATGATATAAAATACAATAAAATAGAATTAAAATGTTGGGAGAGAGTTTCCTGTCCAAGTTCACAAACTTGCTGAAATCTACTCACAGTCCATTGGTGAGGGGAGGTTCTTCAACACTGGGTTTTGAGTTCCCAGACTACTTGATTTCTAAAGCTTCATCATTAGTCAATCATCCAGCATTTGTTTCATCATTATTATGTGCCAGGTACTGTACTCCATTCTAGCATATCTATCTAGAGAAAAAAAAAGTCCCCTTCCTTCAAAGAAGTTACATTCTATTGGGTGAGACAATATATAAGTATGTGTAATATATGTATATATTACACACACACACACACATATATATAATTCAAAAATCATCTGGGAACAAAAGATACTAGTAGCTGGGAAAAGAGGGAGGATCAGGAAAGGATTAATATAAAAATGGCATTTCAGTTATATCTTAAAGAAAATAAAAGATTTTAATAGACAGAGGTGGGAGTGAGTGCATTCCAAGCTTAGTCAATCCTAAAGCCAAGAATGGGTGAAAATCAATTGATTCATCTACAGAGCATAAGGAAAAAAAGTAATGTATCATAATATACATAATGTATGATAAATTCATAAAAGAAGACTGGAAAAGTCCATTGAAACCAGTTGTAAAGAGTTTAAAATGCCAAAGAAGAATCTGCCTTAGATGCTTCAGCCAATAAGGAAATCCCAGAGTATACTGATAAAGGGACCCAAAGAGCTGCCTTTTAGGAAATTATTTTGGGAACTATATAGAAGATAGATTGGAAAGGGGAGAGACTGGGTGCAATGAGACCAGTTAGAAGGCTGTTTAAGTGGCAGGCAAGGTAAGGAGGAGTTTGAACCTGGTTGGTGGCATTGTAAGCAGGGAGAAGGGGCCAGATGTCAAAGACATGAAAGTAGAAATAATAAAGATTTGGTAAGTGATTAGATAAGTGAGGTGAGAGAGGATGGCACTAAGGTATTGAGGCTGGAAGTATGGTGGTGCTGTCCTCATCAGAAATAGGAAAACTTTTAAAAGGAGTGAGATGGTTGTTTTTTGTTGTTGTTGTTTTTGTAGGGAGTGGCAAGTTAATAACTTGGGGTGTGCAATTTGAATTGTTCAATTAGTGAAGGAGCAGCTAGGTGGTTCAGTGGATGGAAGATCAGCTCAGAGATTGGAGACCTTGGGTTCAAATCTGATCTCAGGCACTTCCTATCTATGTGATCCTGGGCACATCATGTAACCCCCATTGTCTAGACCTTATTCTATAGCGGAACCAAAATACAGTGCTGATTCTAAGACTGAAGGTAAAGATTTTTAAAATGAGGGTTATTATTTTTAAAAAATGATTAGCAATAAGGACTGAAGTTTAAGATAGACAAGAATTAGATATATAGATCTAGGAATCACCTGTATCAAGATCATAATTAAATGCATCCAAGCCAATGAGATCACCAAGTAAAAGAGTAAAGAGAAGAGAAGTTGGTCCAGGACAGTTTTGAGCTACACCTACACTTGTGGAGTATGCTAGAGATGATCATTCAGCAAAGGACACTAAGAAGTAGTAAAGCAAGAAGGAGAAAATCCAGAAGAAAAGAGAATATCCAGGAGGAGAGGGTGATCAGAAGTCCAAATAATGCTTAGAGGTCTATAAGGGTGAAGGCTGAAAAAAAGTCCATGAGATATGACATTTAAGAAATCACTGTTTAATTGCACTATTTCAGCTGGGTGACGTTGGAAGCCAAATTGCTGAAGACTGAGAAGTTGTTGAGTGGAAAGGAAATAGAAATGGCAAGTGTTGGTAGTTTTTTCTAGAGATGTGACTGAAAAGGAGAAAAGATCGAAGGCCATCTCTGACATTCTATGACTCAACCAAGGGTTCCAAGTCAGTTCTCTTGCCTCCAAGTAGAAAATTTATTTTATTCTGCCACTATGGGTATTCAAAACAGCAAAGATATATAATGTCTTAGACCAAAATTCCTAGAAAATGAAAAGGAAACAAACTTTTTGTCTCTAAGACCAAGTGTGCTGATTTTGGAAGTGGTTCAGTTCTTCCTCTTTGGAGATTTTCAAGTAGAAGCTGGACAACCATGTGTGAACAGGATCAACCAATAAGATCACTGATATATTCTGTCTAACTCTCAAATTGTGTGTCTCTATGACCATCATACAAAGTGGAAAGAATGAACTCAATATACTAGAGCTCATCATCCCCCATGGCCTCACCTCAAATCATACTTTCCCAGAGACCACAAGTCTATCATTTTCTCTACATTCTACCAAACAATCTGAATGCATTATCTGTCCTGCCTCAGTACCCTAAGGTTCATTCATTTTTTCCATCCATCCTGCAGCTGAACTTGAGAGAGACAGAAACAGACAGACAGAGAGACAGAGGCAGAAAAGTGATGAGACAGATAGATAGATATATAGATCCATAATCTCCCCCAAGTATAGTATATTAAAAGCAGAGACTGTCATACTTTTCTGTTTGTATCCCCCAGATCTTATCACAGTGCTTGGCACATAGTAAAAGCTCACTAAATGCTTTTCAATTAAATTCCTGTTTTTTTAATGGGGAAAGCTATAACATGAGTACAATTCCTTTGTAACTATTTCCCAATATCCAAGAGCAAAATGAGCCAGTCTGGTGGTAGCACTTGCTACTTCTTTCATTAAAAAAAAATGGAGACCCAAGGAAGTTTGCATGATGCTGTGTGAAGTTTATGTGACAGCCATCACAGCACATCTTACAATACAGGTTAGAATGATGTGGTGCAATGGAGAGAGTGATGGACGTAAAGTCAGGAAGACATGTGTTTGAATCCTGCCTTGGACACTTCCTAGGTATGTGACCCTAGGCAAGTCTTAACTTGCTTAACTTCACTTCTCAGATCCTCAGTCTCCTGACATGTAAAATGAGGATAATAAGGGGGCTGACTTCAAAGCATTGAGAGGATCAATAAGGCAATGTGTGTAGAGTACTTAGCAAATCTTAAAGTTTTCTATAATGTGATTTATTATTCATGGTACCTAGCCAAAATGGCTAGTGAGCACATTTCCTCTGACTGCTGAGCATTTCTCTAAGGGCCTCCAGTGGGGTAAGAATGGGCGATTACATCTCAAAAGATGTATTTAGGATGTGGAGAAAATGTATTTTCTTTCTTTTCCATTTTTCCTTCACTCCAGGAAACTTTCAGAAGACAGATTGTTAGGACAGATGACTTTAAGATTCCAAGTGTTTTCAATATCCCCACTTGCAGGTAATGATCATATCTGAAAGTAATGTGAGTCAGCTTGGGATTGTGGATAGAGCACTGGGCTTGAATCCTGCCTCAGATTCATAATAGCTGTGTGACCTTGGACAAGTCACCTTTCTGACCCTATGGCAACTCTTTTAGAAATCTCTACCAAGTCCTAGACCGCTTGTCATCTTCACAAACTGAGGGAATTCCTTCATTTATAGGATGATGGAATCATAGATTTATAGCTAGAATGGACCTTAGAGGTAGCCTGTCACTTTTTGTTTTTGAAGATAAGGAAAATGAGGCCCAGAGATGAGTGGGTCATTCAACATACTCAATAAAATCTTATATTTCTGGAATCCCTTTAGCTTTATATATGTTTTCAACAACCATGTGAAGTGGGTAATGCATAAAATATGATGGATGATGAAACTGAGGTGATGTGATTTGCCTATAATCTCACATGGAGTAATTGACAGAATTAAACTATGAATCAAGATCTGCTATCTCCAGACCTGCTAAAACAAACATGCTGCCTTGTGATACTCAAACATGGAACAATTACTATTTAGAATTGAGAAATTGTCTGTTAGGACTTGTTTAACCTAGTATATGCTCTAAATTAGAAAGGTAGTTTTGCTAAATCCTCAACTCTTTGCTAGCAGGGTTACTTGAACTACAAGAAGTCTTTTGTGTAGCCTTCCTGACAAATGGAGAATGAGTAGGCAGTTAGCCTGACTCTGGGAATGGCCATAGACCAGGCATTTAACCATTAAGCGACTAGAGATTTTCACTTAAAACTGATTTGGCTGCTTGCTATTTGTCATTGTAATAGCTGCTTTCCAAGGCATATAATTGCTATTGCATACATTGGATGTTAACAACTAGCATGATAGTATACCTAAGAGGAAGCATGGAATAATATGATAGATTTGGAATTCAAATCCTGCCACAGACCCTAAGTACCTCTGTGACTCTGGACAAGTCATTTTATCTCTTTTGGTTCTTTCCTCATCTAAAATGAGGGGTTGTAATTGATGGCCTCTAAGGCCCCTTCCTTCTCTCAGGCTATGATTCTATAGTTCCCATTTTTTCAATGTCCAGAAAAAATCAAATGACTTATCTATAGCTACACATTCAATAAGTATCAGAGGTGGGATTCAAATTCATGTCTCTACTGAATTAAAGCCCAGTGCTCTGTCCACCATGCCACATCATCTCTTCTGCAGATGATTATTTTCTATTCATTAAGTTCTTTCTTGGAAGTTGCTCACATCTTCTGTCTGACACTCAGTCCAATCAAGGAACCAGCTATTTTAGAAAAATATCTTTACAAAGAAACCATTTCAAGATGAAAATTGAAATGTGTGGACACACCAATTAGGTGCAAGGAAAGGGATGGGAGAGCATGGATGCTGACCTTGGAAATGCCAGCAGTGTGGACCAATAGCCTGGATGATTCAGATGAAAGAATCCACTTGGCCTCCTGAATCAACTGACTGTTGGTCTGCATTAGCTGAAGTCAACGGAAAATGGCCAGTGCCCCCTGCACCTAGGAACCTGAACATTGTCATCAGAGACGACTCTACCATACAAGACCTTCAACAGTGTGAAAACAGAGCTGATGATGCAAGATCGACATTGGTAGGTGGCATGGAATCTGCTTCCCAGACTCACCTGTTCCCCTGGGACTTTCCCATCTGGATTTTTAAATGGCACAGTCCACAGGTGAATAGATTTCTACTACTCAGGATCTCGGATGATGACAAAGAAATAATTCCAATTTCTGCACTTTGTTTTTCTCAACCCAAGATCAGCCAATATCTTTAACCTGGGTTTCCTAGCTTGAGAAGCAGGTGGTTGCATGATTAGAAGAGTGCATACAATACTGGATGTAGTTTATATAGAGAAGAGAAAATCAATTCAACAAACATTTATTAAGGGCTCTGTGTGTATGTGTGTGTTCCACAAATGCAAGGAAATGTACCAGGGACTTAATAAAAAAGAGATAAAAAGTGACATCCTTTTGTCCCTCAAAGAGTTCACAATCTATTAGATGTGAGAGCACACACACATACACACACACACACACACACACACACACACACACACACACACACAGGATAAAATAGACTTTTGTCTTAAAGACCTGGATGGGTAAGTCCAGAATCATATTCACAAAAAATTACTTTAAATTTCTTTTGAATATATTTTATAGATCATTATGTGTGTTTGTGTGTGTGTTTTATTTCCCCTAATAAAATTGAAGCTTCTTGAGCCAGGGGCTGTTTTATTTCTGTCTTTGTATCCTCAGCACCTACTGGTCTGCCTGGAACAGTAGGTGTTTGATAAACATTTGTTAATTGATTAAATCTAAATGTAGGTCTCATCTGTCCTAAACTCCCTGAAGTAAGGTTTTATTTTTGTCTTCATCTTTGTCACCTCTGCTAGGTATTTGCTAAATGCTGGTTGTTGATTGGTCAGAAAACATTTATTAAGCACCTACTATGTGCCATGCATTGTGCTAAGCCTGAGGATTACAAAAAAATAAGTAAAAGATAATCCCTTATCTTCAAGAGATTGAAATCAAGTGAATTGACCAGTTGATTAAAAAGCAAGGAATTTAGCTTGTTCTGTTGGCTAGCCTTGGGATGATGTTCTACTTTGACAACAGTCAAAGTAACTTTAGGATTGGTTAATCACAAGGGCATCATATATTTTTCAATGGTATACACCTTATTTTTACTTGACTTCCTGAGAGTATGAGGCAAAAGGGAATGGAAGGAAAATTCCATCAGTGATGCTATTTGCATTAGTATTGGCTAGGATGTTTGTTTGGTGTAACTGAGGTGGATTGTATTTTTCAATTCAGTTCCACCAAATTGAATAAGCATGGATTATGGACTTAACTATCCCTTTAGACAAGGTGGGAACACACACATACACCATCCACCAAAAAAATCACATTCATTATCTTGATTTATTTTTATAACTGTGGATGTGGAGTCTATATTTGTGTCATTTTTCAGATCCCACATTTTAATCCTTTACCTTTAGCAAATAGCCTATAAAATGGGGTTATTTGTTTTAACAAACAAGGCCTCACAGCTTGCTACATGGATTGGAAGAACAATTGAAATTTAGTTTTACATAGAGAGGCCAGCAGTATAAATTGTAAAGCTAAAGAAAACCAAAGGTGCAAGAAAAATGTAAATGAGAAATTTATGTCCCCTTCCCTTAAAACTGAACTCAGTTGTAATTTAAGGCAAATAACTTTAATTACGTAGGATAATTGAATTAGATGGAGTATTTGCCTTCTTTGTCAGTCAGAATGCGTTCCATTAAAAGCCACCAACACACACATGTGCTTGGTGAAAAGCAATCAAGTTTCAACAAGGACCATGGATTCTAGCCTGTATTATTCTGTCTAAAGCCCTCATTTACATATATCCAAGCTGAACTATGATCTAAGCCTCTACTCCAAATGTGACTTTGTTTAAGCACAATGAGAAAATTAGTCCAAAGGTTTGGTAGTCATCTCTTCCTTTCCTCCTTCCTACCACACCCATCCCAAGCACCTTTGAACTTTTGAAATTTGCTGTGATGAATAAATACTTATTGAATAAATATTGATTAATTATTCATCAAGACAGCATAATGTAATGGGTAAACAGCTGGCCTTGAAGCTGGGAAGACTTGGGTTCAAGTTTTACCTCTGACATGTGTAGGGGCTGTGTAATCTTAGGTTATTTAGCCTTTCCGTGTCCCTAGACAACTCTGGAAGGCTATATTTCAGAGAGAAGGTCCTAACTTGCATTGGCAGAGGAAGTTTCCTCACATGGGAGTTCTCTATAGCAGTGAACCTCCGATCTAATCTATGTGCTTAATTAGTCATCATCTCATTCCAATTGAACCCCAAGACTTTATCCAATTTTTGTTCTTTCTTAGCCACCCCTTTGTTGACAGTTTACTCAACCTTTGCAAGCAAAAAGAAATGACCAGTGCCTCACTGACTTTGGTCTACATGCTGAATGTAACCAGAAGGAGCTCTTTGAGGACAAGGTCTCTGTTTTTGTCTTTGTATTTTCAGATCCTAGCACAGTACCTGAGATATAGAAGGTGCATCATAAATGCTTGTCAAATAAATAAATGAATGATCTTGGAATCAGGACACTGGCTTCACATCCTGGCTCTGATCTCTACTATCTTTATGGCTGTGGGCAAATCACTTAATGCTTGTGATCCAGTATGGCATATAACCGCTCAAGAAGTGTTTAGCATGTCCCATGTGCACTGGAGATATAAGGTCAAAGAAAGGGCTGCTCCATCCTTCAAGAAGTTTACGTTCTACTGCAACGTAGCAAAAGCGCAAGGAAAACAGAACTGATTTTAGAGTCAAAAAAAATCTAGTTTAAAATCATGTCTCAGCTATCTACGGTTGATAAGATCCTGAGCAAGACGATCTGAGTGGGATATTGAATACAGAGCCTGGGCTGGAATCTGGAGGACCTGGGTTCAAATCTGGCCTCAGATATTTCCTAGCTGTGGAATCCTAAGCCAGTCACTTTACTCTATTTACTTAGGTCTTGCCCTTCTATGTAAGAATTGTTGTTAAGATAGAACATTTTAGGGGGGCAGGACTCTCTGGGCCTCAATTTCCTCAACTCTAAACTGATTTACAGTATTGGCTAAATTTGGAGTAAATTATCCCTGAGGTCCCTTCTAACACTATACCTATGACCCTTAGTCTTCTGATTCATAAAACAGAGATAATAGACTGTGAACTACCTTCCTGATAAAACTCTTGTGAAGAAAGTGTTTCCTAGACCTTCAAGTGATTTCAGTGTAGAAATCAGTAGTATTGTTGCTGTGATTAGAAATCCATGATCCCTCACAAAATGCACTCTTTGTTTATCAGGATATTTTGAACTCCTTGTGGGAAAATTGTTCTTACTTTTCCTTCAATTCCCCTGCACTTAGTACAGTGGCTAGCCACAGCTGACAATTTTTTTAACCTTTGAATCAATGCTCTATATTGATTCTAAGACAGAAGAGCAATAAAGGCTAAGCAATGGAGTTGAAGTGACTTGCCCAGAGTCACACAGCTAGGAAGTGTCTGAGGTCACATTTGAACTCAGAACCTCCTGTCTATAGGCCTGGCTCTTAATCTACTAAGCCACCTATCTGCCCTCTATAGTTGACATTTAATAGATGTTTATTGGCTAGAGTTGATAATCAGTGCATTAGACTGTCTAGTCTGTTTTTATCTAATACTCATCTCAGCTCTGAACTCTACATCGCCCATGAAGATAAGACATTAAAGCTTTTTTCAATATGTTTGACATAGATTATACTAATATACAGTTCTCTTGCCATGGAAATTCCCTCCACCACCTCCAATCTCAACACATCTAAGTGCCAAGTATTTTCTTGAATTATATAAACATTAAGTGACTTCCCTAGGATCACACAGCTAGGGTCAGGGAATAGATTTGTACCCAGGTCTTTCTGACTTCAAGCTCAATACTCTATTCACCATGCCATGCTGTGTCTGTTCCTTCAGTACATGAGGAATTATTTCAGGCTTATGAATTTAATAGTAGCAGTAGCAGCAGTAGCAGGAGTAGTAGTAGTATTAGTAGTAGCAGCAGTAGTAGTACTAGCAGTAGTAGCAGTAGCAGCAGTAGCAGCAGCAGCAGTAATAGTAGCAGTAGTAGTAGTAGTAGTAGTAGTAGTAGTAGTAGTAGTAGTAGTAGTAGTAGTAGTAGTAGTAGTAGTACTAGCAGTAGTAGTAGTAGTAGTAGTAGTAGCAGCAGCAGCAGCAGCAGCAACAGTAGAATTGGCCATTTCACCAGTGACAAAGTCTCCAAAGCATAAATGAAGGAAATTGAGGAGACCTCTTTAATAACATTTTCCTGGTAATTATGAAGTGGTTCCTTACACAGTTTTGTTCCTGATAAGAACAGGCTTATTTGCACATTGGATTATTTTTCCCCAGAGGTATATCTATGTTTTGGGTTTAATTCAGGAATATCTAGAGGTGAGAGAAGTGAGCAAATAGCTCCAGCCTTGGTATGGAATGAAAGCAAAAGGAACAGGCCAACTCAGAGATGGACTGCCATATGCCAAGCTAGAGAATCAAAAGATTGCCTGGTTGGTAGTGATTTTCAGAGCCAAGCACAGCTCAGGAACCATTAAAGGCAGTGTCTACACAACTGGATAAAAAATTTGAATTGTTCAATAAGCCATTTTTACATATTTGTGTATACATATGTGTGTGATTATATCAATTAATTATATCAATTAATCAATAGGTATTTAATAAGAAGAACTAACATTGATACAGTCCTCTAAGGTTTGCAAACCACTTTACCAATATTATCTCATTTTATTAAGTATCTACCAAGTCCCAGGCACTGTGCTAGTCACTCAAGATATACATACAAATACAAGTCAAGTCAGTTAGCATTTATTAACCAACTGCTGTATTCCAGGCACTGTGCTAAGAGCTGAATACTCAAAGGCAAAAAACAGTACCAAATCACAGGGGGCTCATGGTCTAATGGGGGAAACAGCATGCAAACAATTCTGCACAAATATCATTAAAACAGGAAAAACCAAAGATAATCTTGGAAGGAAGGCATTAAGATTACAGAGGATTGAGAAAGGCTTTTTACTCAAGGTGGGACTTCAGCTAAGAATAGAGGGAAGCAAGGGAAACCAGAAGGCAAAAATGAGGGAGAAGAGAAATAGGGGGATAGCCTATAAAAAAATGTGTCCAGGTACAGGAGATCGAATACTGTATTCAAGGAATATCAAGGAGATCAATGTTGCTGGATTAGAGAATACATGGAGAAGAAAAAAGTGTGCAAAAACTAGAATAAAACAGATCCTATTTACAAAAAGCTTATAGCCCACCAGATCCACAAATATATAGCAAGTCATAGAAGGCTGCTATTAGTTTAACAGCATCCATTCAACTGGAATTTGTATGGTGGACTGTACAGAAAGAAGCAAAATATTTACTGTGTCATGTCCCAAAAGTCTTAGAGCCCACTGTAACTTGTTAAAACTACAGTAAGATTTTTGAGACATGCTATCCTTCATAAGTTTATATTGTAAGGCCATGCACATGACTGGGGTGAAACTGTTCAGACATATTAAAGATGAAGAATTTTGTAGGAGAATTAGTATGATGGATGTTATCAAAAATTTGTATGACTGGGAAAAAGAGATGAACCAGTACTAAAGGATGACCAATAGCCAGCCTGTGAAATCCCTTGGATCCATGCCATCCATAAAAAAATTAGGAGGAAAAACTCCAACATACTGGATAGGCTTTCCCAGGAAAAATGTTTAGAAAATGTGAATAAGCATTGACATGTAGGCTGTGTTTCTATTAGAAGACAAGCTCCTCAAAGGCAAAGACTATTTCCTCTTTGTATGCACAATAACTGGTTTATCACAGGTGCTTAATAAATTCTTTGGGTTACGATATGTTGCAATATTGGATATGTACTTGAGAGAATATGATATATGAAAAGAATACTTTACTTAGAGTTATGATATCTATGTTCACATCCTGCCTCTGACACTTACTAGCTCTGTGACCTTCAGGAATTCACTCTAGCATCTTGAGCCTCAATTAGCTCATCTGTAAAATGGGCTAAGAGTATCTGTGCCTCTGACTTCTCAAGAAGATCATGAAGAAAGTGCTTTGTAAACCTTAAAAGAAAGTGGCATCCCACATGGATACTTGATGTTAAACAACCTATTTGATTTATAGTCACTGAATTTATCAGTTTTTTTTGATTGAATTGAATGCTTTAGCTACCAACAAAGAACCAGCCAGAAGGCAAAGGTACAAATTCACTATTACCAGAGGGAGAGTCCTGAAGCAGATAGCATAAGTCTAGAAACACAGGAAGCAGAGTCAAAGGGTCCAGACAAGCATGTAGCATGAGACCCCCAGGGAGCAGCATATGTCCAGTCAGTAACATCAGCTCAAGGCTGACTATTGGCCCTCAACTAGCTCCTCCTTGTAAGTGTCCCACTAGTAGCTTTCTCCCCCTCTTAAAATTTCCTAAAATGAAGAGCTGTCCAAAAATGGAATAAGTTCCCTCATAAGTAGGGTTCTCCATCCTTTGAGATCTTCTAGTAAAAGCTAAATGTACTGGGTGCAACAAGGTTTCACTATGTTTAGAGCTTCCAAGCCTGGAATTAGGAGGACCTGGGTTCAAGACTGGTCTTAGAAACTTCCTAGTTATGTTTCCTGAACAAGTCACTTGACCCCAGTTGCTAGCCCTTACCACTCCTCTGCCTTGGAATCAATACAAAAGACAGAAAATAAAAATTTAAAAAATCCAAAAGCCAATTCCTTGCCAGGATATTGCAGACTGGATTCTTATTAAGGCATGAGTGGAACTTAATAGTCTCATCTAAATCTGATATTCTGATGTTCTGATGCTCAGTTTTGAACTTCCTTTGCATTCTGGATTTGCCCTGGCTTATACTCTGGACCAGAAGTCAAGGAAGATCTGGGTTTAAATCCTAACTCCTTCACTCATTAACCCTGTGACTTTTAGCAAGTGATTTAATTGCATGAAGAATCAGTTTCTTCACCTGTAAATAAAAAGGATTAGGTAAGATGAGCTCAAAGACGTCTTATAGCTCTGTATCTACAATCCTATGGCTTTGGACAAGTTCCTTCATGTCTCTGGGCCTCAAGTTTCCTCATCAGTAAAATAAGAAGACTGGGTCTATAAGGTCCCTTCCAGCTCTAAATTGTTTTTCATTCATTTTCCTTTAATTCTCCTGACCTTGTTCAGCTGATTTGTTAAGGAAGACATTCCCTAAAGGATTTGGCCTCAACACCTCCCTTGCTTCTACAAATACCTTTCCCCATCATGTTCAGGCAGAAGCTTCCACCCTACAGGAGTACAAAAATGCATAAATAAATAGCCAGAGAAGAGTCCATTAGACATTCCTAGTGAATGGTCCAATTTAGTGATTCCCAAAGTGGGCACTACTGCCCCCTGGTGGGAGCTGCAGCGATCCAGAGGTTACGGTGATGGCCACAGGTGCATTTATCTTTCCTATTAATTGCTATTAAAATTTAAAAAAAAATTAATTTCCAAGGGGCTAAGTAATATTTTTTCTGGAAAGGTGGCGGTAGGCCAAAAAAGTTTGGAAACCACTGATCCAATTGAAGATTATTTTGGAATAGGCTCAGGATTGTCAGTAAGTAAAGGAACTTAGATGACTCCACTAAGGCTGAAACTCAAAGGCATCCAAACCCTGGCCAAGTGATTATACTAGAACATTCTTTGGGCCCTGACTCATTGAAGATTTCTTGTGACATCTACCTTCTTATTATTAGTTAACCTTGAACTAGAATAGTCATACTCCAACTCTTCATTAATGACTTAGGTCTTTAGTCACTGGCTTTCTTTCATTCTTGTTTCCTCCTTGAACTTTGTTTATCCTCTGACTCAGCTTACTAATGTCTCCTCACCAATTCCCTAATCCTGTTTCAATGGATCTTCTGACTTATTCCTACTTGGCTGTGATTCTCACATCCTATTTTTTAAAATGAGGATTCAAAAACAAAATTATTGCCTCAGACACTTCCTAGCAGTGTAGTCCTGGGCAAGTCACCTAACTCAAATTGCCTAGCCTCTTACTACTCAACTGCCTTAGAATCATTACTTAATATCATTTCTAAAACAGAAGGTAAGGGTTTTGTTTTGCTTTATTTTATTTTGTTTTCAATAGGAATTATCTAGAGGGCATTGGTCAGACACATAGTGAGTGTAAACAGGGCAGAACAAAGCAAAGTATCAAAAAGAACAGAAGAGTTGACCTTGGGCAAAATCAAAGGATAAGCAGTAGACAATGAGAGCTCTTATCCTAATGATGTCCAGAGAAAGATTTAGAGTCAGAGGGCCTGGGATCAAATCCCAGATTTGACACTATTTGATTCTGAATGACTAATTTCACTACTCTGGACCTCAGTGTAAAATAGACCTCATCTGTATAATGAAAGGCTGGGCTAGACAAACTCTGAGTCATTTCCAGCTCCAGAAGTGCATTCCTATCAACATTGTCTGTGAATTTCCCCTGAAGGTTAAGTTGAAACTGGATATACTTAGTCTCTCAAATAAAATCACTTTTCACAGTAAGTCTTTAGTCCAGAGTCAAGTAATTATCATATTGTTAGCCTAAGGGTCCGTGCAAGGAATATACAGCCAACAATAGAAATCCATCAACTTTTGGTTTATACTTTAGATTTGGCATGAATCATTTTTTCATTATGTACTCTTGGGAATAGACTTTTGTCAAACTTTTGAATTTAACCAGAGAAAATGGAAGGATCATGTGGTTGTGTTAATTACATACTAATGGAGTTACATATAGACACCAGTCACAGATTTATTTTTTTTAAACCAATTTGATGACATTTTGAAACTCAAACATGTTCTTTACTTTCAATTAAATTCCATTCAAATTGGATGGAATGAGAAGGCATATGGAAAATGTTTTGAGTGCCTCAAATCAATGAATCAGCAAGTTTTAAGCACCTCTCAGCTGGAGGTACAAAAACAAAAAGGAGACTGTCCATGCCCTCAAAAAGCTTACATTCCAATAGGAAGGTGTACATCTAGGGGATGGTTTATAGAACCACAGAGTTTGCCCCACCCCTATAGCAGTACTAATATTGATTTGATAATTATTTCCAGAATAAGAGCAAAAAGGAGAATGGAGTGGGGAGAAGATCAGTGCACTTGTTTGGAAGCAAAGTCATATAACAAGATGCCTGTGCTAGGTAGACCTGGGGGTTTGGTTGATATCTGGAGAAAATATCAATAAAACTATCCTTTATATAATGCTTTAATGCTTTATAAATGTTTTATAAGAATTACCACTGATCTTCGCAACACTGGAAGCAAGTGCCATTGTTATTATTCCCATTTTACAGATGAGGAAACTGAGAAAGACAAAGGTTAAGTGACTTGTCCAAGGTCATCTAGCTGGCAAGTGAAATATTATCTCAGACAGCTCAAATGTAGGTGATTCAAATCACTCACCTACCCAAAATGAATTCATAGCCTTGGACAAAACCTCATTGATGGATAGATAAATTTGTAAATTCCTATCAAGGAAAAAAAAAAGGCCTCCTAGTCTCTAGAGATTCATAGTGTGCCTAATGGGGAGAACTTCAGTTCAGATGGCAAATTCTCAGTGCTGGGTTGCCCCTGGCATCCTGGTAGAGGCTTGGATGGAATCCAGCACCATGTAAATGTGAGTAATGATGCTGATGAATTGAACCTTCTGTATATGAGACACTAATCTGGGGCCTGGGGTAAACACAAAATTGAATAAGCTGTCAACAAGCTTGCAATCAGGCCTAGGGGCAGGAAGCAAGCAAACAAATAGCTATGATACAAAAGAGAATATAGTTTGTATTGATAGGCAACAGAGCCTTCTGGAACAGAGTCCTGGACATGGCATCAGGAAAGCCTGGGGTCCCACTGGGCCTCTGATCCTTACTAGCACTGGGAGCATGGACAAATCATGAAGGTTTCTGTAAAATGAAGGGGGTGGGCAAGATGGTATCCAAGGTCCCTTACAACTCTGTCTATGGTGCTATATTTATAGAGGATATTTCTATTTATTCATGACATATCAAGGTCATACTGCTACCACAGTAATCTTCCTAATGCAGAAGTCTGATCCTGCCACTCCCCATTGCATGCCAAATAAAATTCCAATTCCTTTTCCTGACTTTCAAGGTCCTCATAATCTGAGTCCAACTCACCTTCCCAGCCCATCATAAGCTATTCTGATTTGTGCATTTGGGATTCCAATCAAAATGGACCACTCCGTGGTCCTCAGTATTGTTCTGTCCTCTTCTATGTCCACAATACCGATCTTTCATACATGGAACAGACTTTGCCCCAATATAAGATCATAGAATTTGTAGCTGGAAGGGACCATAAGTATTACCAAATCCATCCCTCTCATTTGGCATATAAGAAAACTGAATTCTCAAAGATATACAGGGACTTGCCCAAAGTCACATAGGTAGGATTCAAGCCCAGGTCCTTTGACTCCAAATTCAGTGTCTTCTCCATTACTACTACCTTACTGAAATTTCTTCCTTTCATCAAGGCATAGACATTCACCTCCTTCATGAAGCATTCCCTTAATCCCCAGAATAATAGATTTTCAATTTAAAAGAATCTCAGTGGCCACCTCATCCAACTCTTAACCTTATAAACAAAATCCACTACAATCCATTCAACAAATAATCATCCAACCCCAACTAGAAGTCATCTGTCATTGATCTCTCCTATGATAATTTGCATCAGGAAAAGTATCATAATGGAAAGAACACTAAACTGGGAGTCACAGGACCTGAGGTTAAATCCTGGCTCTGAGTCTGTTTCACTATCTGTAAAATTAAGTGGTTGGACTCTCCCATCCCTAACATCCCTTCCATCTCTACAGCTATGATTTTATGATTCTATTTGTGTCATCTCTCTGTCTCTTTCCTTCTCTCTGTAAGTCTCTCTTTGTCTGTCTGTCTGTCTGTCTGTCTGTCTGTCTCTCTCTCTCTCTCTCTCTCTCACACACACACACACACACACACCCACACACACACACACAAGATTTTAGAGCTTCACCTATGGGTTACCTGTCCACTAGAATATTTTGAACATAGGTACTAAGGGTATATATCTGAATGAATGAAGAAGGAAGGAGTGAATTGATTGAATGAAATAAGGAGCTCAGAAAGAAAACAAATCCCTCAAGGCTGGAAGTTACCAGTACATCCCACTTTTCCAAATCTTTATAAATGAGCAGCAAAGTGTCTAGACGTGCCTTACAACAGTATCTCCATGCTGCCCAGAGTCTTCTTTCATTTTTCGCAGCTGATTGTCTTTTGGAGAAGTTGTGTCAGAGAGGCGTAGAGGGCATAGCTTTGGAGATGTTCTATTTTTGGATACCTCCATCAGCTGAGATATTTCTGCAGCAAAAGGAAATTTCCTTGGGAATGTGGGGTTGAATTCTCCCTGCACCATCATTTGACTGCTCTCCTTTAAAGAGAAGGGAGTACCATATGCTAGCTTGTGAGTGCCCTCTAGTGGTCGAATCCTGCTATGTAGTTACCTATCACCTTGGACTCTATGGAAGAGCCTTATTTATTTTATTTTATTTTTATTTCTGTCTTTTGTTTTTCCTTCCCTACTGGTCTCCAAGAAAGGAAGGGCTGGGTTCGAGTTCTACTTCTAACACCTGTTGACTGACTCTGAATAGCAATTTTGTGCTTTGGGAAACTCTAAGACTATAAATTGATGAGAAGATGCCAACCTGCAAGGGTAGAGGGAGTTACCTCCCCTGTCACAGAGTTCCCCATACCAATGAAGTCACAGGCCCAGTACTTATGCTCATCCTTTGTTTCTATATCACCTCTGCTTCTAAAAATATCTCCTCTCTAACTATTGAACCATCAACAGTTTTGTCTTTATAACAGACAAAAAAAAAAATTCAGCAAAACCAACCAGTCTTGACTGACAGTATAGAAAATACACCTTACATAGTCTTTCTCCTGCTACAAAGAAAAGAGGGAGGGAGGTGAATTTTCTCTATCTCAAATTTGTTCTTTGTAACTATGTAGCATTGTTTTGGCTTTATTTTTTTGTTGTTCTATCCATTAACATTTTAACAGTCTGTCATACTGTGTTGATTTTCTGTGGCCATCTCTGTTATTAAGTATTAAAGTGCAAAACTGAACTAAAAGGGCCCCACAAAAAGGCAACATATTAAAGAATGTGTACATTATCCTGTCTTGACCACATCTGAATAATACCAATGAGTGATTTTTTTTGTTGTTATTGTTGTTCAGTCATTTAAAATGCTTTATGATCCCATTTGGGTTGGGGGGTTTTAAAGCAAAGATGCTGGAGTGGTTTATCATTTCCTTCTCCAACTAATTTTATAGATGAGGAAAAGAAAAAAGGGTTAAGTGATTTGCCCAGGTTCACAAAGCTAGGAAGTATCTAAAGCCAGCTTCGAACTCAGGAAAATGATTCTTCCTGACTCCAGGCACAACTGCCCTGTAAACTGACATTTACAGAGTCCTTTATAGTCTTCGACATGCAGCAGCCTTGTGAGGTAAGTATTTCAGTGGTTATTACCTTCAGTTTATAGGTGAAGAACTTGGGCTCAGAATGCTTAAGCGTTTTGCCTCTTATCATTCAACAACCAAATGTCAGAGGTAGCATACAAACCCAGGCTTTCCTGCCTACGAGTTCAGAATTCTGTATACTCAACCATCATGCATCTCACAAAGCAGAAAATGTAAACTGGAAACATGCCAATGTTGACATTGTAGACTTTCCTCATATTGCCAAAGGAAATGAGACTCCTGAGCCCAGGGGAGCCCTGTTATTTCTTCAACCCCTGCAAGAAACTGATAGTGACCAATAAGAAGAAAGTAAAGGTGGGGGAGCACAGCTGGGTGGCTTAATGGATTGAAAGCCAGGCCCAGAGATGAGAGGTCCTAGGTTTAAATATGGTGTCAGACCCTTCCTAGCTATGTGACCCTGGACAAGTCACTTAAACCCCAGTTGCCTAGCCCTTACCACTCTTCTGTCTTGGAACCAATACACAGTATTGATTCTAAGATAGAAAGAAAGAGGTTTTGTTTCTTTTTTTAAAGAAGAAAGTAAAAGACGAGTAATATTCCTCCCACCCCACCCCCACCAAAGTAAAACCATTTTTCTTAGTGTCAGTTTACACTCTCATCTTTGATAAACCTTCTGAAAATGGCCTGTTCCATCAATCTATACATATTTGATGTGTACCTGCTCGGTGCTCAGCATGGACCCAGACAGAGAAGCTGGGGAGAAACAGAGAGAGGTGTGGTCCTTGCCCTAAAAGAATTTATAAGCTGAAGATAAATAAACACCCTTGAAACAATTAGGTAACAAGAGTTAAACAATGAGATGATGATTGTGGGTGTAGCAAGTGATCTAAAAGTCACCAAGGCTGTCAGTCACCTGTTGTTGAGGAATCAGGTTAAGCAGGACCCTTTGCAAGGAGGAGTCATTCCAAGCGTTGCTTCCCATGGCTGCTCAGAGCTGTCAGGACCAAGGAGAGCAGTTATAGTCCCAGGAGAAAGTGTGTGATTCTGTGGGGCTGAGTTATCTTCCCCTTAAATCTGGTTTAAGTAAAAGTTAATGAGAACAAACAGAGCCCAGCTCGTGAGCAATAAACACAAATCAATAACATCTAAAATAACGAATGTTCTTAGTGGCAACAGTAACAGATGTGAGGCTCGCGACCCACCAAGTCATTGATCATACCCCCAAGCTCAGGCCGACAATAAATAACCTCATGGAAATCACTCAGGTCCAGGACCTCAGGACAACAGGCTCATCAATAACTAGCAACAGCCTGCAAATAATATGTCTGTGGCCTCAAACAAAACAGCCCTCAAAGAGATCTTTAGGAAAAAGGCCCTAAGGAATAACAACAGATTACTTGTTAATCCCAGTGGATAGAGCAATGAGTTTAGAATAAGGAAGACTCCTCTTTCTGAGTTCAAATCCAGTCTCAGACATGTCCTGGCTTTGTTACCCTAAGCAAGTCATTTAATACTATTTCTCTCAGATTTCTCATTTGTAAAATAAGCTGGAGAAGGAAATGGCAAACTACTCCAGTATCTTTATCAAGAAAACCTTAAAATGGGATCTTAAAGAGTTGGACATTACCAAAACAATTGAACAAAAATAATCCATGAATCCCAGGATCTCAGAGTTGGAAGGAGTATGAGAGGCAATCCAGGCCAGTCTGCCTAAATTCTTCCTACAACACACCATACAAGAAGCCAGGCAGCACATTCTTCTTTGGGCCAGTTCTGGTCATTAGCAAGTTTTTCCTTTCATCTACCCTAAATATGTATCTTCGAAATTTAATTTCAATTCAATTCAATTTAGTGAGCATTTATTAAATACTTTCTGTGTACCATATACCCTGCTGATCCAAAGATATAAATAAACTAGTTCCTGCCCTTGAACAGTTCTCATTCCCCTGGGAACTTAGATCTAAGATCTAGAGCTAGAAGCAATCTTCATTTAACACATAGGACATTGAGACCCAGTGACTTGGGATGATAGAATAATAAATCTAGACCTTAGGAGGTTATCTAATCTAAACCTCTCATTTTACAACAGAAGAAAGTGAGGCACAGGGAATTCAAACAGCTCATCAAAGATCATGAGATAAGGAGTTGGGAGAGATCTCAGAAGTCCTCTAGTCCAACTTCCTCATTTTACAGGTGAAGAAAATGAGGCAAAGAGCAGTAAAGTCCTTTGCCTTAGGTCAAAAAGGTCAAGATATAGATAATACTAAAATCCAAGTCCAGCTGCAAAGTGTACTCTATCTTACCCTTCTGAATCCAAAGGAGAACCATGGAGAAATGATAGAAGTTAGGGCCAAATAATACAGACTCATAGATAATAATTACTCAGTAATATAATAATCATTATTCAGTAATAGCTTGGAGGTCTATGGTCTCCAGAGGCTACGTTTATATATGTTCTGAGTTCTAGACTCTTCTCCAACAGTCTTTCCTCCACCAGTTATCCGTGTAGATCTAGCCAATGGGGTTCCAACAGAAGGAAGGAGAAAAACATTTATTAAAATGCCTCCTATGTGCCAGGCACTATGCTAAGTGCTTTTAAGATATTTCTCCTTTGATATCTTCACAACAGCCTTGGGAGAGAGGTGCTATTATCTTCAGTTTACATCTGAGGAAACTGGGGTTAAGTGGCTTGCCTAGAATCATACATCTAGTAAGTATCTATGGACAAACTTGAACTCAGGTCTTTCTGCTCCAGGCACAGCATCCTATGCACTTTGGTGCCCCCTAGCAACCTAGAAGGAAAGGTAGGCAAAGTATTGTTTTCAAAACTCAGATGTACACACTGGGCTTTGTTAATCACTTTTATACAGGGTGGCCCCAAGTATAGGTGGTGCCTCTGTGATACTTGAAGATTTCCCTGTTCCCAAACATCTCCCCTCCCCACATTTTATATTTTAAATTTCTGCCATTAGAGAATCATTCCTTTGAATTGAGGTGTTGTACTGTGTTTCTACCAGTCCAAAATGATATAAATAGCCTTGATAAAATGAAACATCAGCCCCATAAATTCCTCCAGGGCAGAGACTATTTTTGTTTGTCATTGCATCCCTAGTATTTAGCATAGTTCCTGACACTGGCACAATTAAATTAGGCATGTAATAAATGAATATTGATTGATTGAATAATTGTTTGCATCTGTTCTCCCCAACACAATTTAAGAAGAGCATAGATAAACTACACAATGTCCACAGGAGGACACCTGGGATAATGAAGGGCCTTCAGTCCATATCATATAAGGATTTGGCTACAGGAACAAGGCATATTTCTATCCTGGAGGAGACTCAAGAGGGACATGATAATTATATTCAAGTCTTTGAAGTCTTTGCCTGGAAAGATGAATTAGACTTGTTCTGCTTGGCCACAGAGGATAGAAACCAGTAGAAGTTACAGAGACAAATTTAGACTTGTTCTAGGGACAGATGTCTTAGAAAGCTGGCCAGAAATAGAATAAGCTGCTTCTAGAGGGGGTAGATTTCCCTTCACTGAGGGCCTTCAGGCAAAGGTTGACTGACCACTGATCAGGGAGAGGTCATAAAGGCAATTTTTCATTACATATGGATTGTCCTCATTGTGTCCTCTCATCTATGTTCAAGTTAGAGGATATAGCTTAGGACAAAAGAGTCTTCCTCAGGGCCATTGCTAGAAGACCTACGTCCTTCTCCAGGAAGTCAGTGAACCAGGCTCATGAAGTGGTATATAGAAAAGATTGTCTTCTTTACTAGATGCTAATTAAATTCATGCAGTCCATATATGTGGAAAGCACTAGAACCCAGGTTTCCACTTCACCATCCAATAGGGTCATAGGCCCAAAGATTAGAGTATATACTTTTTTCATGATGTTGAGTTTCAGAAGCACTCAGGACAGATCATAGGACCAAGATTAAGAGTTAAAAGAGATCTTCTAGGTCAGAGGAGGAGAGATTTAAAGCTGAGAGGAACCTCACGGGCCATCTAGTACAACAGTCTCATTTTATTGATGGGGAAACAATCCCAGAGGTTAAGTGACTGTCCCAAAGTCATATAGGTGGTAGAAGTGGGATTTGAACCCAGTTTCTTTGGCTCCAAAAGTGTGGGCTCCTTTCACTCTATTTACCTGTCCTCAACAAGAATGAGTAGGAGATTGGATTCTACAACATTTCAGGAGTAACTAACTATTCTACAAGTTTTTTTTTCTTTTTCTCCCCCCACTTCAAGCCCCAACAGATCCTTTGGGAGGGAAAGAATGAAAGGAAGGGGGCCACTCATTGTAGAAGTATAATACGATATTAACAAATTTAGGATTAGTGATGATTGCCATCTGGTGGCTGCATCTGAAAATGACAGAAGGCATTTTAAGTAACCAACTGTAGTCAGGGCTATATTATCGCTCTCAATGAGGAATAGGGGCAACTTGGATAAATGAAATCTACATAAGGCCCTTCACCATCCCAGCTGCCCTCCTCTGGGCACCAAAGCTCCTTTGGGACATTACTTTCATCCTTCTTCATTTCTGCCTCTTCTTTATTTTGTTCCCAATTCCCTTGAACTAAAAAGATTGTGTCTGAACAATTTAGACCAACCTGTAATGTAAATCATCCATATAGATAGATAGATAGATAGATAGATAGATAGATAGATAGATAGATAGATAGATAGATAGATAGATAGGGATGTGTTCATTGCTTAAACAGTTTCCACTAAATGAGTTTGTAATGAGGAGAGGGAGAGAAGGATCCAGATTTGTGATGTCATCAGTGCAGAAATTACTGAAACCAACATACATCTGCAAACCATAATCTTAGAGAGCACCCTGAGGTCAATAACAATATAAGTAACTTGCTTGAAGTGATGGTCACACAGCTTCAGAATCAGGATTTGAACTCAGCTCGTCATCCCTTTTAGATGGGTTCTCTATGCCAGGCACCTTTTTCTATAGTGCTTTAAGATTTACAAAGTACTTTCCTCACAATCACCATATGGGGTAGAGAGCATAAGTTATCTATTTTACTGCTAAGAAAACTAAATCCAGAGAGGTTAAGCAATTTGCCCAGTTAAACAGCAAACAAAGAAGCAGAGAAAGGGATTGAATTAAGATCTTCAAATTTGGAGATCAGTGCTCTTTTCCAATATCCCATTGCCTTTTGAGGGATCTGGAGCAAATGGTTTCTTAGCTCCCTTCCAGCTCTAGCATTCTTTTGTTCTATGGTTTTATATATTTATATAATAATTTATAAATTTTATCCATCACAACAATTTCTCAACAGAATCTTGTAATGCACAAAGTTTTTGACATTCCACTAAAATCATCAAATGTGTTAAAAGCTGTTGGCACACTCAGGAACAAACCAGCCAGCCCAAATCAAAGGGGCAAATGTTATATTAACCAGAAGCAAAATAGTAGGTTTGAGTGGTCCTACTTTCCTCTCTAACCCATACTCCCCATTTCCCCCTAGCCTTCTGGTGCTGGTGCAAGTATTAGGAAATATCCCAACATTGGCAGAAATAACTCAACTTTCTGGTATTTCTAGAGTTCTTTCAATGTAAAATTGAAGTGTTTTCATTACTTAGACTACCCATGCCCCTGGTCCCTTCCTTTCCCCCTTAAAACCCTCTCTTAAGTGATTCAATTGCCTAAATCAACCAACAGCAATAGATTCTTCATACATGAGTATGCCTATCCAGACTCTGAAGGAATCTCAGTGGCCACCCAGACCAATCTGTAACAGAAAAGAGAATCCCTCTTCCACATACTTGCTGAGTGGTCATGCACCTTCACAGTGAACACTACCAGGGAGGGAGAATCTATTACCTCCCAAAGTGGCCCATTCTACATCTGAGTAGCTTTATATTTTCTAAAATAAACAACTATCATATTCTTTTGCTCCCACCTTGACTCTTCACTAAGCCCAGTCCCTTCAGCCCATCCTCACATGGCATGACCTCAAAGTCCTTCACCAGCCTAGCTACTCTCTTCTGTATACTCTCCAATTTATTGATGTCCTTCCTGCACACATACATTGGCCTTAGAGGTTTCCACACTGATGACATCACAAATCTGGACCCTTCTCTCCCTCCCCCTTACAAACTGAGTTATTGGAAACTATGGCACAGTGCCTGGCCCTTTGGAAGCACCTAATGCATACTTGTTGACTGATTGACAGATCTCCCCCTTTCTCCAAAACTGGATACAGTACTCCAACTAGAAGCAGACCAGGGCAGAAATCTGGTGGAGGGGGTGCCATCACATCGAGGTCTGGTTCATTTTCCCTCTCTTTTTTTTAAACCCTTACCTTCTGTCTTAGAACCAATACTGCTTATTGGTTCTAAGACAGAAGAGTGGTAAGGGCTAGTCAATGGGGGTTAAGTGACTTGCCCAGGGTCACACAGCTGTGATGTGTCTGAGGTCAGATTTGAACCCAGGACCTCCCCTCTCTAGGCCCTGGCTGTCAATCCACTTAGCTACCAAGCTGCTCCCTACTTTCCCTCTCTTTAAAGAAATGTGAGATCACATTGGCTTTCTTAGCTCGCAGGTCCCACTACTCAACCACAGTGAGCTAAATCATATTGTTTTATTTTATTTTATTTTCAGATGAACTTTCATTCAGCCTCATCTTCCCCATTTTATACTTGAGAAAAAAAATCTTTTAGCCTCATTGTACTTTGGGCTAAAACACATTCCTTGAAATATATTACCATATAGAAAATCCAGTTGACCATTTGGGATGATGTGTGTCAGACTTGTCCCATAATAACTGTGTGATAGTGCCTTACTACTACTTGTCCTCTCATCAAATTTGGGGACTTTTTATTCTGTTCTCACTAGATGGTAGCTTTGTGCTTACTACTCCTCCCCTTTCATTTTTGTTTATTTTGAAGACTGGGTCTCCCTATCTCACTCAGGCTGTACATGCACTGTTTTTCATGGACCTGAGCCTACTATCATCAGCTTGAGAAATTTGTCCTTCTCTGTTTTTCTGCTCCAGGCCACTTCAACCCCTCTGTAGGCAACTTGGTAGCCCATTCTTTCTAGAAGCCACTGTAGTAATGCCAAATTCAGTACAGATACAGGAATGGCTTAGCTTACTGAAGCTTGAAACTCTCAAGCACAAGAGATGAAGTGAGATATTTGTAAAGGACTTAGCAGAGTGCCTGACACATAATAGGTGCTTCACACATGTTTACTCCATTCCATTCCAAGAGATCTACCAGCCTCAGCCCTGCCAGGAACAAGGATTATAGGCATTCACCAACAGACCTTACTACAAAAGCACACTTGCCTTCTCCTCCCCTTGAAAAGAAGACTTTCATTACCAATAATCTTACGAAGAATATTTATGAGTGACACCTGAAACAGGAGAAAAGAAAATCATGTCCTGCACATCTAATTCAAACTCTAAGGTTTCATGCCTCCCATACATGGAATTGTTAATGCCTTGGATGATCCACATAATCAGGACTCGTAATGAAATTATCATTCCGAGCTTAAAGTAATGAAATTAATGACCGCAACTCCATGAATGTTCTCAGATGATTGATGGAGGGAATTAACCCAATGGCTTTAAGCTGAAAATGAACTCCCACTGCTTAAGCTACTGACAGGAAGCCCAGTAAAAAGGGGAGCTCATAAAGAGAGAGTCAAGAATGGGCCCTCAGGACTTCTTTTTTTTGGTCAGGTGAATTAGAGTTTAATTTAAAAGGATTTTAACATTGATTTTCCTGTTTTTTTAAGAAGGAAAGGGGCAAGAGGCAGGAAGATAGTACTTAGAAGGGTCATGCAATAACAAAAACAATTTGTATAGGGCCAAGCTCTTAGTACCAGAGTGCCAACATCCTCCCCTCGGGGTAACCAGGTAGAGCAATGGAGATGTAGAAGAATGTAAAGCAATAAGAGTAAAGACAATGTACAGGGGGCAGCTGGGTAGCTCAGTGGATTGAGAGTCAGACCTAGAGAGGGAGGTCCTAGATTCAAATCCAGCCTCAAACACTTCCCAGCTGTGTGACCCTGGGCAAGTCACTTGACCCCCATTGCCCACCCTTACCACTCTTCCACCTAGGAGCCAATACACCGAAGTTAAAGGTTAAAAAAAAAAAGACCACACACGCGCGCACACACACACACACACACACACACACACACACACACACACACACACATATATTTGTTGTTGTCGTTGTTGTTGTTTCTCTATTCCCAGTTCCTAGAACAGTTCCTTGCATGTAACAGACATTTGATAAATATCTCCTAGATTGAACCACAAATGCAGAAAGCGAATATGCAATATTGTTTGCACTGAGAGAATGTATAACAGTTCCATCCATGCCAAATATGCCTTACAGCTATGGTGCTCAAGGGGAAAAGCCAATGGGGGTCATTGATTTGTATTAGGAACTAGCCCTCACAGTACTATGGCACAGTTCCTATCCTCAGAGAACTTAAATTCTATTGTTTCCACAGTGTTATCTTTTCCAGTATGTCCACAGGTTGTCCAGGGAAGAAGGTGATAGTTGGATTTCACATTCTTTAAGAACTATCTTGGCCAGGTAGATAGAGAAATAGATGTATGAATGGGTAAATAGGCAGACAGACAGACAGATAGAGACCAAGAAAGAGATGAGTAGAGACATGATGGATGGATGAGTAGATAGAAGCATAATGGATGATGAGTAGATAGATGACAGATGGAGGGGTAGAGAGATAGATGATGGATGGATGAGTAGAGACATAGATGGATGGATAGATACATAGATGATAGATGGATGGAGGGGAAGATAGAGGACAAATTGGAGATAAAAACAGAAGAAAGGCACTATCATTAAGGGGAAGCAGAAAAGCCCTCTTTCAGGTAATTTTTGAGCAGAGACTTCAAGGAAGCCTTCCCATTAAAAGTTCCAAGTACCAAACCAGCAAGAAAAAGCCCTTCCAGAAAGGAAGAGGGAACATGTATTATATCATTCCTGTGCTTATCAGACTTGACTATGAATCATCAAATTATATGCTTATTTTCTTCCTTTGTTTTACTAGAGAAGGGGTGATCTAAACAGGGCACACAATAAGAGAAAGGGAAGGTGGGAGAGCTGGGTGATCCAGGCTAAGAGACAGGAGGTGCTGGGTTCAAATTTGGCCTCGGATACTTCCTAGCTGTGTGACCTTAGGGGAGTCATTTGACCCCCATTGCCTAGCCCTTACCTCTCTTTTGTGGTGGAATTAGTGCTTAGTATTGATTCTAAGATGAAAGTAAGGGTTTAAAAAAAGAGTTAGAGGGGCAGCTGGGTAGCTCAGTGGATTGAGAGCCAGGCCTAGAGACGGGAGGTCCTAGGTTCAAATCCAGCCTCAGACACTTCCCAGCTGTGTGACCCTGGGCAAGTCACTTGACCCCCATTGCCTACCCTTACCACTCTTCCACCTATAAGTCAATACACAGAAGTTAAGGGTTTAAAATTAAAAAAAAAAGAGTTAGAGAAGGGAGGTGGAAGGAAGTTATAGGGTGCCAGGTTTCTAGAAGAAAATCACCCTCATTTACAGTAACAATGCAAAAGGAAAATAAGGACCACTTTGTCCAATCAATGTCTTATTGAATCCAGTCCCTGCCTGAAATTCCCATCCATTACTGTAGCTTCCTATTCTTGGATTGCTAATGAGTTCCCAAGAGTATCAGGCAGAAAGTGGAGTAGCTTAAGTCATTTCTAGGCCACAAACTGACTCCTGTATTCATTAAAGGGAAAATGGTTTCTGTCATTATTTAGATTTTAAGAGGAAGGATCCAGTCCATTACCAATTTGACCTTGGTTATCACAAGTAGAACCTGTTTGATCAGGAGGTTAAATCCTGTAATTTCAAGGAAAGGGGGCATGGCAAGGCAAAGGTGTTTGGAGTTAGGCAGCTAGTTAAGGATTTTTTTTTTGGAAAAAATATAATTATGTTGATATGATTAATTCTTATGTCCTGGGTTCTATATTTCCCAATGTGTTCCTTTCCTTTACCCCTTATAGGGAAAAATAATCCTCTGTAATAAAGAATTAAAAAGAAAAGATAGTTCAGCAAAACTAATCCACTAAAAAAGTCCAACAATGCTCCATACCTATAGCCCCCACCCATGAAAAGAAAGGAGGGAGGTACCTTTAGAGGAAGGAATTCTTAAAGCATGATTCTAGACCAGGATTCTTAATCTATTTTTGTTTCATGGATCCTCATGGCAATCCAGTGAAACCTGTGGATCTCTTTTTAAAACAATGTTTTTAAGTGGTCTGGTGGATAGAGCACTAGGCCTGGAGATGGGAGGTCCTGGGTTCAGGTTTGACCTCTGATGTTTCCTTCCTATGTGACCCTGGGAAAGCCATTTAAGCCCAAATGTCCCAATTACCACATCCTTCTGTCTTGCAACCAATACATAGTATTGATTCTAAGAGACAAAGTGAGGATTTTTTTTTAAGAAAGAAAGGATACAGTCATAAAATTTTCATTAAAAAAAAAAGCTATAGACTCCAAGTTAAGTATCTGCAAAGAGTAGAGAAAGCCCCCATATCTGAATTGGGAATGTGAAATTTAATTTGGGGATGTACACAGGGCAAATGAGATAATGTCAATATAGTTTCCAAGAGGCCTGATACAAATAAAAGTTATCAGTCACTATCATCATCACTTATAATATCCCAGGTAATAGTTCAATGTAATAGAAAGGGCACTGGCCTGCAGTCAAAGGACATGGATTTAAATTCTATCTCTGATATTTACTAATTAGGTGTCTTTGGCAAAGTCATTTTCCCCCTCTGTTCCTCAGTTTCTTCATCTGTAAAATGAACGAAATGGATTAGGTGTCACCAAAGTACCTTCCAGCTCTATATCCCTTAACCCTACTCACGTTCCTATATTGAACAGGCTGGCTTTTTGCATTATAAGTTTGAACAACTTAATCCTCTGCAGCCTTTCTAGTCTATATACAATAACCTAAAAGTCTAAGCAGAACTCTTGGACCTACCTGATGCCTTATCTGGGGGATCACCCTATGTCTGTGTCAGTTAAAGCAGTAAAAATACTGTATTGCATGTAAATACCTGAGAGGAAGTTCCCTTGGGCATCTCTGGCTTATCTAGATTTCCATATACCTGTTGCAATCTATCTATGGAAATTTACTCAAGTGCAGAAAAACAGGACTCTCCTACAAATATCCAGATCAACCCTGCCCAGAAGAGGAGAAGCATTCAGATCCATTCTGACTGATAAGGACTATTAGATTAGCTCTTCCTTGATTTCAACTGAAAGAAAACCAGCAAATCTCTGCCCAGCTGGGAAAGATATCTGGGCCCCTACCATTTTCTCCCTTTCTGCTTAGTTGAAATTCTCAATGCCTGAAAATTTCAAAGTATTTTCTGATGGATTAAAAATTAACTTGTTCTGTTTTGGGCCAATGTCAGGTAATTTGGCATTTGCTCTGTTTCAAAGTATATCTCTATTTCGTTTGATTTGAATCTACCTCAATGGTGCCCAGCCTTTGGAGAAAGCTCATTCAGAGATCAGTTTGCTTCTCTTTGACTGGACCTATGTTTGCACAGGGGCTATGTTAGCTGGAAAATTCATTCCCCAACTAACCTTTTTCTCTTTCACATTTCACAAAGAATCCAAATTACAAGCTGCCATAAAGATACTGATTCATTCCTCTTTGAATTTGATCCCTACATACTAAGTAAATTAAGCCTTACCCTCCACCCCTGATGAACATAGGTTTGGCTTTACCCTATCTCCTTTCCAGAGCTGTCAGAAAGTTCAACTTTTTTTATTTTTTGTCCTCATCATATTTTTTTGTATCTGTAATTTCATTAGTATCTTCCAGTGAATAAATTTCCTCCATCAACGCAGATTGGTACCTTCTCTTAGAGAGGTGCCTAGAGGTATTGAGTGGTTAATTGGTTTGCCTAAAATCTCATAGCCAGTGTTTGTCAAAGGCAAGACCTGAACCCAGGTCTCTTCTCCTTCTAGCCTTAAGTTTCTTTCCACTAAAGCAAAAGAAATAATCTACGGAAGGCACTTTGTAAACCTTATAATTCTATGTGTTAGTTAACATTATTATGCCCCAATGCTTCTCATTATATGGTCATTATCTTGCATTATTGTATAGGTGAGAATTATAGAAGGCTATATTTTCTGAAGAATTAAAGATGAGTAGCATTTGGAGAACAGTAAGGATGTACAAGGTGGGTGGGTGGGTGCCCAATGAACACTCACTATAAGGAATTATTTATTCACATATGACAAAGAGCCATCAAAGAAATGTCTGATTAAAAAAAAGGAGGCTAGTCCTATGAAAGGAGTGAAGGACTACTAATAGGTAACCCTCTTGCTCCCTTGGTATCTTCTTATATCGGTAGTAAGAAGGAAGGTCCCCATGACCTTTGTAGGAAAGGTTGGCATAGATAGAAGACCTTAAGAACGTTACAAACAAGGAAGCTTCTATCTGTGCCAACCTTTCCTACCCCTTAGATGGACCCTCAATGGAAGACTTAAAGGAGGAGATAGATATAGATATAGTTGCAGATAGAGGTGTAGATATAGATATACAAAAGTGCTTAGGATGGGTGGGCTTATTTGGGCTGTGATGGGCATGATTGCAGGAGACTTCCACCTTGATGAGTTGATGGATCTTTATAGAGTATTGGGGCAGTTAGGATTGGGCATCAATATTATCCCTTCCTTACCCTTATTTTGGGTTGAAGTCAGCTCCATATGTGTGCATTTTCCCATCCTCCGGTGCTTATCAAGGTTCTGCTGCCCTCATGTATTTGTCTGAGCTCCACATTAAAGATTGAAGTCCTCTTTTCACAATCTGGCTGTAATGGAGCTTACAGTTCCACTAGCCCTGTATTTGAGATGCTTTTCCAGCCTAGGTCCATTGGTCAGTCTTAGAATGAATGCAATTACTTTCCTCATTTGTAGAAAGGGAACAATACTCACATCTTCTGAGAGTTACTTGGAAGATTAGATGAAATAACATATAAAGTACTTTTCCAACCTTGAAGTGCTCTTAAGTGTTTACAATTATTCTTGTTGTGTTCAGTTTGGAACAGTAGAGAAGTGGGAGATCCTCTTCTAGGACAAAACATTTCTTTCCTTTACAACTTTCAGAAAAAAATCAAATCATCAGCCTGTTTAACTTTGATCACCTGCAGACTCACTCTAATTAAAGGGATTTTCCCCAAGTGACTCCCCTCCCTTCTCCCCACCATATTGCTTTCAGGGTCTTTGAATACAGGAAATGGAGACTTTACAAAGCAAAGCTTAGCACCTGGCAGCAGGGGCAGCAGGTGTACTGATTCTTAGCCCACAGAGCATAATTAATTGAGCGGTCTCAAAGCGGTCTTCAAATGGGAAGGAAAGAAATCAAGCTGGATTTTTCCAGCAAACATCCATTTTGTTAGGATTGAGCTTTAGATTGGGTCAGGCTCTAAAAAAAAACTAAACTAAAAAAATAAGATTTTACTTGATCCTTTATTACTTCAAGCTACCTTTCTAAGTCTTTCCCCTATTATAAAGCCAAATTCCTAGAAAAAAAATTATAGTGGAGCCATGTATAGAGTGCTGGACCTAAAGTCAGGAAGACCTGAATTCAAAGTTGACCTCAGATGCTTAACAGCTGTCATGCTAGCTGTATAACCTTTTTAATCACCATCTGTAAAACAAGGATAATAAGAGCACCTAACTACCAGGGTTGTTATGAGGATAAAATTATATTTTTGTAAAGCACTTTGCAAACTTTAAAACAACACAACTGTTAGTCGTTATTATTATCATTATTATATTTATCCTGCTACTTTCTTACTTCTTACTCCCATCACCCTGTCTTCCAATATGGCTTCTAGCCTCATCACTCACTTGCAATTGTTCTCTTGAAGGTTTCCAAGGCTTTTTGAATTGCCAAATACAACTATTTATTTTCAGTCCTTATTCTTTTTAGAATCTCTGCAGCATTTGACATTGTTTGCCAGCCCTTCTTCCTAAAACCTCTTCTTCCATGAGGTTTTTGTGGTATTGTCCTCCCTGCATCTGGTCTCTTCTTCTCTGCTCATGGACCATCCCTCAATTTTCTTTGCAGGATCCTCATTCCTGTCCCACCATCATATATAGGTGTAGCTCAGGGCTCTATATTCAGCCCTTTTCTCTTTCTATCTTCTTTCTCTTGGTGATCTCATTGGTTCTTATGTGTTTACCTATCTCCTTTATGTAATGAGAGAGGGTGGGGGGGTGAGAGATAGGGAGGGAGAGAGAGCAATAGGGAGAAAATCTCAGGCTCTACTTTACTTCAGTGTGGTATCACTAATTGACTCTTGGATATCTACAATTAAATTTATCATAGACCAAACTCTGGGTTCAAAACAGAAATTGCCATCATTCTCCCAAAACTTCACCCCTTCTGGACCTTTCTATTCTGCTGAGGGTACCATCATTCTTCTAGTCACCCAGGTTCTCAACCTTCAAGATTTTCTTAATTATATCCTCTCACTCAATCCTCTATATTTAATCAGTTGCCAACTCTTGACAATTATGCCCCCCCAATATATCTCATGTCTGTCCCCTTCTGTCCACTCATCCAGCTATAACCCTAGTTCAGAACCTAAACACTTCTCTCCTGGACTATTGCAATAATAGCCACCTAATCTCTCTACTTTCAGTGTCTTCCTTCTCCAGTCCTCCACACAGTTACCAAGTGATGTCTAAAGAACCTGTCTGACCATCTCACTCCTCTTCTCAGGAAACTGCTGGGGCTCCCTTTAGCAGCTAGGATAAAATACAAGTTCCTCCCTTTGGCATTGAAAATATTTAAGAACATAAATTACGTTTACAGGTTTATTACACATGATTTTCCTTTATGCATCTATGTTTCTTTCAAAATGACTTTTTTGCTATTCCCTGTTTATGACATTCTATCATACATGTTGCCTTTGCTGGGAGTATTTCCCTTTCCCCTCTGCCTGGAACATACTCTCCACTTCTACCTTTTAGAACCTGTAGTTTTCCTCTGAGCCCAGATCAAATAATACTATATTGTAGAGGACATCTTCTCTGAGGCCCATCCCCACCACATTTCAGATTTGTTCTTCTGCCAAATAGTACTTTCCTTTTTTTTTTAACCCTTACCTTCTGTCTTAGAGTTGATACTACTTAATGGTCTGAGGCAGAAGAGTGGTAAGGGCTAGGCAATGGGTGTTAAGTGACTTGCCCAGCATCACAGCTAGGAAGTGTCTGAGGCTAGATTTGAAACTCCCATCTCCAGGCCTAGTTCTCTGTCTACTGAGCCACCTAGCTGCCTCCACAGAATTCCTTTCAACATATTTTGTACTTAATTTTCTATTTACATTTGGTTTTCTCTGAAAGAATATAAGCTCCTAGAGAGTACATAAAGGAATGGGAAGAACACAACACTCACAATTTCATCTAACCTTTTGCTGCCTCAGTTTCCCCATCTATAAAATGGAGATGATAATAGTACCTACCTCCCAGGGTTGTTATGAGGATAAAATTATTTCATACTCGTAAAGGATTTTGTAAACCTTTAAAGCACTATATAAATGCTAATTATTATTCTTATTATTCAATGATTGTAAGAGTGACTAATAGTGTTTCCACTAGCACGCCACACAAATCTAGAGACCTGTATAAGATTAAAATTAATATCCAATACTTCCAAGTATTATATTTTATAAGATTTATTAATAATCACTTGAAGTAGAGGAAAATAAAAAGACAAAAGGATAGCCTGAGTAAAGACAAGTTTCCCAGACTGCGAAAGAATGAGAAGAGAGAAAGGGCAGAGTTACAGAAAATTTTATGTACAAAACCTAAGAATGGATGTGACTTGGGGTCAAAAGAGGAATTCTGGGAAATGGAGTCCTAGGGTACAAAATTCTAATTACACACCTAGGTTCAAATAGTGAATCAGATATTTACTCACTATCGTACCATGGACAGGTAAGTCATTTAAACATTTCAGAACCTCAGTTTCCTCTCATGTAAATGGGAAACAGTTATTTTTATATTACCAGTTTCATGGAGTTGCTATGAGGAGAGTAATTTCAACCTTAAATTACTATTAGTAATTCAGATCTTAAAGCACTATACAAATTTAAGTTTTTTTTCTGCTTCAGGAATATGATTTTTGCCAGATTATCTCTCATCTCTGGGTTGGAATCGTTTCTCTTTTTTTTCTCTTTGTATATTCAGGCCTTACTGTTTTATTTGCAGACTTCTGTGTGTAGAAAAGTCTAGAAGTGAGCGACCTTCAAAGTATAGTCTGGGAGAGTGACATAGGATCCTAAAAGATAAAATGACTTGGAGCACACTTAACCAATGTTTGTTGAATTGAATTGGGTTGGGATTAGGCTTGGACATAGACTTTTGCTTCCATTATTTCAATCATTTCTTTGATGTTTTAATCCAACTGTTCACAAAGGACACATGAAGACTCCTGAGAACCTCTCATGGGATCTTCAAGGTCAAAATTACTTTCCCAATAATGCTAAGATGCTTTAATTTCTAATAAAGTCAATGTTGACTACTATAACCCACATAAACAAAAGCTCTTTGAATCATCAATGAATTTTAAGAATATAAAGAAGTCCGGACACCAAAATTGTTGAGAACTGCTACCATAATCAATAGTTTTCCAACCTACAGGTTGTGTTCCCCTATAGAGGCCTAATTTCCCCCCTTTTGTTGGAAGGCATGAAGCAAGAGTCAAATATATTGCATATTTTCAAAGAATCCACCAATATAAATTCATTCACTTTTTTCAGTGAAAAGAAAACTTAACTAGAAGATTATGAAATCAAGACTAGCAATTTGAATTCCTTTCAAATGGTGCAGAAAAGTTGGGGTAGGAGGGATGAAGAGAACTTGATCTATTACCAGACCACTGGCAGTGAGTGATTGGCCAGGGTTCCAGCAATTGGGGCAAATGCAATGTGGATGATCTACCCTCAGCACCACTTCTGTGCCATGTCCAGCCTGGGCACTCATTCCCTCCTACGGCTCTCTGCAGAGGTACCAGATGCAGAGGGAGGAGGTTGGGATGAGTACTTATGGCAGTGATGCACCTTAGTACCTGCCACATCACTGCCCCTGCATCAGGTGGAAGACAAAGTCCATACCATCCCCTCTGTGGACACAAGGATCAAGAAGGCTCTCCAGAGATGAGACTGTGCTCCAAGGTCTTTCCAGTGTGGTCCACCATGCCTTAATCCCTGCTCTTACATCCCCATGTGGATGAAGAAGAAACCTCATCCTGGATGGCCAAAGTCCTGCTCAAGCCTTCTGCTCTGGGGCAAAGTGACAACCCCAGGTCTTTCCTTGACCCCTGGACCCAGGTAGGTAACACTTCCCATCATGGATGTTTCAAGGTTCAGGGGGTTGATCACCATCTCGGTTTCTTCTATAGTTTTGGTAGTAGACAAAAATTGCTAAATTGAGGTCAGAGGCACTTAAGTGGTAGTGGATAAAACACTGAGTTCAAATGCAGCCTTAAATACATAATAGCTATGTGACCTTGGGCAGGTCACTTAACTTCTACCTGCTTTGGTTTCCTTCTCTGTAAAATAGGAATAATATTTACACCAGCCTCCTAGTGTTTTGTGAGGAGCAAATGACATATTTGTAAAGTTCTTTGCTAACCTTGTGGGGCTATATAAATGCTAGCTTAAAAAAGTGGGTTGGTCACTTACTAACTGCTTGATCTTGGGTAACTCATCCCCAAATCCTTGATCCCATCATCCTGTGAACATTTAATGATGAATGTATCATGCTTATTATTATATTTTTTACATTTATTGTATGTTTAACATTTATGTAGTGTTAACAAAATTGCAATAGGTTTTAAAATTTAAGTAAAATATGAGCTAAGGAAATTATTTGTATAGTTTGCTTTATGAAAAGCATTGGGAACCATGACTTTTTTGTACTAAAGGAAAGTATATCTCTTCATAGAGTTTAGAAACCACTCCCTTAAATTCCCAGAGAATGCCACTTGTCTAGAAACAACATGAACAACAGAAAAGCATGACCTTCTCATAGAGAATCTGTAGTTCTCATGATTTCCCCCCATGGTCCCATATGAATATTAAATAGTGAAGAAGAAAGGGCATTTAAATACTTCTAGCCAGGCCTCTACTTGGAGGAGCCCTTCACGAGCCATGAGAAAGGTTATATTGTTCTGAACTTTCCTTTTCTGAAAAAAAGGGAAGGAGGCACGGCATCCATGTAAGAAGCCTTCTCTCTCCTCCAATGTGAGTTAAGACTCCATAATCCCTTATGTCAGAGACTGCTGGTAAATATAACAAAACCAGGCTAGATGTTTGGATGGTGTCCACTTCCCTGAATAAGCTCAGTGACAAGCACTGCCTCTGTGTGTCTGTTCCTGGTCAAGAGCCCAGTTGGAAGGGACCTCGGATGTTGAAGGTAGTAAAGTGTTGTAATTGGTGCAGTCCAGCATCCCATTCTCAATTATGCCTCTCGATGAGGGGAGATTTGGTACCAGCTAGGTACTGAGGAGCTTCTCTGTGTGTTGTTAGGGTTTTCTGTAGGGAGGGCCCAACAATGAAAGACTTGAGAAGCATTGGCCACCCACCTTGGCTCAGAGTAGCATGGAAGATGCTTAGTAGAGAACTTTGACTTTTTTCAGGTCAGGCACAAGTCCAGGTCTCAAGCTTCAGGGTTAATCCCTGCTAATGTTGACTGGTTTCCCTTTGGCAAAGCAAGTATCGGAGTCTTGAATATGGCCTCAGGTATGACACTTTCTCATTTCAACAACTTCAATTCAACTGATTTGTGAAATAGCAAAATGAAAAATAAGTATTTATGAAGTCAGTCAGGTAAGTCCGTGAGTTTTTATTAAGTCCTTACTATGTGCTAGGTACAATATTGAGTTCTGAGAATACAAAGAAAGGCAAACAGAAACTCTGCCCTTGAGAAGTCTACATTATAATAAGTGTATTACGTTGTGTAGCTTCATATAATGGCACATTTCCATCTCTAAAGAATGGGAGCCTTGGATCATGTGAGCGACAAAATAGTGGCAAATGGTGAGTGTACACAGGCACAGGGCCAATAAGGAATTATGCAGAAGGCATGGCATGGTAATCATCACTGGGGAAATGGATAATAGAAATGCAGGGAGTGGGATAGATTGATCACATAACAAAAATGAAAGATGAGCCACCCATATGCTCCATTGGTGTTTCTGCAAAACCAGTCAGGAGCATGTAAGGAAGGCTGCCCATCCTTTGGATCAGCTAGTCAGTCAGTCAGCACTATGCTTGATGGTAGAGATAGAAAGGCAAAAACACAGTGTCTACCTGTAGGAAGCTTATATCCTGTTGGCATTATTGATCCTTCATACTCAAAGAGGACCAATGACATCACAATGTTGGGGTCAGGGTCCAGTATGTTTGTCTGTGGCTCATCAGTCCAATACAAGCTTGGAAGACTCTACCATATTCTACTGGGGGAGACAATAAAAAATATTTATACAAAATGATTAGAATGATAACTTCAGAAGGAAAGCTTTGGTGGGTGAGGTAGCCTGGGAAGAACTAGAAAAGTCCTCTTACAGAAGGTATTCTTCTATTCATCTTAATGGAAAGCATGGAAATGGAAAGCATTTTAATGGAACCTCCAAGTAGAGGTGAGTTGGGAAGCATTCAAGGAATGGGAGCAGTCATTGAAAGGCAGAGTCAGGAGAGAAAGAAGAGGAGAGTGTAAGAATACTAGAAAGGCAGGATGGGACCAGGTTGTGAAGGGCTTTAAAATCCAAACCAAGGAATTTGTATTTGACCCTGGAGATGATAGGAAGTCTCTAGTGAGGAGAGAGGGAGACCTGATCAGACCTGAGTTCTAGGTGGATAACTTTGGCATTTCACTGGGGGATGGACTGAAGTGGGGAAAGTCTTGAAGCAGGGGACCAACCAACAGACTGTTGCAAGTACAAGCATTGTTATCCTCATTTCATAGACAGGGAAACTGAGGCTTCTGAAAATGAAGTCTCTTGTCTGTTCATGTAGCCAAAAAGTTTCATATCTGGGAGTAAGTGTGGGAAGGAATGGATACTTATAAATTTGGAATGAAGCCAAGTTAATGAGAGTAAGTATGAACTTTAGCCAAACTGTATGCTTGTTTCAAGTTTTGGTATCCCCAGGGCCTAGCACAGTGCTTTGAACACAGTAGATGCATTCAATGTAGTTATTGATTTAAATTGAATAGGAACAGGGAAAGAGACTAGGCCTGTCATTTCCATGGTATAAGATATTGATTATCAAAGTATGGTCTGGCCCTTTCAAGGCATCTGAGAGGTTAGAACAATTTTTATAATAATACTAATATATTTTAATTTCACATTTCCTGGCACACAGTAGGTGCTTAATAAATGCTTATTGATTAGTTGATCAATTAATTCAGCAACTAGTAAATGGAACACATGTAAAGAAAAGTTCCTTGAGGTCCTCAATAATTTGTAAAAGTGTAAAGGGATCCTGAGACCAAAAAGTTTGAGGACCACTGATATAGAGAACTCCCATATATGGAAATTTCCTCTACCAATACAGAGTGACACCATCTCTATAACTTAAAACCTTTAAAATGTTGCCTAGAGCACTAAGGGGTTATGATTGGTCTAAGGCAGTGGTTCCCAAACTTTTTTGGCCTACCACCTCCCTTCCAGAAAAAAATATTACTTAGTGCCCCCTTATCACATACTATCACCACCCCCTTACAGTTATTCACCACCCCAAATGCACCTGTGGCCATCACTGCTCCTCTGGATTACTGCAGCACCCACCAGGGGGTGGTGGCGCCCACTTTGGAAATCACTGGTCTAAGGTTCCCCAGTCAATATATGCCAGAATCTAGACCAGAATTGAGGTCTTCCTGACTTTGAGGCCATTTCTCTCCATACTGGTGATAAGGAAATAAAACCAGGGTCACAAGGATGAAAAACTACATGGCCTATCAGGGAAGTAGATTGGTCTTGGAGTCAGGAGCTCTGGATTCCAATCCCACCTTTGACATTTACTAAGCTGAGAATTGAACATGATCTTCATCTGGAAAATGAGGCTATTGGACCAGGTGATCCCTGATAACTCTAGGCATGGAATAGCCTGTGAACTGATGATAAGAGATTGTACATTGGGATGGTTCATTTGGCAGTTGCCTTTAGGATGGATTAAGCCATGAGAAAATAAGAGGGAGGTCTTATTAGTCATTGAGATCAGAGAAGCAATTCTACTGATGCAAATTAGAAATATATCTGTAACTTCATCAAAGGAGATAATCATTGAAAGCCTCAGCACAGGGGACAGCTAGGTGGCTCAGTAGATGGAGAGCCAGGTCTAGAAATGGAAGGTCGTAGTTTCAAATCTGACCTCAGACACTTCTCAACTTTGTGCCCTGGGCAACTCACATCACCCCCATTGCCTAGCCCTTGCCACTCTTCTGCCTTGGAACCAATACAAATTATTGGTTATTGGTTCTAAGGCAGAACGTAAGGATTAAAAAAAAAAAACCTCAGCACAAAGGTTGACACATAGTAGGCACCTAATAAAATTCTTGTTCCCCTTACATAGAATTCATTTGGGCAATGAGTTGCGAAGTGACTTGCCCATAATCATACAGCTGGTATGTGAGAGAGGCAGCATTTGATCCCAGGTCCTAGCTTCCAGTACATAGCACCACTTTGCTACTCTGTAGGGTTGCCATGAGATTTAAAGGAATCTCAGAGACCCAGAACAATTGATTGCCAGGCTCCAAAAATAGCCTTTGATAAAGGCATTCCTGTTTGGTCATTTTTTCAGTTGTGTCCAATTCTTCATGACCCCATTTGGGGTTTTCTTGGCAAGGATACTGATTTGTCATTTCCTTCTCCAGTATTGATTCTAATATGGAAGGTAAGGGTTTGAAAAAACCTTATTCAAATTAAGTTGGTAGTCACAGAAATGAATATACAAAGAAGCTATGATTTCATCAGTCCATCAACCAGTTAGTTTCTTAAGCCCCTACTATATGATGAGAGGTAGCCTTGTATAAGTAGCAAATTTGGCACAGGAGACAGGAAGGCTTGGATTCAAGTCCTTCCTTTGACACTTATGGCCCCTGTAAGGATGGGATTTGTGCAAGGGGGATGGAACAAAAGGAGCCAGAAGAAGGCAGTTGGTGACAGTTACTGACAGTTGAGAGACCAGAGAGAATGCTGGGAATTTCTTGGAGGAAGAAGGAGAGAAGCTTTGGGCAGAGGACTGAGAGGAAAGAGGAAGAGGACATCCCAGCTCAGATCCAGTCCTGAGGATTTCCTGAGGATCTTCTAGTGAAAATTGAAATCCTGATTCCCTGATCAAAGCCATTCCATCACATCTCACCCATCAAGAATTCAACCTTCAAGTTAGCTAAGTTTTTGGATTCCATTTTGGGAGCAATTTCTTAGTCTCCTTCACCCATTACCCAACCTTGCTGAGAGACTCCCTTTCAGTCAAAAAACTTACAACTATAGAAAAAGATAGAAACAGAAAAATAGAAATAGAAACAGAAGGAGAAGAGACGAGGGGTGAAGCTTAGGAATGAGATCCATTAAGGTTCCCACCTAAGCGACAGACTACATAGGAACAGAGAAGAGGGCACCCCAATATCCCTCTGCTCTTCACCCCTTTCCCCAGTCCCTGAATTGCAAATAATAAAAACCATTCATCAGTCAGATAGCATTCCAGAGTTCCTGAGAGACAATGAGAGAGAGGGGAACCACAGTTGGTCTGGCTGCCTCCATCTTGAAGCCAAACCCCCCTGCTGTGAAATTAACTGATATGGGGGAGGCTTGTGTGAACTCCGTCCTTATTCAGAATCGGATTGGGGTACCTCGTATTATAGGGAAGCCTCTCCCCAACTCCTGTGGGGTGGCACAACCATCCAGGTCACCCAGTTTTGGGGTGGCACCCCTTAAAGTCTCCCAGTGTATATTCGGGGCAAGAGGAGAACTAGAAGAGAGTCTCACTTTACATAGACTTTCTCTATCTCCCCCTCTATCAAAACATCACTTAATGGCTCTCTTTATTATTACAGTTTTGGCAGAGCCAGCTTAGGTAAATTACCTAAATAATTCCGAAAAAAAAGAAAAAGAAAGAAAAGCCTCTGTTTGAACCAGAGGGCAACCATTTTTCTCCTATCTACAGCATAACAAAGGGGACAAACTTAGACAAGCAAAGAAAATTTAAAGGCACAGTACCATAAAAATTTTACATTCAAATTGGTACAATGGATGCATCAGTGGGGAAAACAATGTACTATGATGGAAATCCTTACATTACTATACAACTTTTCGACTATGATATATAATTTCTGGATCATAGTGATCCCAGGTTATGTAATGGGAATCATAAAAATATATGATTTCTGCCAATGGTTGAAGCTAGAAATAGATTGGGTCTTTGCTTTCATACCAACCACAATTGGAGTAATCATCTCATTCCTCCTCTTCTATTGGTCCTTAAAGAATTTAGTGCACAAATTGCTAGGACATAAGGATGATAGCACTGTATTGATAATGACATTAAGAAAGGAAATAGCAAAGTTACTTGAAGAGAATGATCAGTTGAAAGGGGAAAATGGAATCATAGCAGGAAACAAAATAGAATTAGCAATACAAACAGCTGAATCACATACAGACACAGCAAAGAAAATAGAGGAAGGGGCAACAGCACTATCAGTACTAATATTACCAATTATTGATCACATGATTTTGTAGCCAGATTCTGGATTTCTCCATTTAAAAAGACATAAGCCATTCACTGCTGCAGATCTCAACACAGTAAAACAATGAATGCCAGCCTTTTTTTTTTTAAATCCCTTCAAGGCCCATAAAAAATTTAAGAGAGCATTAAGACTTTTTGATCCCACATTTTCAGACATTGAAATTCTTCTTTCTGAATTATTTACACCAGCAGAGAAAGCACAGTTTATTGAGGAGACCCAAAGAAACACAAACTTAACATCTTGGCCACAATATTATGAAGATCTAGAATTAAACAGTCATCAAAACCCAGTATACCTAAGAAGAGCTAGGGAACATATTGTAGAAGCTATGAAATCATTCTGACTCCTGGAGAAAAATTTAAAAGTTAAGGCAGGAGATAAATGAGCACCCCTCAACATATTTAGATAGGCTTGTTGAAGCTGGGGAAACAATTTTGGGGTTCCAAGACTTAAATGAACCTAACTTGCAGCACATAAGGAGGCAGTTTATTAAGGGCAGTTCCCTACCAATTAGGACATACTTTAATTTGGATTGTCCAGTATGGGAATCATTAAGTTTGGAAGACCTAGGTAAAACTGCTGCATATGTTTACTCGGGAAATCAAGAAGCCAAAGAATCCAAAGAATCCATTAGAGAAAAAGATGGTTCTGTAGACAATGGGTTCCTGGGTACAGTCTAATATCTAAACCTCTAACAGATTTAACAAGGAAAACAGTCTCAGAGCCTCTGAAACTCACAAGAGAATATGCCCATGCAATAGAAAAACTAAAAACTGCAATACTTACATCTGCCCACTCTTGGAATTCCTGATTACTCCAAAGAGAGAGCTGGAGGAGAGAGACCCCACATAAACTCTCTATCTCCTCTCTATCAAACATTGGTTACTGGCTCTTTTTATTCTTACACCCTGTGTATCCCTTAGCCTCTCAACTCTTAAGGCAACATTCTAAGACATTAAATTGAAAAGAAAATGCCAACCTGAATTAGGAGAGGCAATTTCCTCATCCTGGCATTCCCTCTATCAGTGAAATCATAGGTTCAGGTCCTTTCCCTATAAATTTAGGCATTACACTGAGCACTATGAATACGACAACCAATCCCTGCCCTCCCTAAAACATATTTTAACCCATCTTTCCAGTTAGCAGATAAAGCCTAGAGAGTTGGTTGAAGCAGAAAGAAGTTCAGTGATTTGCCCCTATCAGTCACCTAATAAATGTGGAATCTGAATCTGGCTATTCCTAATTCCAAATCAAGAATTCTCTCCACCACAACACAAGGCTTCTCTACTTAACCAAGTGACATACAATCCAGGACTAGTGCAGACTCCAAGGTGTGCGAGGTTAAAGATTCATTTGTGTCCCCTTTAAAACAAGTCCTCCCATTATGTCTCTCCTATGGGGATGCTGTTTTATCCAGGACACAGTACAAAATAGATACAGACTTTGGGGAAGAACTTCAGGAACTGTTCTCTGGTTCTTGGAATAGCAGCTTTTGTTCCACAACTCAACTGGGACCTTGTGCTAAGTACCCAGATTCCCCTCCTACCCTCCTCTCTGCTTCTTACCCCCTGGCATGACATGAGGACCATAGTTCAACCAATAGTAGTTGCATTGAATTGTCCTCTAGGACGAAAAAGTATTCTTTAAAGTCTGAACTCTCCAAATATCCCTGTGAAAACGGGTAGCTACCCTGCCCAGCAGGCTCTAACTATATCCATTCATTAATCACAACCCATTTTCTCAACTTTTCTAGCAGCCTCTCCCCACCACAACTCTAGCTAATTAATTCTGGAGCCCTATTCAAACCAACTTTTGTTTCTGGAAGGAGTGTGTCAATCTACTCCTCTACCACTCATTATCAGGTAAATTCCCTAACCAAAAGGCCCTGCCTAGGGGACAGCTGAGTGGCTCAGTGGATTGAGAGGCAGGCCCTGGATTTAAATGTGGTCTCAGACACTTCCTAGATGTGTGACCCTGGGCAAGTCACTTGATGTCCATTACCTAGCCCTTACCACTCTTTTGCCTTAGAACCAAAATACAGTATTGATTCTAAGATGGAAGATAAGGGTTTAAAAAATACGATCTCTAAGAGAAAGAAGATCAATAGAAGATTCTGATGTAGACATTAGAAGTATCATCACCAGTTCCAGTTACAAAAAAACATATAGACTAAGGTATTTTACAAGTCACTTAACCCCTATTGCCTAGCCCTTACCACTCTCTTGCCTTGGAACCAATACAGAGTATTGATTCTAAGACAGAAGGTAAGGGTTTAAAAAATTCCCTGCCTAGGTACCCCCTTCCCCTGTAAGCCCCTATAAGGGCTGGGGTAATCTACTTTTATTTTTAGGTCTCCAGCTACTTGGCATATGTAAACAGATAAATAAATCTTAATTAATGCAATTTCATTCTCTTATTCATTCACATTCCTCATCTTTGCACCTTGTCCCCCAAGTACAGTAGGGCATTTGAGGCTACCAATCAGGTGGAGGGTTCTTAGGCCCTAGCTGGGAGTCCTCCCTTTCCATCACTAATATTTTTAGATGTTCCACAAAGAGACAGGTTGGCCATTTGTTAGAGATGAGAAAAGATTTTTATCTTCGCTGATGTCAAGGAAGATAGAGCTCTAGCCCTAGAGTCAGGAGATAACTTGGATTCAAAGTCTATCTCAGATATATACTGGCTGAGTGACCCTGGACAAGTCATTTGACCTCTGTCAATCTCCATCGATTTCTCCAAAATGGAGCACCTACTTCTCAGGACTATTGTGAGGACCAAATGAGATAATACATGGAAATCACTTTGCAAACCTTAAGGTGCAAAACACTAGCTATTATTACTAGTACTGGCACTATTATCCTTAGCTAATACTAATAAATACTAGCTATTATTATTGTTTAATACTGGTACTATTATCCTTCACTAATACCAATAAATTGTAGAGGTTTTTAGCTAATATTTGGTACTATTATTCTTAGCTAATACTAATAAATACTAGAGGTTAATCTAATGCTGGCACTATTATTCTTAGCCAATACTAATAAATACTAGATATTATAATTATCTTATTTGCATTTAAGTGGTATTAATTTACCTTGAATACCCCTTTCAATTCCAAGTCAATGATTCTGAAATAGATGATTAATTCAGGGGCTAATTCTATACTCCCCCAATAAGTCCCAAGAGCCTGGTGAAAAAAGCAAGGTTGTAGTCAGGATTAGAAAATAGGTACCATTCAGGCTAGAACCCTCAGCATGGTCCTCTAAATTGAAATACTGATTTTGATACTTCTAAGTGGATAGCCATAGGCAGGACAACTGGGTGTATTGGAGAATACCAGATTGGGAGTCAGAAAACTAGGTTCCTCTCCTGGCTTGACCCCTGTTTCTTTTTCTTTCTTTTTTTTTTAACCCTTACTTCTGTCTTAGAATTAAAACAATACATATTGGTTCTAAGGTAGAAGAGCAGTAAGGGCTAGGCAATGGAAGGTTAAGTGACTTGCCTAGGGTCACATAGCTGGGAAGTGTCTGAGGCCAGATTTGAACCCAGGATCTCCCATTTTTATGCCTGGCTCTCTATCCCCTAAGCCACCTTGCTGCCGTCTTGACCCTTATTTCTTGTGTAACCTTGGGCTATTCACAGAACATCCTGAGGCCTCAGTTTCCTCATCTGTAAAAAAAAAAAAAGAAAAAAATGATTGAACTAGGATGCCTCTTGGTTCTGTTCTAACCCTAGGTCTATGATCCAATGAATTCTAAGGTCCTTTTCAGATCTAAATCAACAATCTCCTGAGCGTTTAGCCTCTGTGGCCACTAGGTGGCCCCACAGTGCTCTGGTCCTAGAGACAGACAGATCTGAGTTGGAATTCTGCCTCAGACATTTGCTAACTGGGTGATACTGAACAAGTCACATCACATTTGGGAGCCTCAGTTTCTTCTGTATAAAATAAGGATAATGATACTCCCTGCTTCCCAAGGTTGTTGCAAGGATCAAATGAGATGTAAAGTTCTTTGCAAACCCTAAAGCCCTATTTAAATGCCATTATCATCAGTCTTGTTGTCAATTATTCTTGTTGTTTAATTATTATGTTACTATTATCATATTACAATAATGTAATATATTATAATGTAAAACAATAACCTCTTTGTTTTTTTTAGTCTTGTCTGACTCTTTGTGACCCCATTTGGGAGTTTTCTTGACAAAGATGCTAGAGTAGTTTGCCATTTCCTTCTCTACTTTATTTTACAGATGAAGAAACTGGGGCAAGCAAGGTTAAGTGACTTGTACAGTGTGACACAGCTAGGAGGTATCTGAGGTCAGACTTGAATCCAGGTCCTCCTGATTCCAGGCACTCTATCCACTGTGCCACCTCGCTCTCCAATAAAACAATGTGTTACAATAATATTACAATGATTGGGGCAACTAGGTAGTGCAGTATATAGATAGTGAGCTGGGCTTGGAGTTAGGAAGACCTGAGTTCATTTCTAGCTTCAAACACTTACTTAACCCTGTTTGCCTCAGTTTCCTCATCTGTAAAAGGAGCTGGAGAAGGAAATGGCAAACTAGTCCAGTGTCTCAGGCAAGAAAATGCCAAATGGGATTCCTGAGAGTCTGACACAACTGTGGATGTCAACCTCCAGAAGAAAATTTTTAATAGAAACATACACAATTTAGTTTACTATATTATATAGTCAAACGATGCCTTCTCTAATATGAGGAGGGAAAAGAAGGAAGGAGATACATGGAAATTTAATACAACAAACTAACAAACAAATAAATGGAAACTAAAAAAAGAGTCAAACATAACTGAAATGCCTGAACAACACCAAAATGACAATAATTAGAATAATTCAATAAATTGCTAATTATCACCATTGCCAGTTTCCTCATTTGTAAAATGAGGATAATTACACTTTCTACCAACTTCATGGGTTGGTGGTGAAGATCACAGACCACAGAGGCCATCAGATCACCCCCAGCATTTATAGCTGAGGAAGCTAAGGCTCATTAATTGACAAATCCAAAGTCTTACAGGTAGTAACGCATCCAGGATGGAATATGAACCCAGGTCCTCTGTCTACACAATCAGCACTCTTTTCACCAAAAAAAGGCAATTTGTCATCTTTAAATGCTATATGAGTGTGCACTATCGTTATTATTCAGACTCTAGATGTGCCTTCCTCATAAAAAAAAAAAGGATAAAAAAAAGCAACTTTATCACAACAGAGCCAATATCTGATTTGAAAATGAAAAAAACTAAAGGATTAAAACCCTCAACACTCTGGCTCCCAGACAACACAATTTCTATGAAGCAAATGTTTCATTTATGTAGATACGAGGGAGCTCTGGCTTTTCAACTCATTAATTCAACCAAACCTCCTATCAATTAGCTTTGATGAAACACACACAATGGGGTGGCCCAATTGCTTCTCTTGGAGAAAAAGATCATGCCAAAGACCACATAAAAGGACAACCCCTAAGAGTTTAATTCCGTTGTTCCTGGGCCATCATTAAACTTTTCTTCTTAGCAACGGGGACGCCTTCCGGTAGAGGGAATGGCACTTACTTCTGCCTCACTAAAGTTAATTGTCAACACCCAGCATGCCAGGACCATCTAACCTTGAGTGACTACCAATGATCTGCCAGTGGCAGTGAAAGATGGCCTTGTGCTGAGCCATATCACTATGGCAACCATTGACATCATCCCCAGCATCAACCTGCCCTCAATCCAGTTCTCTGAGTGTCCCTATTTCCCTTAAGTGGATGTTTTCTTGGCCTTCTTGAGTATGCATTCATCACCATCACTGTGTTGTCAAAGGTTTGGCACTTGTGTTTGCCGTCACTGAGGAAGGTTTATTCCCTTTGTGACTAATGGATTTTTTGTTGTTGTTGTTCGCAGGGGGGGGAACCTAATGAAAATTACTGTTTGTATTTGGTTAGCAACATTTGTTGACAACATATGGTCTGGGAATGCTTCAGCAAATAAGGGGCTTTTCATAGTAAACAAAGATATGAGTGCTATCAAACAGATGCTATCGAAATACACAGTACAAGGTTGATTCTCCCTGGTCTTTTTTTTTTTCCACTTTTCCCAAAGCACATTCATTTCTCATCTTCCTAAACTTCCCCCAGATGCAATGTTTCATTTCAGAAAGCAATTCAGCTGCAAGAATAGTGTTCTGTGACTTTAAGTCACTGGTACCCAGAGAAATCTTCCCCATCTGCATCTTGAATTTATAATTGGCTGGTGATAATGATGTTGTGTGATTTAAGGGAAACCACCTAGACAAGTGCTTCCAGAAGTAGCTTTTCAGCAGCATGGGTAGGAGATGGACTCATAGGCATCTAGGTGACAAAGGTCTAAAGCAGGGGTCAGCAATGTATGGCTTTCGAGCCATATCTGTCTCCACCTCCCGACCGGCCAGTCTGGGCAGAGCCCTAGTATGTGCCCCAGAGGGTCCTTCAGCCCCTGCCCCATATTCCAGCGCCTTCCACCTCCATCCTCCTCCTTTCCTAGGTGTTTATGGCTCTCATGGCCAAAAAGGTTGTCTAGACGAGTCAAGAAGACCTGAGTTCAAATCTGGCCTCAGACACATACGAGTTGTGTGACCCTGGGCAAGTCACTTAATCTCTATCTGCCACAAAATTCGCACCTGTAAAATGAGGATAATAATATCACCTCCCTCCCCCAACAACACCACTATGAGAATAAAGTGAGATAATATTTATAAAAGAATTTAGCACAGTGCTTGGCACATAGAAGGAGCTTAAAAAAAACAACATCTTCTTCCTTTCTCTGTTGCCCAGGTGTTGGGCCACGATTTTTCCTGAATCTTTCAAGCTGGAAAGAAATTCTAAGGTACAAGCCATCATACAAGAAGCTGGAGCATACAATCAGAGCAGCAGGTTATCAGGGTGTGCTTATTCCTGTGGGGGGTTCTGGGTCTGCAAGTTAATAGCTGCTGCCTGTAGGAGATTTTTCCTTAAGTATACACACACTGAGAGTTCGTCAGTAGTTCAGGTCAAGCCAAATATTTTCTAAGTAATGACTGTGTGCCAACCACTGTGATAAGTGCTGGAGATACAAAGAAAAAGTGAAAATGGTCCCGCCCCCAAGGAGTTTGCAATCTAATGGGGGAGATAAGATGAAAGTAACTATGTACAAGCAATATAGATTAAAAGTAACCAGCTGGTTACAAACTTAGAGGGAAGGTCCAAGTAGTAAAAGGGACCAGGGGAGCCTTCTTGTAGAAGGTAGGATGTTTGCAAAGTCTTGAAGGAACCAAGAAAGCCAAGAGGTAAAAAGAGAAAGAATTCTAGACATGAAAAAATGCTAGTAAAAATGCAGTCTGTTGTTTTGTGTAAGGAGGACAAAGGAAGACAGTGTCACTAAATTGTAGAGTGCATGGAGGAATAAGATAGAAGAAGAATCAAAAAGGAGGAAGGGGCCAGCTACTGGGGGCTTTAAAAATCAAAGAGAGGATTTTATATTTGATCATGGAGTTAACAAAGTCACGGGAGTTTATTGAGTTGTTGTTTCATCATCATAGTCATGTCTCACTCTTCATGACCACATTTGGGGTTTTCTTGGCAAAGATATTGGAGCTGTCAGCCATTTCCTTCTCCAGTTCATTTTACAGATGAGGAAACTGACGCAATCAAGGTCAAGCAGTTGGTAAATGTCTGAGACCAGATCTGACCTCAGAAAGGTGATTCTGCTTGATTCCAAGCCCATATGTTCTATCCACTGCACCACCTACCTGAGTAGAGGGGTGACTAATTGAAATTCTGGGTTGTATCTCATTACACATCCATTCATTTAACAAATGTTTTTTTTAATATCTCACTGATACCTTTTGCTTTTTATATCATCTTCATTTCTGAATTTATTTTCCCCTTCCCTTCATCTCCCTACAGAGCCATCCTTTGTAATGAAGAATGGAAAAGGGATGAGGGGGGAAGCAGGTCAGCAAAATTAACCAACACATAATAAGGATTTACAGACATCAGACCACATACTGGATTTTGAGCCAGATGTTCCCATTTTGTTGCTTACTTTGGGGAAAGAGTAGGGAAAGCATTAAAGTCATTTATCAAAAGACCTGGGTTCAAATCCTAGCTCATATATTTACTAGGTATATGACCCTGGGCAAGTCACTTAACCTCTATCTTCCTCAGTTTCCTAATCTGTAAAATGGGGGTAATAATAGCTGTGGCAATGATTAAATGAGATTTTTGTTAAATGCTTTGCAAGCCTTAAAGTTCCACATCAGAGTTAGCTATTAGTAATAAAAGAAATAATAGATTGATTTGGCTAGATAAGTTTATAGATAATCTACTAAAAAGATGAAACTAATATAATTTTCATAATAATGACAATAACAGTTACTGATTATTAATACTTTCTAGTTCCAAAGCATTTTCTACATCTGATGTTATTTGATCTTTGTCTTACAGGATTTAAAATATCACAAGTATTAGAGATAATATTATTATAGATAATATAAATAGAATGGTGAACTAGAAACAATATACCAGGGGCTGTTAGGTACCTTAGTGGATAGAAAGCCTGGCTTGGAGATAAGAGGTCCTGGGCTCAGACACTTGCTAGCTGTGTGACCCTAGGCAAGTCACTTAGTCCCAATTTCCGAGCCTTTTCCAATATTCTGCCTTGGAAGTGATACTTAAAAGATAAAACAATATACCAGATTTGAAATCAGAGACCCTTAGTTCGAGTCTCAGCTATGCCACTTACTATGTGACTCCGGACAAACCACAGACTCTCTACAAGACTCAGTTTCATCATCTGTAAAAGGGGAGTACTTTTAACTGCCTACTTCATAGGAAGGAAATTATAGAAATATATGCCATTATTATTTCAATTTCATAGTTGGAGAAATTGATTCTCAGTCTTCTGTCCTAATGCCTGCCACATGGTAGCTCCATACAAAATATTTGTTGAGTTAAATGAATTGTCCTTTAAGAAATAACAAAATGATGTTCTTAGGTATTTCTCTCCAGAGTTATGCTGTACATATATATTGTGTATCCCTGTCTGAGAAATTGTTTTACTAGGAGCCTAGTGATATCACAGAATCACAAATCATTAATTTAGAACTAGAAGGGACCTTACAAGTCCTAGTCCAATACCCTCTTTTTACTGATGAGGAAACTGACACCCACAGAGGTTAAATAATTTGCCTGAGATTTCATAGAGAGTGAGTGGCAGAGCTTCAAAGGTAACCCAGGATCTCTGACTCCAACTCCTGTATTCTTTCTATGATATAATATGAGCACAGGATAGGACTTGAGAGAATATCTATCCTAGCCTCCCTCATTTTCCAGACTGGTAAACTAAGATCTAAAATGATAGGGTAGATTTGTTCAACATCATAAGAGCAATCAATAAATAAACATTTATTCAACCTTACAATGTGACAAGTGCTAGAGATATAAAGAGAAGAAAAGAACTCCAAAAGCTAATAATCTCTTAGGACAAACAGCACATATATCTGTAAATATATACAGAATCAGAAAGGAATAGGGCCTGTCACTGGGACTTCACTGATATAGGAATTGTAAGACAAGAACCCTCCTTCTACAAGTGCAGGATGGTACCTTCTTGGCAATTTGCAGTCTTAGAAAATGTCTTAAAACCCTAGGAGATTAAGTAACTAGTCTAGGATCACAGAACTAAGATATCAGAAGGAGAACTTTAACTAATCTTTTTGGCTCCAAGGTAAGCTCTCTATAGACTATGTTCCATGGAGTCATTGATCTATATGGTATTCCAAAAGTCTTTGTGCAATTTTAAATATTAATAATGTCAGAAGTACAAATTCTACAAATGTAAAAAGATACAAATTTAAAGTTTAATTATTTAAATTTCTTTTATACTTACTTGGGTTGTGAATTTTAAGCAATCTAATTTTAATTTAATTTTCTGAATGACACCTTTTCAGAGCATAGGATCAGTAGAGTAGATCCTTTTGCTTGACTACTTCGGTAGCCTGCTCTATCTCCAATGGACTTTTTCTTGATAGGAGGGATCTAATCCTTCTCTCTATTCATAGAACCATAGTCCTAATTCAAGTCTTTCTTACCTTTCAATGAACTATTATAATAGCCAGTCGTGTGTCCCTGGGCAAGTCACTTAACCCTATTTCCCTAGTCTTTGAGTTGTTACTAAGGATAGAACATGAGAACATTTTTAATTTTTTAAATAGCCTTCTCATTTGGAATCCTTGATTCAAATCTATCTGTACTTGAATCTATCTGCCAAAATGATTTTTTATAAAGATTAGGTCAAACCACATCACCTTTCTACTCAATACACTTTCAGTGGCTCCCTATTAGCTATAGAATCAAATATAAATTCCTTTGTATAGCATTTAAACTCTTCAAAATTTGGTCCTAATTTACTTTCCTAGCCTTGTTAAAATGTTATTCTGCTCCATGTATACTGTGGTCCAGCCAAAATAACCTTCCTCCCACTCCTTATACATGATTCATCTCCCATCTCCATGACTTTGCACACTGGTTGCTCCCCATGCCTGGAATGTCCTCTGTCCTTGTTCATTTCTGAAAATCCCTAACTTCCATCAAAACTCAGCTCGTACCTCACCTTCTAGGGGAAGTCTTTTCTGAAGCTCTTCATCTTCCTCACAAAACTGTCTTGAATATATTTGGTATTTATTCTGTATAGATCCTTGGACAGCAGATCCCAAAAGTCTTAGGGCAGTTTAAATCTTTAACAACTTCAGAAGTATAAGTGTTATATACTTACAAAGAACATCATTTAAAAGTATAATTATTGAAATTTCTAATATGTTTATTTAGCTTATAAATTTTGCATGAGAATTTTAGAAATTTTGATGCTAAAAAGAAGGGACTCCATGCTACTATGCACTGTGTCTACCACAGTTTTAGGATGGCCCTTTTTCAAAGTAGTAGATTGATAGTGGAGGCCCCCTTGCTTGGCTACCTCAGGTCTATTTCCATTAGGTGTTTTCTTAGGAAATTCCATCAAAACAGTTGTGCATACATGAAAACCCTGTGATTTGGATGATCCTAAAACTAAGATTACAAACACAATCCTTTCAATCCCTGAAAAATAGCAGCTGATAAAAGATTTTCCAGAGTTCCAAAATAGCCTAGAGTGACAGAAAGCACAAGGCAGTAGTTAAAACAACTTATAATAAGTTACAAAAGTTATAATAAGATATTTATCAATATTTTCAAATTTGAAATAAGTTTTTAAATATTATTTTGTTAGGCTGTTGCATTTATAATTCTGAAGTTGTTAAAACTTAAACTCACAAATAGATTTTTGCCTATCTGCACATTTTTAGTATATATATATATATATATATATATATATATATCCATTGATATCTGGCTTAATGTATACCATCCCATATTTAGAGAGAGTGAAGAAAGACAAGGTTTTTTAATTAAGGGCACTAACTCATGTAGAAGGTGGTCCAGAGCTGCAATTAAGAGAAGAATTCTATGAGGTGAAGATGAAAAGGAAGTGCTTCCAGGCTTGAGGAATAGCCAAAGCAAACATATACAGATGAGAGATGAAGTGTTTTGCAAGAGGACCAAAGATAAGGCCAATTTTTCTGGACAGTACAATGTGACAAGGTAACATGCATTTTTAGGTGGGAAAAATATCTTGAGACCAGGATGATGATGATGATGATGATGATGATGATGATGATGATGATGATGATAGCTAACATTTATATACATGTCAAGCACTGTGATAAGCACTTTATAGGTGTTACCTTATTTGATCCTCCCAACAACCCTGAAAGGAAGTTGCTCTTATCCCCATTTTACAGATGAAGAAACAAGTGACTTGCCCAAGGTGGTCACATAGCTAGTAAGTGTCTGAGGCCAGATTTCCACAAAGGTCTTCCTGGCTTTATCCATTGTGCCACCTAGCCACCCTAGTTTTGAAGGACTATAAAAAACAAAAGGATTTTTGTTTTATCCTGGAGTCAATAGAGAGTCAGTGAAGATGATCAAGTAAGGGGAGTAATCTATTCATATCTGTGCTTAAGATAAACCACTTTGACTTCTGTGTAAAGTAAGGATAAATTAAAGAAAGTAGACCAATTGAGTGGCTATTAAAATGGTCCAAGAGAGAAATGATGAGGGCTGAGCCAGTGTGATAGCTGTGTGATAAGAAATAAACATCAGACCTGAAAGATGCCGTAGAGGCAGAAGCAGTCAAATTTGATAATTGATTGGATATGTGGGATGATGGAAAGTGAGGAGTCATGGATAACACTGAGATCACAAACCTGGCAAACTGAAAAAGAGATTGTTGCATCTCCAGGTTCTCTAACCACTTACCCACCTAGCTAAAACTGAGTTTGAAATGTCTATTGGATATCTAGTTCAGACTAATATATAGTTGGTGATGTGGATCTGAAGTTCAAAATAGATAAGGACAAGACAGGTTGATCTTTTAGTTTACACAAACACTATAACTAAACCCATGGGAGGTAATGGAGTCACCAAGACAGATAGTATATAAAAAAGTTCCAGGAGAGAGCTTTGAGTTACATTCAAAGTTTAGGGGTATAATATGTCTAAATTTCTTCTTCTACATCATACCTTTGTGCAAGTATCTTCTCTCTGCCTCCCTCCCAATGCACACATTTTAGCTTCCTTTTGATTGTTATCTCCTTCATTAGAATCTTAGTCCACAGGGGCAGCTAGGTGGCTCCATGAATAGAAAGTCGGGCCTGGAGATGGGAGTTCCTGGATTCAAATCTGGCTTCAGACACTTCCTACCTGTATGACCCCAGCCAAGTCACTTAATCCCAATTGCCCAGCCCTTAACACTCTTCTGCCTTAGAATCAATTACTTAATGTTGATTCTAAGACAGGTCAGGGTTTAAAAAAAAGTATATTAACTCATTGAAGGCAAGGATTGCTTTTTTACTTACCATTTTTGATTTCCAGTATTTAGTGTAGTACATAATAAAGAGTAAATACTTGGTAATTTATTAACTTTTTTATTTTTATTTATAATTATTATTAACTTTTGGATGTTGAGCTAGCAAATGAGACTTAGAAGGACTGTTCATACAGGTAGGATGAAATCATGAAAAGCCAGAGAGAAGAGAGATCAGAAGTGTCTGAAAGGTTAAGAACAATGAGGACTAAGAAATAGCCAACATTTTTGGCAATTACAAGATAGCTGGTAACTGTAGAGGGTACAGATGAGAGATGTGAAATCAAAGCATTGAGAAGTGAGGGAGAGAAAGAGAAAAAACTGGTACATGCTGTGATCCTTCTCACCCTGGCAATCCCTCCAATTACTGAGTTCCTCCCTAGAACTTCCATTTGAGGAAGTATCCATACCAGGTATGCTCACCTCTCACCCAACTCAGCTTTGTGAGACCACTTTTTCACCTTGACCCATCCCATCCATTTTCTTGTTGTTCATTAATTTCAGTTGTGTCCAACTCTGTGTCACTTCATTTGAGGTTTTCTTGACAAAGATATTGGAATAGTTTGCTCTTTTCTTCTTCAGCTCATTTTATGTAACTGAGGCAAACATTTTTAAGTGACTAGCCCAGAGTCACACAGCTAGTGTCTGAGGTTGGATTTGAACTCATGAAAATGAGTCTTCTTCTTTTCAGATCTGATGCTCTATCCACTATAGATCCACAACCTAGCTGACCCACCCATTTTCTAGCTCCCTTTTGTGTGTAGTCTTCCTCCATTAGAATACTGTCTCCTGGGGGCAGCTGGGTAGCTCAGTGGAGTGAGAGTCAGGCCTAGAGACAGGAGGTCTTAGGTTCAAACCTGGCCTCAGCCACTTCCCAGCTGTGTGACCCTGGGCAAGTCACTTGACCACCATTGCCCACCCTTACCACTCTTCCACCTATGAGACAATACACAGAAGTACAAGGGTTTAAAAAAAAAAGAATACTGTCTCCTTGTGGGCAGGAATTATCTTTCTCTTTGATATTATTCATATGGCATATAAGTGTTTAATTAATACTTTATCTAATCTATACAGCTTTTCTTAGGAGTCTGGCTGAGAAAGAAAAGAGAGATACAAAATGGTAGCTTGAGGAGATGGCAAAGTCTAATGAAGACTTTCAAGGTTAGAAAAAATTTGAGCATGATCATAAATATATTGATAGAGGAAATTTTAGGATAAATTTAATACAACCTTTTAATTTTATTGAGAGGTCTGTAATTTGGTGGAGATCATAAAGATAACAAATGGTAGAACCAGGATTCAAACTCAGCACCACTGACCCCAATTCTGGTTCTTGCTACATAATATTATACTTCTAGCCAAATCTTGTCCGTGGTAAAACCAGACCTAGACCTTCCTTCCTATGTACATTTTTTTTTACAAACTCCATTCTCCAAGATAAATACTAATGGAAGCTATTATCACTCTCTCTATTCCCTAGAGTAGCTGAGGGGAAGAAGGAGCCATGCATATCTTTCTGCTTATATTATAATAGCATTCTATTAAAAAAAACCTTTCTCATCTGTTTCTGGGCTCAGGACATTCTTAAGAATAATAAATATTATAAAAATTATATTATTATAATGATAAATTATATAATATAATTATGATTTTCTAATTAATTATAAATTATTTTATATTATGCTATGAATATTATAAAATTATAAAACTCTCAGCACACAGTAAATTTTTTGTTTCTTAAGTTTTGTACAGAAGTGTTTCTTGAGTGATATAGATCTCAAGAACTTTGGTCTACAGTCCAGCTGACCAATCACTATTTGTATTTATATACATGCATGATATGCAGATTTATATGTATTAATTCTTCATATTTTAAGATGGCAAGACTGATAGTCCTGCTCTTCTTATCAGTACTTATGGTTGAAAAATCCTGAAATCTTTCTCTGTGACTAAAGCAGTAATTGCCTTTTTGTGTGTGTGTGTGTGATTTCCTTGTGATTAAGTCTACAATCGTGATTTTTGACTCTTTGTATTTGAAGCTGTAAGGGAATCACAAGATCATAGATTTGAGGGTGAAAGTGATCTTAGTGCACATCTAATTTGATCTGCACATTCTACAGATGGGGAGTCTTAAAGGTTAAGGGGCTTGCCAAAAATCTCACAGATATAGCCAGTGGTATGTTGAAATTAAGTATCAGTGGCTTTGAAGCCTACAAAACATAGATGTTCCAAGGGCTCATTTCCTTCAAAATCACCCCTTTCTTGAAAAGTATGAGAATTTCCACCTCTCTAATGGCTTTGGACTTGATTCTGTACTCTTGCTTGCCCCCTTTGCTTTCTATTCCTGGTACAACAAGAAATTTGGCTTTTCTGACCTTGCTTGCAACAATTACTACCTTTTATTATTAATGCTATTAAAATTGAATAATAGGGGCAGCTGGGTAGCTCAGTGGATTGAGAGCCAGGCCTAGAGATGAGAGGTCCTAGGTTCAAATCCAGCCTCAGCCACTTCCCAGCTGTGTGACCCTGGGCAAGTCACTTGACCCCCATTGCCTACCCTTACCACTCTTCCACCTATAAGTCAATACACAGAAGTTAAGGGTTTAAAAAATAAAAAAAAAAATTGAATAATAGAGTATAATACATCATATAATTGGCTTAATAATTATATGATACTATAATTGTTGTTTTTATTTATAATTATAAACAATCATTATCTTTTCCATTAAAAGTTCAATTTTACCGCTCTTCCAGAAAACCTTTGAGAGCATAAATTCATCTCAATATCCAAGGCAAGTGGCACAGCAGGAAATCAGCTAATAAATAGAAGTTGGAGGAAAGAACTCTAAAGGAAAATAGATGGACTTACAAATATATTTCTCCATCCAAAAGCCACAGATTTTGATACCTTAGGGGATAATTTTTTGCTGGATTTGTCAGTGTTTTTTGAAACACATCGAACCTGTGAACTAAGTCTAAAAATAGAAGCTAGAACAACAGCTAGAGCCAGTGGGCTTAAACCAAGGCTTCGAAAATGAGATCTGAAAGTAATCAGTGTTAATTGGCTCTATACTGGAAAGAGTCAGTTGACCAAAAAAAAAGACCCAGTTCTGCTTAAGTTAGTTGAGGAAAAGATCAATGGAAGGCATCACATTTTGCTGATTATCAATATATAGAGTAGGTTAAGTCATTTACAATTTTTCCTCTTGTCCTAAAAAAAAATTTGAAACCAGGAAGCAAGGGGCTTTGTTTTTAACACTGAGGAAGGTTACTTGGGGAAAGAGCCCTTTGTCATTCGAACCAATTATAATCAGGCTTCATAACAACAAAAATAATTAATACTAATAATAGCTATGCCACTATCATGGCAGAAGTGACTTGAGAGAGTCATTAGAGATTTGCAGAGAAGTATTGGAAAATTATATCAACACCTCGCTTTTAAGCTCAGTAGGAAACCTCACTGCCATATTGCCTAATTAAAGGCAACAAAAAAGAAACAGGAAGAACGGAATCTGGAAAACAGAAATATATCAGAAATTCTGAATTGCTTTAATTAGCAATTGAAGGCTGAAGTTAAAGAAATGGTAGGCATCAAAAAAGGCACAAAGGTTAAAATAAACACTTTAATTTCAGTCACAAACTTGACTACAAAAACTTGAGACACAAGCCAAAAGAAAGAATCCCCAAGGAAGATGTGAAAAATTTCTGGTCATCTCTATAGTCACAAGAAGACCAATGAAATGAAAAGGCAAGTGAGAAATAGAAAGTTTACACATTAACATAATGATGATTAACAGAACAGTGAAGTCAAGAAAAGTGACTGAAACTTTGACTTCTCTAAAAACCTGGAAAAACTGGGGTGGGGGGAGCCAGATAAAATCCATAATTATTCAGTTACAGTGGCACATGAATTAATAATAGAGTAGTTTGCCAGCTGCCTCTCACGTTTGGGTCTTATTTTATTTATAGAAGGCATCATATACCTACTATCAAAAGATAGAAATGACAGCATTTTCACCAACTATAAGCCAGTAACATTATCCGGTATACAGAGCAGTCAGCTTCTATCACTAGAATAAATCTCTAAACACCTAATTACATGAAAATATACTAAGGCAGAGGTGCCAAACACATGGTCCAAAGGCCACATATGTCCAACAATAATCTCAAGTGGGATCAAACTAGATTAAAATGTAATTGGGAAATATTTAATGAAATCCATTGGGAAAAACTAGATAGTTTAGTGAATAGAGAACCAGGCATGAAGATGGGAGGTCCTGAGTTCAAATGTGACCTCTGATACTTCCTAAGTCATTTACCCCCATTGCCTAGCCCTTAACACTCTTTTGCTTTGGAACTCAATATACAGTATTGATTCTAAGACAGAAGGTAAGGGGTTTTTAATAGAAAAAAAAAAAAGAAATGCAATATAATACAATAGAATAGAGATAATGGTACTATGTGGTTTTCTAAGTCAATAGGCCACACTTTAAGTTTGATAACTCTAATCTAAGTAACAAAAAGTGTGCCAAAATGTCCAAGGGATAATAAAAAATTATCAGTTCAGTAATTTAATAAAAAGCCACCCAAAAGTGCTGTAATATGTATCTTACCTTGATTATCCATTTATCACAAAGTATTTGACTCAATTCCACATGGAATTGAATATATTAATTACAGTATATTATTCATATATTGCAAATATAAAAATATACTCAAGCATAGTAAGACATTAAAGTATTCGATGGTCACATGTAAAACTGTTCTCTATTTAAAACATATCACCAACATAATAATGTCAAGAATGACTGATATATAAAACAGTTTATTTTGAGGGAGGCAGTTGAACTATATTATGGTTCTACATAGTCTTAAATCCATTACTTTACAAAAAATAACTGAATATGACTTACATTTCAAAGAGAAAATCAAACCAAAATACATTATCAATCACTTTGGTTAATATCAAGTTATACATTATACAGAATATATACATTAAACATCAAGTTTATCATATGGAATCTTCAGTGAGACCAGTGTCATTTGGCTTCAATAAATATGAAATGATTAGCGTATATCAAGAAAAGATAGAGAGTAGAGGCTTTTTCCTTTGATCCAGAGATAAAATTGACCCAATGGAAGAAGATAATAATTATAAATACCTTGATGTCCTCTTATCCAGATAAAAAACATAAAGGTATGAAAGAGAAGATTTTGATTTAATATGTTTAGAGACTTGCTGGCATCCTGAAATCAAAGTTGAGTGAAAATTTTAACAGAGTTCTGTCTTCTCTGCTCCTCTTTATCTTACATCATTCAGCCTTTAGCATTGTTGAGCACCCTTTTCTCCTTGACATTCTCTTCTCTTTAGATTTCTATGATGTCATTCTATACTGGTTCTACTTGCCTGACAGCTCCTTCTCAAATGTGTTTTGCTGTATTTTCATCCTAGTTACACCTGCTACTCATGGGTATATCCCAAAGCTCTGTCCTGGTATGCTTCTTTTCTTAATCTACGCTATTTAGATTGGTGATCACATCAGCTCACATGAATTCAGTTATCATATTTTTGCACAGTTGATTTTCAAATCTATTCATCCAGCCCTAACTTCTCTCCAAAGCTCTAGTCATCCATTTTCAACTACTTCCTGGACATCTTGAACACAGCCTGTCCAAGACTAAACTCATGTCCTTTCCTCAAAAACTTCTCTGAACTTCCCTGTGCTATCAAGGATGCCATCATTCCACCAGTCATCCAGACTCTCAACCTAAATATCATCCTCGACTACCTACTACATCCAGTTGTTACCAAATCCTATCTAGTTTACATTTAACATCTCTTGACTATGCCCCTTTCACTCCTCTGATACTGCCATCACTCTAGTGTAAGCCTTCATCATCTCATGCCTGGTCCTATCTCTAATCACACAGCCACCACACTGGTTCAGACTCTCATCACCTCTCTCGGTGTGTCTGTTGATTGGCATGCCTATCTCATGTCACTTCCAATTTCAATCCACCTTCCACAACTCCACTCAGCTATCAAAACAACTTTCCTGGGGGCAGCTGGGTAGCTCAGTGGAGTGAGAGTCAGGCCTAGAGACAGGAGGTCCTAGGTTCGAATCCGGCCTCAGCCACTTCCCAGCTGTGTGACCCTGGGCAGGTCACTTGACCCCCATTGCCCACCCTTACCAATCTTCTACCTGTGAGACAATGCACCGAAGTACAAGGGTTTAAAAAAAAATAATAAAGATATTGACTTGGACTACCATCATTTAAAAAAAAAAAAAAAAAAAACCTTTCCTAAAGATCAGGTCTGACCATGTGTAATTTTCCTTTTCAGTGAACTCCAAAAGCTCCCTCTCACTTCCAAGATCAAATATAAAATCTTCTGCTTGGCATTAACAACCCTTTATAACCTGGTTCCTCAATAACTCTCCATTCATCCCACCTTACCCAAATGAATTCTATAATCTATTGACACTGACCTTATGCTCTTTAGACAAGATAGTCAATCACCCAGTTCTGTGCATTTTCCCTGACTGTTTCTCCATGTCTGGAGTTCCCTCCCTCTTCATCTCTCTTTCTGGATTCCTTTGCTTCTTTCCAGGCCCAGCTAAAGTTCTACCTTCTGCAAAATACCTTTAATAATGCTAGTGATGCTAATACTGAGAGCTGGCATTTATATAGTGTTTTATGGTTTGCAAAGTACTATATATACATATATATCTTGAATCCTCAAAACAGGTAGGTGATTTTTATTATCCTCACTTTATAAATGAGGAAACTGAGGAAAATAAAGGTTAATGATTTGCCCAAGATTATCTAGCTAGTTTCTAAGGCAGGATTTGAACTCAAGTCTTCCTGATATCAAAGCCTGGACTCAATTCATGAATCCCCCTTAATTCTAATGCCTTTCCTCTACTGATTATCTCCAATTTATTCTGTGTGTATTTTATATGTACATAATTGTCTGCATGTCATTTCTCCTCCTAGACTGTGAGCTCCTAGTGAGCATGGATTGTCTTTTGCTTTTCTTTGTATCTCCAAGTGCTCAATCCATCAGCTGGCACATTTTAAGCATCCTTGATTGACTGACTTGAATATATCATTGTATGTTTTCCATGACTGTACTTCGCTTTGTCCTTGAATTAACAATTAGTCTAATTTCAAAGTTTTCTTTTCATTGCATTTTGGGACAAGATGACAGAATTTCATTTGATTACTGATGAATAGCTGTGGGCTTTAGGGTTGACCAAACCTTAAAACTGGACAAATGGATGAAAAACCTATGCCAGCTGCTAGTCTAAATAATAAGGACAAATGGAAAATACCATTCCAATGGATGGATTGCCTGGCATTGATCTATTCTGATCCTTGGCAGACACCAGCTATTTGAACTGAATCCAGCTGACATCCAGTTTTTCCCAGATGAAGATCAATTTTAACTATTCTTTTTTTTAAATTCTTACCTTCCATCTTAGAATCAATACTGTGTATTGGTTCTAAGGTAGAATAGTAATTAAGAGCTAGGCAATGGGGAGTTGAATGACTTGCCCAAGGTCACACAGCTAACAAATATGTGAAGTCCTATTTGATCTTGGGACCCCCTATCTCTAGACCTGTCTCTGAATCCACTGAGCCACTTAGCTGCCCCTGATTGTCATTATTCTTAAGTCACATTGGTCAAATAACGGCTGGTGCACCAATGTGCATGGCACCAGAAATTCAGCTTGGACTGTTTCCTCCACAGCAGGAAAGATAATCCCTAGGAAACCAGCACACTAGGTAGAGGTTCCCAGAACTTTGGTTGCTGCTTTCAGTTCTACCCTCATCACACACACACTGCAGGAAGTAAAAAAAAATTGAGGGATTTTGTGCAAATGTTCAATGTTCTGTAGAATAATCTAACTATGGATCAAATATTCTAGTCAATTAATTTCCATAAGACATTCATCCCTATTCCTGTGGCCACACGGTGTCCCACAATGTCCTCATTTTCATCACCTCCATTGAATTCTCATTCATTACATCTGTATTATGCTTTACAATTTTCAATATAGTTTCAGTTTAATATACACAAACTCACTAAGTTAGTTATGCTATTATTTGGAAAGAGTCTGAAGCCCTGGGATCAATTCCCTGTTTTGCTCTTTGCTGCCTGGAGTGGCTCCATTTCACAAATGGGCGATAGGACCTTAACTGAGAGAGGAGGCATGAGAATTCTATCCCTCCCTTCTTTGCAGAGATGGAAGACTAGTGATCCTTGCATGACTGTCAGACCAAGTTGATTTATGATGACATTACTGGACTGCTTTTTTTCTCCTCTCTTTTATTCTTTTTATAAAGGATGGCTCACTGGGTAATGAAAAGTTAGAGATTATAGATCAAAGATTTAAAGCTCGAAGGAATCTCAGAGGCCATTGAGCCCCCAAGTCCTCATTTTAGAAGTGATTTAGCTGAAAACCCAGAAAGATTAAGTGGTCTGTCAGAGACAAGAGGTTAGTTATGTCTGAGACAGGACTCAAGTTCAGGTTTTGCTGACTTCAAGTTCCATGCTCTGCCCAATCCACCACCCACTCATATAAAAACAAAAGGTATTGACAAAAGTTCAAAAAATGCATTTGATTGAATTTTATATTACAAAAGAGAAAAATGAAGCCCAGAGAGCTGAAATGATTTTTCTGAAGTTCTACAGAGTTCAAGGCAGAGCTCAAATTAGAATCTAGGGCTTCTAACTGAACTACATAATGCTACCAGTCATTTAGTCAACATGTACATTGGGCTTACCTCACTATGCAGAGCACTTAACCAAGTGTACTTAAAGAAGGGCACGTAGCCCTTTCTTCAAGAAGTTTTTATTTCTAATCTCAAAGCAATAGACACTGACACCAGTGAATACATGCATATCAGTGAGGGGAAAGGGGCATAAGAAAAAACAACACTGGTTAAAAAGGATTCTGCAATGAGGTTAATGATTTCTGAGATGGCTAAGAAGGGAAGCAAGGAAAGAAAAAGAGAAAGGAAGGAGAGAAGGAAGGAAAGGAAGAGAGGAAAAAAGGAATGAACAAACAAAGAAGGAATGGAGAGAAGGAGAAGGGAGGGAAGAAAAGAAGTAAAGAAGATGGGAAGAAAAGGAAGGAAGAAAGGAAGGAAGGAAGGGAGAAAGGAAGGAAGGGAGAAAGGAAGCAAGGAAGGAAGCAAGGAAGGAAGGAAGCAAGGAAGGAAGGAAAGAAGCAAGGAAGGAAGGATGAGGAGAAAAAGAGGGAGGGAGGAAAAACCAACTGATAATTTTCTGAGTATCTGTCTTACAATTAAGATTTTGTCTCTGACCCAAGTTATATGAGCAGTGGTGAGTTGCTTAACCTTTCTGAGCCTCAGTTTGCTCATCTGCATAATCGGGATAATATTGCCCATATCTCCTCCTTTACAGTATGGTATAATGGATGCAGAGCGGGGGTTGGGACCAGGAATACTTGGATTCAAGTCTCTGCTCTCTAACACATTCTGCCTGGGTGCCTCTAGGCAAGTCACTTAAACCTCTACCCTTGGCTGCTCTCTAAGAGGGTTAAGTAGCAGAGAAAGGGCCAACCTGAATTGGTAGAAGGAGTTCTTCATCTAAAAAGTTTTCATTACTAATGAAATCCCAAGTCCAGTCCCTGCCCTTACAGGGTTGTTATGATGCCCAAATGATATATGCTAAAAACACTTTGCCAGCCTTCCAGGGTTGGTTTTCCAGGCTGATCTTGATCAGTCATTTTCCTTCATCTGTTCACATGACATTTTGAGCTCCATTTGAGCAGAAGGCCATTCCCTGAAATGCCTCCTTCTCAACAGTCACCTCCAGCACTCTTCCAAGCACCAAATAAATACGTTCTTTAAAGGCAAACCACGTTAGCTGAGGGAAACCAAATGACACAATTGCTTCCTCAGGATGGCTGCGGCCAGATGCTCTAAAGCTCAAAACATGTGGCATAAATTATCAAATGCCTGTGGCTGTTGGGACTTATTTGGAACACATTTTCACATGGAAATGGGTTAGGGAAAGTTTTCCCCCAACTAAGGTTCACATTCAATCCAAATCATCCCTGAGGTTGCTGCAAAACCAGTGGCAACTTTCTGAGCATCTGTCTTGCATTTGTCTCCCAAGTTAATTAACACATTTTGTCACTCCTACAGCTTTGGTGAGAGAAGGGTGACAGACAGTGCCACCCCGGTGCTTGGTCAGGTGACAAAGGATCTCAAATGCTGCCCTCTCTGATTGTGTCTGCAGGTGGGGGACACAAGGTGACTTCTCCACAAGCCATGCCCTACCAGCTGTAAAGGTGAAGCTGTTCACAGAAAGCACAGGTGTCCTGGCCTTGGAGGACAAAGAACTCGGTCGGGTAAGGACATGAGGGGGCCTGGAAGATGGCTGACCCACGTGTGCCAAAACAGCCACTTTGTAACCTAAAAATATATGACTCCTCTTCTCTCCTCCCCAACCTCACCACAAAACACACACATCTTCTAATGACATGGAAAAGAATTATTTTCAAATCTTGTCTTGGTCCCTAAAGAGGCATTAACCAATTTGGGAAAGGGACCAGTGATTGGGAATGACACATGTAATATGGTAGTCATAGGACTGACAAGGAAAGACAATCTTATCTCCTAAGTGGGTATGTGACCAAATATGGAAGGCTGTTCCCCTTCAGAGATAACACACATAATTTCTTCATAGCTAGGGAGACTAGAAAGGCTAGTATAATTCTCTCCTTTTACAGAGAAGGAAACTGAGGCTCAGAGAGGACTTGGAATAATGAATCTATGGCTGGAATACCTTAGAAGTCTTCTAGCCCAACCCCCTAGTTTTATAGAGAAAGAAACAGGGGCCTGGGTCGTTGAGGGAATAATCAGCCAAATTTGAACTGAATTACTTTTTGAGGACTTTTTGTTCCCACAGGCAATGGCCCCATTGAAATCTGAGACTCATTTTGGAAGTAAATTGCCCAAATTCACATGGAGGAAGCAACTGAACCCAAACCCAGTACTCTTTCTATTGTTCCTCATTGTTTCCTGCAAGCTACATTTTTTTCATTCTTTTATTATGGGTTGAGATAGGGGTGCAGTGTAATGAGGAGTCTACCCTACTTATGAAGCAATATTTCTCTGGCATGAGCATCCTCAGGACTGATAGTGTCCCTTAGATCTACTCTCACTCATTTATTTTATTCATTTGCCCTTTGGTCTATTCTCACTGTTGTTTTCTTCAGTGGCAATTTGCTATTGATCTTTGTACCCTCACCCTGGCTCTCCTAAGATTTCGCCAGCTGTTATGTCTGAGTTGCCCTGTCCATGGCTAAAGAATTAATTTTCTGTCTGTCTTCTGTCAAAGGTTAAAGACTATATAGCAAAAGAACCTGAAGGGTCCTTTTTTACCCTAATTTGATTTAGTAAGCATTTATTAAATGCCCACTGTGCGTATGGTTGAAGCTGGGTGAAATGAAAATTTAGATCCAAGCATTTATTAGGTATCTACTATGTTCCAGGCACTGTGCTAAATGTTGGAGATCTAAAAAGAGGAGTAAAAACAGCCTTGCCTTCAATGAGCCCACATTTTCATGGAGGAGGCAATAAGCAGATAGCACCTGAGTTAAACACAGAGTAGTGGAAGGTAATCTGAAAGGAGAAGCTATTAGCTACTGGGAGAACTGGGAAAGATCTCCTACAGAAGGTGGGATTAAGCTAAATCTTGAAGGAAGTCAGGGAAAATAAAGACAGAAATGAGGAGGGAGAGTATTCCAAGTTTAGGGCACAGCTAGAGCAAAAGCATTGTTCCTCCCTCTAGAAACTTAAAGTATAGTACTAAAAACTACCAGGGCTACTAAGGCATGGAGGGCTTTATGTTCCCATACTCAATGGCCCCAAATTTCTGGGCCATCCTAAGATCTTCTGCTGGCTTTTCGAAGTCTTTCATTTCCTTTTTCTGTCACTGCCAGGCTATTTACTGACCCTTTCCCCAATGTTTGTATAAATGCTTCTACAAGTAGGTCAGTATAGCTTCTCCATTACACAATCCCTTCTAATTTGCCAACTTTAATCTGCCATAGGCTTGGAAAGAAAGCAACTGAGCTTGCTAGAACTGTTTGGAAAATTAGAGTAAAAAGGCTCTGAGTAAATTGGGAGTGGGATGGCTCTACCCTGCCAAAAGTGTATTGGTTTTGCAACTATTTCTGGGGAAAATGCTTTCAGAGATTATTTGGATTAGACATGAACTTGAATTAAAGGACAACTTTCCCTATAAGTTTCCCTTACTAGGAAAAGAAACCTGAACTCTGCTCAAAATTGTTGAGCTGGAGACACCTGGATGTACAAGGTATTACTATAAAAAGGTTTTTATCCAGGTAATCCTCTACAGAGTGTCCCACTTTGTCTAGAAATATCCAGGTGACTAAATAGCCCTTCTACTCTGAAACTTAAGAGGTTTCCATGACTAAAGACTTCATACAATGAACCCTGACAAGTAAAATAGAAAACATACTGGATCCAACTTCAGGAGACGTGTGTTTGTTCCTCGGTTCTTCTACTTACTGTGTGACCTTAGGGAAATCCTTTAGTCTTTCAGAGTCCTGGCTCCCTATTCTATAAAATGAAGAAGTTGGAGTAGGTGACTTCTAAGATCCCTTCCATCTCTAGAATCTACAAGTTTATTATGACCCATTAACATGCAGTCTAAAGAATCAACACTGAATGATTTAATAGGGGAAAAAGCAGCAGAGTCAAAAGATCTCAGCTCCCATCCTATCCTTTCCTTTTACTAGCTGTATGATCTTGGGCAAGTCCCTTCATTATCTCTGCCACCATTTTATCATCTCAAAGATCAGGAGGTTTAGTTTAGATGCTCCATAAGGTCCTTTCCAGGTTTCAATATTCTATGCAAGGACAGATCTCATTTCCTTTTTTTTCTTCTAAACCCATTACCTTCCATCTTGGAATCAATATTCTGAGTTATTAATAAGGCAGAAAAGCAATAAGGGTTAAGCAATGGGGGTTCAATGACTTTCACAGGGTCAAACAGCTAGGAAGTTTCTGAGGCCAGATTTGATGTAGGACTTCCCATCTCTGTGCCTGGCTCTACAGAACTCATTTTAGAGGGTGTGTATGTGTATGTGGCTGAGGGATGGAGGAGGTAGGTAGTCCCATAGTAGGGAACAGATTCCCAGAGCACTTGACCACAGCTGTCCTTCCCAGGGTCCCCCATAGATCTCTTCAAGTGTCATGTAGCTCTAGAGTTAATGATATCAGGCCCCGTTGTACATCAAAGACTAAGCACACATGTGCCTCAGCTGGGTAGATTAAGTATACTCTTACCAGTCAAGAATGTCCAGATGAAGTGTCTGTTCTAATCCTGGCCTTGGGTCTATGGAAGGACCCTCATAACTCAGCAGGCTTGACAAAATGGAAAGGGCTGTGCGAACATGTCAAGCCTAGCAGAAAGCTGGCCATAGCTGAGGGAGCATCACCCATAACCTCACCTTCTCTCTCATTGGCTGGCCTGGGGCCTCCTCAGATTGACTCCATGTGATGGAAAAGCTCTGTGAAGAGGCCGGTAATGAGCTGAGCTGGGGCTCTGTCAGCTCCTACAAATGGACAGCATATTGCATGTGGGAAAAACGTCCAGACTCCATATGGTGGCAAGCAGATTAATGAGCTCACCCAGCGCTGGTCGCCGAATGCCTCTCACACTTAGCTTTTGCCAGCGAAGCAGGACAGCGGGGAGCCGGGAGTCTTTTCCTACCCCTATTCCCAACCCTGTGGCTCAGTTCTCATTTCCTTCTCCTTTCCTTCCCTCCTTCTTTCCCCTTCCCTCTGTGGCTCTACTTCTTTTTTTTTTAAACCCTTAACTTCTGTGTATTGGCTCCTAGGTGGAAGAGTGGTAAGGGTGGGCAATGGGGGTCAAGTGACTTGCCCAGGGTTACACAGCTGGGAAGTGTCTGAAGCCGGACTTGAACCTAGGACCTCCCATCTCTATGCCTGGCTCTCAACCCACTGCGCTACCCAGCTGCCCCCTGTGGCTCTACTTCTGCACTTGCCAGCTCAGCACCTGGTCATGAACATCTCACACACTTCTGAGACTAGAGTGGATAGAACTAGACAGGGTCTTAGAGCTCCTCTAGCCCAGGCTTCTCACTTTACCAGGGAAGAAACTGAGATCCTATGAGATAAACCATAAGTGATTAACAATAAACGTCTATGGAACAGAGTTCAATTGCCCAAGGCTCCACCAGTGCGAGAGCCAAGACTTCCTCTAAGCAACTCTAGAATGAGCATGATGGTGTCAATACCATTGAACTTGGCTTGTCCCACATCCTTTCATTTGAACTCAATCAGTTCAACTCAGAAAAACTTATAAACCTATTAAGTGCTAACAAGCCTACCTCTCTCATTTTACAGATAAGGAAACTGAGTCACAGAGAGATGAAGTCATTTTCCCAAGGTCATACAATGAATAGGCATCTAAGGCAATATTTGAACCCAATTCTTCCTGGCTCTAAGCCCAGTGCTCTATCCATTACACTATACTGCCTCTCACCTACACATGTAAGTGTTATTTACCCCAATTGAATGAAAACTCCAGGAGGGCAGGAGCTGTTCCATTTGTATCTTTGAGTCCTCAGTCCCTAACATAGTATCTGCCACACACTAGATGCTTATTCAATGCTTGTAGACTGATGGGTCACCTCAAGAATTTGTTCCATGACCACATACTAAATTGACCACTTTGCATGTTAGAGTCCAAGTAAAGTAGAAAATGGAATATACTTTATCTGACATTCTTCTGAGAAATAGTTTGCACACTGTGAGAAACAAACTCATGATGACATGATGACCAAGGCTTCCTAAATTAATGAATAAATACCTGTCCTTACATGTCTATTTTCTATATTTGGTTTGAGACCTGTGTTTTCATTTATATAGGGAAGTCCCAGAGTCTCCCTCTACAGATACACATCCACAACTCATAATGTAGAGGAAACTAGGAACTTAATGATTTATCCAGGGTCACACAATACATTTCAGAGGAAAGATGTGAAACCATGCCTTCTTAATCACTTGGCCAGAATTCTAATAATTACCTCACACTGCCTCTCTTGAGTCCTTCACCTTCAATAGATGAGCTAAAGAGGAACTTCGTGGGGACTTTAACGATCAAGAAGCCCCCATAAGAGGAGATCCATACTCAAGTACAATGCCTTATACATAGGAGGGACTTAATAAGGTCTACTAAAATAAAATATTCTTGAATTGCCTTCTTCCCAATGTCTGTGTGATGACCTAGCAGGTCAGAACATGTTTCTGTGTCTGAGTTGTCTAACATCCTGAATTTTCTCTGAGAGAATGAGCTAGGTGACATTTCTCTGATGTGCAGAAGTAAACTATTCTTAAGCAAGCCCATCAACATGTGGCCTCATCTACTATCTCTGCTTTATGTGGACAAGGCAGAGTAATAGCCAATGAAATCCAGAAGTTTTTGTTAAAATTAGAAGGATTTGTATGCCCTGACCTTAGTGTCTTGCAGCCAATGCCTAGAGGGAGCTAGCCTTAGACTCCCATATTTTTGTATCCAGCTCTCATCTAGCTCTCCTCAACCCTAGTCCTGCATCATGTCATCCTGCCAGACAGTTCCATCTAAATCTCCCAGAGGTTTTTCAAACACATGTCCAAAATGGAACTTATTATCTTTCCCCAAATTCACCCCTCTTGAAACCAACATCTTCCCAATTACTCAGGTTCCCAGCATTAGCATCATCCTGTACCTTCCTGTAACCCCCTATAACATCAATTGCTAAGTTTTCTCAATCCTTCCTCCACAATATTTCTATATCTGAACCTTCTCTCTACTCACATGACCACCACCCTATTTCAAGCTTTTATGAGCTCTCAGTTGGACTGGTAGAATTGATTGATCCTCCTACCTCTAGTTTCTCCCTTCCCCAATCTACCCTCTGTATGAATGCCAAAAAAAAAAAAAAATTTCTTAAAGTCTCATCTTACTCCTCTTCTCAAGAAAGCCTTCCTGATGCCTTGAGGGTAAGGATTGACTCACTTTTGTAGTTCTATCCCTAGTGCCGGACAAAGTGCCTGGAATGTCACTGGAATTTCATCAATGTACGTTGATTGGTTTTTAATCTAGGATAAAATGAAAATCCTTCTGTTTGGCATCAAAAGCCCTCCACAATCTGGTCCTAACTTAGCATTCCAGACTGACTTCACACTACTCCCCCTCATGTGCTCTGCATGACAGTCAAAGTGGCCTACTTGCTGTTCTCCGTATGTGACACTCCACAGGATGAAGTACATGACAATCCCCCATGCCTAGGATGTTCTTCCTTCTTACCTCTGCTTCTTGGAAGCCCTAGATTCCCACAAGGCTCAATTCAAGCATTACATCCTACACAAGGCCTTTTCAGAGATCCCCCACTCTTATTGCACTCTTCCCACACAAAAATTATTTCATATTTTCCTTGTATATTTTTCTTATTTGCATTTGCTTATTTGCATACGTTATTTGCCACCCCGATAGAATAAAAATCCTATGAATGAATGAAAAAGTATTTATTAAGTACTTGCTATATGGCAGACACCCTGCTAAGTAGTAGGAATATAAATATATGAAGATAGCCTATGCTCTCAAGGAGCTCACATTTTAATAGAAGACAACATATGTAGGGGATTGGTGATCAAAAAATAGTTTTGATCTAGGAAGACATAAAGATGGTAAGTTGGCGTGTAGGGCAGCCATTTAATAGATAGACCCTTTACAGAAATGATAGTACTACTGATTTGATAACCTATCTCCAGGAAGATGGTAGAAAATAAGGGAGAAAGAGTTAGTTACTAAGGCTAAGGGGATATGAAGACAGCAAAAGGCGGAGAGCAAGATTTCCTGGGTGGATAAAAGAATATCTGGATGGGGTACAAAAATAAAACACTATTGTGTTTTTTTCTTTGTGACCTCATCACCAAACATCATGTCTGGTGCTTTATATAAGTTTGTGAATGTAATCAGGGCACAGAGAGAGGGAAATACTGACCCCAACACTTTCCCAGGTATCATAGCTACCTTCTTAGCTCAGCCAGCCACTCAATACCTGGACTCCAAATCCTCCAATCACCATAAAAATAGGCTAATCTAGTCCAAGACTTATAAGCCCCTCCACATGTCCTAGCACCCTAAAACTCCAGCAGAAATGACAGTACAATCAACCTCTGCTCCACTGAACTGGTTCCCAGAACTCCAGCATTCTAAGGGAACATCACAAGAAAATATCCGATGAGATGATCCCCACTTTTGGAGCACTCCATTCCCCAGAGTTATAACTGAAAATGTTTGTACCCAAGGCAAGTGCTGTACATTACACCTGAGGCAAGTTGAAAGAAGAGCAGAATTGTGTCCTCAATCTAGGGGAAGACACTCATTTGGTGAGGAGGAGACAAAGACTCTAGAAACCACTTCACATCAATGGTGAGGGGGTGGGGAGTAGAACAGACCCAAATTCAAGAGGAGCACATCATCTGGTAGCTTCTTGTTCTAATTATCGTTAAGTGCTAAGATATGTTGTTTTTATCTGGTGAATGATTGCAAGTACTAGAAGTGCCCTCTGAAGTTGCTGCCCTGAAGTAAAGCTACAGTTGCCCTACCCTAGTTAATTGTCTGCTGTTTACTCTTTCTACTTTCCATCCCTTGCTGAAAACTCCCATAAAAATTTCCCCAGGTTCAAGACAAGAACACCAGAACAGCCTGCTCATCAGAGCTCTAAAGGGCATTTTTACCCCAGAATGTGGGCTAAGTTTCTTTATTAAAGATGAACAGGTAGGATTCCAATAACAACCTTTTTTAAGAAGTCATAAACCCTGAGTCCATTTAACTAAAAGAGATTTCCAATAAAAAGCAGGCCTGGTTCTTTCAGAGAAAGCATTTTCCTCTCAAATTCAAAGAAGTCTTCTGATATACCCAACCAGCACAATAGAAAGAGAATACTTGGGTGCCACAGCATATTAATGGTAGTTTTCATTCACAAACTTCCTGGTGCAATAGAAAGGATCCTGGCTACAGAGGAAGATCTAGGTTCAAATCCCAGTTCTATAGTTTTCCTAAGCACAGGCCTGTGACTTTGGGCAAGCTAATTAATATCCATTTCCTTATGTGTAAACTGAGAAAGTTGAACCAGAAGTGAGTCAAACTTCTGAAGTCCCCTCCTCCCCTGGGCTGATTATCACAGTGGAAATTGCATTACTTCTCATTTAGAAACGCTTCGCTTGGGGCAGCTGGGTAGCTCAGTGGATTGAGAGCCAGGCCTAGAGACGGAGGTCCTAGGTTCAAAGCTGGCCTCAGACACAAAGCTGGCCTCAGACACTTCCCAGCTGTGTGACCCTGGGCAAGTCACTTGACCCCCATTGCTCACCCTTACCACTCTTCCACCAAGGAACTAATACACAGAAGTTAAGGGTTTAAAAATATTAAAAAAACAAACAAACAAACAAACAAACAAAAAACGCTTGGCTTTCCCAGAAGGTTTTTTTACACTAATGTATAAATTGGAAACGTTAAGCTTTCTCAGTCTCTAGATCCATGAAATTCCAGAGAGTGGGAGATTTCAATTGATTTGGCCCCTTTCTTTTCTTTTCTTTTTTTTAATATTAAATTTATTTATTTGTTTGCTTGTTACATCAAAATACCCAATTAACTCCCTTCCTCCTTCCTCTCCCCCATGAGAGAAGGTATTGTTTGACAAAAAGATACATGTTGACATGAAACTATGTCTTATTTATTTCTGTTTATTGGCTCTCTCTCTGGAGGTGGGCATACATAAGTCATTCTTTAAACAATATTTCTGCTGTTATATATATTCTTCTCTCTTGGTTCTGCTCATTTCATTCTTCATAATTTCATGTAGGTCTTTCTATGTTTTTGCAAAATTAACCTATCTGTCATTTCTTATGACACAGTCGTATTCCATCACAATCATATGCCACAGCTTGTTTCTATAGGCCAGCATGTGAAAGATGAATGATTGTTCATTATATCACTTAAGAATTCCAAAGACAGAAATTATATGGGTGTGTGATTTATGCTGAATGAGTGAAATGTCTTTATCAAAATATTTCCTTATATGGGGAGATATGAATCAAAGTAGCATGGGATAGGCAGGAATTAAGATCCTTGAGAGCAGGGAAGATCTTTGACCTTTCTTTGAATCCCTATCACTAACTACAATACCTGGAACACAATAGGTGCTTAATAAATGTTTATCACTGTAACTGAGTGACTAATGAATGGGTTGTGATATGCATGCTAGGAAGTAGGTAGAACACAATCCTGTAGTCAGGAAGACTTGAACTCAAATCTGGCTTCAGACACTACCTTGTGAGCCTAGTTAAGTCACTTAACCATAATTGCCTCAGTTTCCCCATCCATAAAATGGAGATAATAACAGCACCTGCATCCCAGGGTTGTTACAAGAATTAAATGAGACAGTATGTGTAAAGCATTGCCTATCATATAGTAAACTTTGTACAAATGTTAACTATTAATGTAATCTATATTGATGAGATCACAGATTCCCTTGAAGAGTTGAGTGTTTCTATCTACACACTTAGTTCCTGGTAAGTTGCTGTTGCATAATAAATGCTTGTTGCAGGAATGAGTGAATCAATGCCTTTCAATTCAATAAGCATTTATGAATATGATACCTTTGTAATGAACATTAATCTAATTAGTACCATAAGATAGTTTATTCAGAGAAATTTGTTGAATAGAACTGAAGTTCTTAAATGCCTAATCTGCATCAAACACTGGGGACACTGGGGATGCAAAGATTAAAACAAAATAATCATTGGCCTCAAAGAATTTGCATGCTAATGGGGAGATTCAATAGCATGTTGAATGTAAATTCAATATGTAAATTCATGGTCGTTGGAGAAGGAAGATGTACTCTGGGTATGTCTGCTTGTATCAAGAAGGAGTTAAGTAGAGTTCTGCAAGAAGACAAATTTCAAAGAGATTGTTAAAGGAGAACATCCCAGAGATAAAAGATGGAGACTGACAATTTAGAGAATAGCTATTAGGCCAGGTTGGCTAGAATAATGGATTGTCAATGAAGTAATGTGAAATGAGATTGGAATTATATTGTGGTGGTTGTTAAGTTGTTTTTTCAGTTGTGTTTGACTCCACATGACCCCATTTGGGGTTTTTTTCCACAAAAATCCTAGAGTGCTTTGCCATTTCCTTCTCTGGTTCATTTTACAAAAAAGGAAATTGAGGCAAACAGTGTTAAGTGACTTTCCCAAAGTCACACAGCTGAGGCCAGATTTGAATTTGAGGAGTCTTTCTGACTCCAGGTTCCATACTCTAACCTCTGCCCCTGAATTATATTGTGCAAGAATAAAAATCCCAAACTAAAGAATTTTTACTTCCTTCTTAGGAAAGTAGAGAACCATAGAAAAATTTTGAGCAGACCAATGGCGTAATCAGACCTATGCTTAAGAAGCTTTTTTTTACAGCTCTATAGAGGACAGATTGAAAAGACTAGCAAGTGGAAAGGGGTGGCACCATTAGGAAGTCTTTACTAAAGCCTCAGAAGAAAAGGGGGCAAGATCCTCTACTAGAGTAGTGAATGTGTGAGTGGAAAAGATGGAACAATGAGAGCAATGTAGATAGAGGCAGAATTAACTAGAGTTGGCAACTGACTTGATATGGTTGACTTGGGTAGGGAGAGGGGAAAATGGAAGGGTGAGAGGTGACCCTAAAGCTCTGGACATTGGCCACTGGCAGTGATGGAACCTTCAACAGAAATAGGAAAGTGATTAGAATTCAAAATCTTCCTATTGTTTTCCCTTTTCCCATCCGACTTAGCCTTACCCAGAAATATTCTCCAAAAAGCATAAACAGTATTTTGTACTCATATTTAGATCCATTTGAGAATTAGAAAGGACTTCAGCAGCCATGTACTCCAACCCTTAAACAAATAGACTCTCCACCATAATGCACTGCATGGGCAGTTGTCTGAAAAGAATGTTCAAGCCCTTCTCTACTTAACTTTTAAAAATCCTCATTCTACTCCCATCATTCATATACATTTCTTTAAACCTTACCTTCTGTCTTAGAATGGATACTAAGTATTGGTTCCAAGGCAGAAGAGTGGTAAGGACTAGGCAACTGTAGTTAAGTAATTTGCCCAGAGTCACATAGGTAGAAAGTGTCTGAGGCCAGATTTGAACCCCAAGAATTCCCATCTTCAAACCTGGCCCTCTATCCACCAAGCTACACTCCCCATATACTTTTTTTAAACCCTTACCTTCCATCTTTGAATCAACTGGGTATTGGTTCTAAGGCAGAAAAGTGATAAGGGCTAGGCAATGAGGGTTAAGTGACTTTCCCAGGGTCACACTGCTAGGAAGTATCTGAGGTCAAATTTGAACCCAGGACCTCCCATCTCTGGGTCTGATTCTCAATCCACTGAGACACCCCATCATATACATTTAAGAGGATATCGTTATTCATTCTTTCATGGTAAGCCTATTTAGCTGTTCTTTTCCTGTGGCCTTAGTCCACTGGAGATAAGACTCCTACTAAGAATATGTTGTGCTTCCAACCATCAGGTCACCAACCACCATTAATCAATTATAACATGGATTCCCTGGAAAGGCTCACATCAATACATCCAGCTGGCCTCTCACTAGCGGCAGTTTCATTTCTTCCTGTTTTGTCATGAATGAAGATGAAGAACAATTGGCCAGCATTACCTTCTCTAAATAACCTTGAGATATTTCAGAGAAAATGATAAGGATCTGGTAGACTTGTCTGCCTGTGCCTTTGACCTTTCCTTATGGCTCCATTAATCATTTTGATTTTTTATTCCCGAACCTTCACAATTCACCCATTAAATGTGGAGCTATAAACGTTACTTCAATGAGTGCAATCAATGGTCAGTGTATTGAAAAGATGATCTTTCAATTCTCATGTAATATAATCTTGTTAACATCTTCAACATCAGGTTAATTTTTTAAATGGTATTTCCATGGCATTCCAGGATGAATTCCTTTTTAACTTGTGAAACATTCTGAGTCAGAGACCATTCTGTTCTATCAATGTATTGTCAAAGATAGGTGGAGAAAGAGGAGACTGAACTCAGAGAAGGGAATACATTCCAGGAATGAAGAATGGCTTCAGCTTAAGTCCAGGGTCCAAAGCTGGGAGGAATGATCATGGAACGATAGACCAGCAAACTATCTGGGCTAAAGATCAAAGGCTTTTTGGTTTGGGGGACCCAGGCTGAGGTTATACTCTCTTGTGATTCCCCATGAAAATCCACTGTCACCTTCATGTCCTCATGTAGCAGCAGACTAAAAATTCCAAGGAGAGCATATGTGCTTTAATTAATTTCTCTTTTGAAAGGTCAGATCCAGGGTAGGAAGAAAAGGGGAGAAATGGAAAGGAAGGAAGCCCCTTTAGGCCATCTGATCTTGCTATGCGTATCTTTGCTTCCTTCCCCAACTCATCCCATCCCATTCTCCCGCAGTGCGCAACAAAACCATATGCTGCCATCATCCCACTGAGACACGACTTGCTCTAATGTGCAGGAGGCTGACATATCTCTAATGAAGCCACGGTGTCTGGGCCATTTAAATCCCCCAGCCCTCCCCTTCTCTGAATGAAATGAGAGCAATTTTGCAAAAGAACCCACCTCCTAAGCAATTTGGAGGGCATGGATACTTGGTAAAAACAAAGCCTACACCACCCACCAAACAAACCGTGGCTCCTTTCCATGGCAGGAACAAAATTTAAGGGACTCCAGCTTTGTTGGGCCTATATTTAGTTTGCTTTCCATCAGTTTTTGGTTTTTCAAATATTTTTCTCCTATCCCTCTCACATCCTCCATATCCCACGTGGCTCACTAGGATTCCCTTTGTAAAGCCGAGAGCCAGTATCTGAGTTTTTTCCTTTTCTTTATTTGTAGGAGAACTGGTCACTCTCATGAGGGTATGCTCTGTGGGTTATTGTTGTTGCTATTCCTGCTGCTATTGCTGTTGTTTTTCCAACAGTATCAAAAGATTATACCGATCTATCCACCCATTTTCTCTTGGTACCACTTATGTAGTAGACAGAGGAAAGGACTCGGAGTCGAGAAAACCTGAGTCCAAAGTCTTCCCCGTTACTTGCCATATGACTCTAGGCAAGTTACTTACCTTCCAGACTTATTTCCTCCTTTTAAAGTGAGGGAGTTGGACTCAATAATTTCTGAAGTACCCTCCAGCCCTAAATCTATGCCCATAGGATTATATAAAACTATTGGCACCATTCTACCTGGGGTCAGTCAAGAAATTCCATAGCCATGGAACACAGTAAAACCAATAGTCATTGGGAGCTATGTCCAAAAATTTAGTAACTCTTCAGTCCCTTTGACCCAGTGATATTACTACTCATTCTATATCCCAAAGAAAGAGGAAAACTCCCTTTTGTACAAAATATCTATAGCAGTTATTTTTGTGGTGGCTCAAAACTGGAAACTGAGGGAATCATTATCCATTAGGGAAAGGTGAACGTCTAGGTGATGGTTCATGAAATGACTAAAGGAATGATTTCCCAGAAAGCTAGGTGTGAACTGATACACAGTGAAGTGAGCAAAATCAAGGGAACAAGTTCTATAATAACAACTTTATTTTAAGTATAAGCAACTTTGAAAGACTACAATTGAGCAATGTTTTGAGTAAGATTAGATTAGCTAGTTATTAGGAATTAAGTTGTACCTAGCAGGAAGGAGCTGGAGCTGGGAATTCCAGGATGGAATGAGGGAGGAGGAAGTGTGTCTGTGCCCTGAGTGTGGACTCCAGTAGTGGTGGGCAAAATTGTTGCCAGCCTGGGAGACCTCAGAGCAAAGGACACCCTGCTTCCTGATTTCCCCTGGGTTCCTGTGTGATGTGGCATCTAGCAAAAGGACAAGATCTACAGAGCCAAGAGAAGAGGTGAAGTTTGAAAACTGGAGGACAGTGCTTCAAGCAAAACCCTTACTACTTGGTTCCTGAGACAACTTTAGCTCCTGGCATCCAGAGATCATCAGTGGATTGCAGTGAGAATCCCAAAGCCACAAAAGCCCTAGCTGTACTCAAGCCTGGCAGGTTCCAGGTTTGAGGCAGAAACCCAGAGACTCCATTTATAGCTCCTTGGGCCCTGTTAGTTTAGATCACTAAGTCAGAGTAGAATAAGTCCTTCCCTTTCCCTGTGGATTTTGTTATTAGGTGTTAAGGGTTTAGAGTAGTCATTCCTATCCCTCCTTTTAGTTGTTTCTAATGAAAATCCTGTTTCATCCTGTTGCCTTGTCTGTTGAATTCAAGGCCTCTGGTCAGAGTGACAGTTGGCTGTTATTTTTCAGTTGGGAGTGGCTTAGCTGTACAAGTCTTCAATGTTCAGTTTTAGTCTCTCTTAAATCCCAGAGTGTGTTCCCACAAACCCCTTAGTTAATTTATAATATCCCTGGTGACCCCATTACCTTACTTATATTTTCCTACAGCAATGAGCAACCATAATTCCAAAGTACCCATAATGCCAATCTCCTGACAGAGAGGTGATGGGCTAAATATGGAAAATAAGATTATATATGATACCTATTTTTGGAAATGGTCAACCAAAGGCATTTATCTTCTGTGAGAATTTATTTTTCATCTGCTGGATTAATTCTTATATCAAGGCCCTGGAGTAGAAAGGTTCCAAATCATTTATATTTAGAAGGATTACTGTGAATTCCTGTGTCTTGGATCTGGGTCAGAGATTTCATCCAGTCTACTGCTTTTTGCATTTTGTTTGTCCTTAGAAATCCCAGTGTCTTTCTTTTGTACAGGATTTGCTTAATAAATGAAGGATACAAGGATTCTTTTCTTGTGAACATGTTCCTCATGATTTCAGGATGAGGAAGAGGGGATAATTTGAGGGACCACCTTTTAATTATCTGTCTACCAATTAGAGATGTCTTGGTATGTTCAAGGGAAGGACTGAATAATGAGCTCCTAAAACTCTATTTATTGAGCTGTCTGACCAAGTTTTGGGTTATCTGGTCATTGAGAGAGAAGCATTGATGTATGTCACTTTATTGGTTATTATGCTGGCCTAACCAATGAATAATCAATAAACCAATATTGTTACCCAAAAATCAGTCTCAAGATAATCTGAACACTCTTTTGACTATGTTAACTTTGTTTTCCTTTTTTCAGTAGTGAGGAGATGGAAAAGAGAGAAAATAAATGTTTGATAAATGGGGAAAAAATAAATTTAAAAAAAGGAAAGGCAGTTAGTCCATGTAGGGATTGGGTACAATGATTTAATATAAAGAACACCTGGCCAGAGGTTAGGAGATATGATCTATCCTTGGCGCTGCCATGAACTGGAATCTCTGGCTCTTACTTTATCTCTTTAGTTCTTGGTATTTTCTTATGTAATTTTTAAAGGAGTTAGAACAGATACCTTCCAAAGGTCCTTCTAGCTTTCTTAACAAATAACTTACTCTAAACCCTTTTTTCCTCTTCATCATTGAGTTTTAACCACTTGCCACTGAGTGGCCAGAGAAACTGGCACATGCCCCTCCACTCTGGCCCTAGAAGCTGAAATATAATAGCCTCCCAATTTCACCCTGAGAACAACAGATAAAAGCATACTTTTCCATTTGCTGTTTGATATAATAAGTGTGATTTGATCCTAGTTCTTACAAGAACCATAAGCCCTGTAATCTTAGCAGGCAGAGAATTTTTTTTCTATGTCATCTGAATCTTGACCTTTATAACGGCTGCAAAAGGCTTCCATGCCTCCTAATCTAAGCTGCTACCACCTTAAATTACTTTCATCTGGGTGAACCATCATTGCTTGAGGAGAAAGAATGCCCAAGAGGATGGTTTAGCAGTGTGAGGTGCATGAAAGAGCACTTAATCAGAAATAAGAGGTTCTGAGTTCACATCTTGTCTCTGGTACTGCTTGGGCTAGTTAAGTCACTTCTATGAACCTCAGTTTCCTCATCTGTAAAATGAGAGAATTGGATTAGACTAGATGGGCTCATATTCTTTTCAGCTCAAGATAATTAATCCTTTATAACTTCTTTCTCTAAACCTTTTTTTTCTCTTAAAAAATTCATGTACTACATCCTTAAATATAAGCCTTTAAGAAGTAGGACCTAATAACAAAGACTCAGATCCCATTTGAATTCTTCACCTGAATGCTATTAATGAGACAAGAGATATATCCACGATACATCTCTGAACTTTTTTTCCATTTTGGAGATATTTCATTCGCTGCTCTCTGTAAGTCTATTCGTTTCTTTTCAGTCATGCTAAATAGTTCACCTTCACATGTAGGCTAAATAATCATTCACCTCTCTAGCATCATTTGTGGGACACTAGTTTGTCAATAGGTGGCGAAGTGGATAAACTGCCACACTTAGAGTCAGAAAGACCAGAGTTCAAATCTGGCCTCAGACATTTCCTAGCTGTGTGGCCCTGGGTAAGTTGATTAACCTTTTTACCTCAGTTTTTGCCTCTAAAATGAGCTGGAGAACAAAATGGAAAATCACTTCAGTATTTTGGGCAAGAAAACCCCAAATGGGATCATAAGTTGGATATGATTGAAATGACTAAATAAGTTTATTAATTATTCCCCACATGTCAGACCATCCTGTCCTAGGACCTGAAGTTTCACCATCACAGATTTAATTCTATAAGAAAAGACCTTAAACTCAAAAGTCACACAGTGGAAAAGAGCCCTCCCTGATTTGGAAGTCAGGGGACCAAAGCTTGAATCTTGCTTCCCTCACCATCCAACCATACAGATTGTATGACTTTGGGCAAGTTGCTTATCTTTAGGAAGACTAATTTTCTTCAGCTACAAAATGAGGGGGTTAGACTAGGTGGCTTCTAAAGACTCCTCCAACTCAAAATCTGGGATCCTAGGATCTCTAAGATCCCATCTCACTCTAAATCCTACCTCAAACACAAATAATTCATCTTTATTATTGTTCAATTATGCCCAACTCTTCATGACTCCATTTGGGGTTTTCTTGGGAGAGATCCTGGAGTGGTTTGGCATTTCCTTCTCTAGGTTATTTGACAAATGAAGAAAACTGAGGCAAACAAGATTAAATGTCTTACCCAGGGTCACACAGATAGTTTTGGAGGCCAGATTTGAACTCAGAAAGCTGAATCTTCCTGACTCCTAACCCAGAACTCTATTCACTGTGCTACCTAACTGCTCCTATTTGTAGACCCTTAATGGGAGATAATGACTCAAGTAGGGGACCTATTCCATGAAAAGAATTAAGAAGTTTTTTTTTCCTTATCTTGAGCTGAAATATGTCTCTGGCAACTTCCACCCACTCATTCTAGCTCCATTCTCTTGGACCAAGTTGAAGAAGTTGAATTCTTCCACATGATAACCCCTCAAATATTTTGAAACTTCTATTTTGTCCCTCCTAAATTCTCTCCCATCTGGGTCCTAAATCACTAATTCTTTTAATTGATGCTTATATGAAATGGTTGGAAGCACCCTTACCACCTTGGCCACCCTCCAGTTGGCCAATCTTTCTCTTTATTTGTTTAGTTAGATAGTTTTATAGAATATTTTTCCATGATTACATGATTCATGTTCATTCCCTCCCCCAAACCCCTATCACCACCCTCCATAGCCAATGCACAATTTACATGAATCATTGATCAAGATTATTTCCACATTATTGATAGTTGCATTGGGGTGGTTGTTTAGAGTCTACATCCCAAATCATATCCTCATCAACCCATGTGTTCAAGCAGTAGTTTTTCTTCTGTGTTTCTGCTCCCACAGTTCTTCCTCTGAATGTGGATAGCGTTCTTTCTCATAAGTCCCCCAGAATTGTCCTGGATCATTGCATTGCTGCTAATAGAGAAGTCCATTATATTCCAATCTCTCTCTTTAAATGAAAAGAAAAGTATTCTAGATGTAGTCTGACTGAGAGGCAAGCTTTAATGGGTCTATTGCCTCCCTTTGACTTTTATGGTGACCTCATTTTATTCCCTTCACAAGATTACCTCAATTTAAGGAGTTACATAAATTGGATGGGATAGAAACAGCACCTGTCATTTCACTGATATAGGGAACTTCTAGGTGAGAAAATGTTCCTTTCTGATACAAGTCATCACCATCTCTACAACTTAGTCTTAGAGAGTTTTCAAAGCACTAAGATGTTAATTTACCTGCCCAACAATGCATAGTCAGTATGTGTCTAAAGCAAGACTTGAACCCACTTCTTTTCCTGACTCAAGACTAGCTCACTGTCTACTGCATTAGGCTGCCTTTCATAAGATGAGTAGGGCATTCATTGTACTGAAGCCAAAGGCAGAGTCCTGAGGAAATGAGGCACAATAGAAGTTGACTCTGAAGTTTAATGAAAACTGTAATACCGAACCCATCCAAATGTTTACCTCTTGGTGAGTATCATCCACTCTTACAGCAATGACCCTATCTTCAAAGGCAGTTTTAGAATGAAAATAAAATCATCCTCAGAATTTTGCAAGTAGATTTCCTTTCTTGCTTTTGTTTCAAATCATGTCAATGACTTGATCATTGACATCAGTGGTGTCAGACTCAAATAGAAACAGAACCATTGATTCATTCATATGAACACATATGATTATATATTTTAATAGTTAGCATCTATTTTTATTGTTATCTATCAATGTAATATGTAAAATAGCAATAACATAAGATAAATGATTTGTTATAAATAAAAATATTTGTCATAATATAAATATAACTGTTATAAATGTTTAATATAGTATAATAAATATTATATGTAACATAATAAATATATAATATAATAAATAAGCTTATTGAAGAGAAACAAATTCTCACATTAGTTCAGTGATTCCCAAAGTAGGTGCTACCGCCCCCTGGTGGGTGCTACAGTGATCCAGGGAGGTGGTGATGGCCACAGGTGCATTTATCTTTCTTATTAATTGCTATTAAAATTAAAAAATAATAATTTCCAGGGGGCTAAGTAATATTTTTTTCTGGAAAGGGGGAGGTAGGCCAAAAAAGTTTGGGAACCATTAGCTTAACTTTATCCAAAATTCTGTTTCATTCTTTTTTTTCCCTCCCTCCCACCCCACCTCCCTACCCCCAGGAAGGCAGGTCATATGATATAGTTCCTACATATATTATCATATAAAATATCTTTTTTATTAATACATCAACACATTAAATTAGATAGAATTTCCATTTTGATTTTGTTCAAGCTGCACTCAAGACTCATGGGCCACATTCAGCCTACATGTTAAATACCTCTGAGATTCTTCTTTAATCATCAAATTCAAATTTGTTTGTAGATAACTCTAGATTTTGCCTCCAAAATCAAATTCACCTTCAGGGGATTAAGCTTTTCCATTACTGAATATCTTCCAAAGAAAGTATACTGAGCTCTCCAAATAATACCAGAGAAGTCCCACAGAGTAAGGTCAGCAGAGCACAATTGGTGAAGTTATGGGTTAGAATATCTAGTTGTGATCCTGAGTAAACTGCATAAATTCTTTGAATTACAGACAACTACCTAGGACTCACTTGCTCATGGATGAGTCATGACAAAATCCCTGGAATAAGTGTATGACCTTCATAGGGAAGGACTTTGAATAGACTCATATAGTCTTTCTTTCTTTTTTTTTTAAACCCTTACCTTCCATCTTATAATCAATACTGTATATTGGTTTCAAGGCAGAATAGCTGTAAGGGTTAAACAAAGTGAGGTTAAGTGACTTGCCCAGAGTCATACAGCTAGGGAATGTGAGATCAGATTTGAACTCAAGACCTCCTGTCTCCAGGAGGCTTAGCTTTCTATCTACTGAGCCACTTAACTATCCCCTGGAAAAGCATTTGTTAAATACTTATACTGACACATTTTAGTAGGAGGGAGGGCATAGATAAAAGTCTAGAGAACTAGATACTAATCAGTTGAGATGATACCGAAGAGAAACCTGTATTTCCAAATTTTGCATAGAATTTCTGATATTATTAGTGATTATATATATGTATGAGTATAACCACTGTTGTTTTATATGTATGTATACACACATATATAATATGTTATATATTATTAACTATTATTGACAATACTATCAGATAATTTGTGGTCATGAATCACTTTTTAACCTAAACACCAAGAAATGCTTGTTAGTAACAGACCCAAGCCTCAGTCAAGCTACTAATTGAAGTGCCTCCTACTCCAGAGTCTTACTAATCTTGTACCCGGAATTTCTTTTATAAAGTCAGTGTAGGCTAGCAGATAAAGAGCTGGGCATGTAGTAGAGATAATTCTGGATTCAAATCCTCTAGTATCCATTGTACTACATTAGGTAGGTTTCTTAGCCACCCTGAATCTTAGTCTTCTCATCTGCAAAATGGGGATGATAATTCCTTCAATGACTACCTCTCAGAGTGGTTATGAGGTTCAAGTGAAATGATGGAAAACAAATGTAAAGCAGACTTTAAGCATGCTTTGTGCCAATTACTACTACTACATCTATAGCTTGAATAGCAGTATGAACTACTCTTAGAATTACTCCAATAGAAGAACAGAAGTAAGGGTTCTCTTCCAAACTCTCTACAATTTCTTTGTACAAGTCACTTCTTTAGGGTGTTTCATCAAGACCATTCACCCCCTCTTGTTTCTTTCTCTAAGGAAAAGGACCTTGAGAGCAAAATCTCAAGTAACCACATTCCTGTATTCCCTCTGGTGGTTTTTCTCTTAGCAGAATGGTTTCTAATTTAAACAAAATGAATTTTCTGAAACAACCTTTCCCCTTCTTATTATTTCTTTTTCTTCTTCCAAGGTTTTCTAGCTTTGGATTCCAATATCTTCACTCCACCTCTGCCTCCATCTGATATTTAAAGCTCCAGTGCTGTGTAGGAAGAGAAGAGAGCTAGATTGGGAATGAGAAACCCTGGGATCAAATCCTAGCTCTTAGGACTTTCAGCCTCTCTGGCCTCTCTCTCTTTTCTCATTTGTGAAAGGCTGGAAGTTGGTCTGATTATCTCTAAGATCGCTTACAGCGCTTAGCATATGAAGACCTCTAGCTGGCACCAAAGTGCTCAGAGCTCTTGACCTCAAGTTAGGAAGACTCATCTCCCTAAGTTCAAATCTGAAAAAAAAATCTGGCATCAGACCCCTGGGCAAGTCAATTGTCCCCGTGTGTCTCAGTTTCCTCATCTGTCAAATGAGTTAGAGAAGGAAATGGCAGACCATACTGGTATCTTTGCCAAGAAAACCCCAAATGGAGTCTCGGAGACTCTGATGTGACTGAAATTGACTCAATAACAGCAAAAAAAAAAAAACTTTAATGCATCCCCTCTTCATGGCTGAGAGAAACATAAGATAGGGATGAGTCAATCTGAGAGAAAAAAAAGAGCATTAAGTTAGGGACTGGAGGATGTTGGGCAAATTCCTTCACTCCCCAGTCCTCAATTTTCTCATCTCTAAATTGAATCCTTGGGCTACAATGTTCTCCAAAGTTCTTTCCTGGTCTAGAATCTAGAATCGAAATGATCCTATTTCTCTTCAGTGTTCCTCATTGATAAATGAGATGTAAGCTTCTTTAGGATAGAAGTTTCCCTTTTTTTAAAAACTTCTCCTAGTCAAGTGTGCCACATAGTAAGTGACTAACAAATGTTTGTTGAATAAAAACCTTTGAAGCAATTCTTTGGCTTAAACAACTATCTTTTTTTCCTTGCAGGTTGTTCTCCGTCCTACCCCTAACAGCCCCAAACAGTCAGAATGGCATAAAATGACCGTTTCCAAAAACTGTCCTGATCAAGATCTGAAAATTAAACTTGCTGTCCGGATGGATAAACCTCAAAACATGAAGCATTCTGGGTAAGTGGGTTGCTGGTGTCTCTCTGGGCCCATGGGCAGCATTTACTCTGGGCACACTCATTCATTTTTCAGAGTTACAAGAATAGAGGAAGATTCATCTTCTAAGACTAAATACATCTAAGGTGGCTCAGGAGCTTGTAACAACATTTGCCTCTGGGTGCTTGCATTCCTTTGACTTTCAGGCTATGAATTCTTTTTTTTTAAACATAAATGGCTTTATTTTATAATTTTTTATTCAGCCCTCCCCACACCCTAGAAGGCATGTGGATTGTTTTACATTCTGTCAAATTACAAGCTCTCACCTTCTTTGAAACCAAGAAGAACAGAGTTCGAATATTGCCTCTGACACATACTGGCTTTGGGCAAGTTCTTTAAACTCTCTGGTAACTCTTAGACTTTAAATTAAAAAGACAATGCAGGGGGCAGCTGGGTAGCTCAGTGGATTGAGAGCCAGGCCTAGAGACGAGAGGTCCTAGATTCAAATCCAGCCTCAGACACTTCCCAGCTGTGTGACCCTGGGCAAGTCACTTGACCCCCATTGCCTACCCTTACCATTCTTCCACCTATAAGTCAATACACAGAAGTTAAGGGTTTAAAAAAAAGACAATACAAAGCTACAACTGAACAACAACAAAACTTTAAGAGATTTCTTCACAGTTTTACAAATCATGAGATAGGGATGAGGTATCATGAAATAGATAAGAGGACACTAGGTTTAGGACTCCAGGACCTTGGACAAATCCCTTCACTCTCTAATCCTTAGTTTTCTCATCTCTAAAATGAGCCCTTAGACTACAATGTTCTCCAAAATTGATAAATTTTCCTCAGCCAACATTTCCCATTACCAATGAAATTATAAGTCTACATTCAGTTCCTGTCTATTGTCATTCTTCCTGTTTATAATATATAGGTTATTACATTTTAATTATGTATATTATATGCTGTATAGTGTATTCTACTTATATTATTACATACATTGTAACCTATATACTATTTCCAAATTGTTTTAACTCCTTACTAGATGTCTGATGCATGTCTGGCTTTCAGAACTATAAAGACAGCATACATAGATATTATTGACTTTAACTGTATGGTACATAATCTAAGGAAAACTAGGTGGCACAGAGGAAACAGTGTTGGGCCAGAAAGTAGGAAGACATCTTCCTGAGTCTAAATCTGGCCTCAGACACTTCTTGGCTGTGTGACTCTAGGCAAGTCATTTGACTCTGTTTGTCTTAGTTTCCTCATCTATGAAATAAGCCAGAAGAGGAAACGGTCAACTACTCAAGTATCTTTTCCAAGAAAATCCCAAATAGGGTCACAAAAATCAGGCATGACTTAAAGGACTGAACAGCAGCAACATAACCAAAACATTTTGGGGTTATACTTCAATATGAAAAAACATATCTAAGTGATGAAAGCCATAATAACAAAAGAGCCACATAGATCCAATCAGTGCAGTCTCTTAGAATAACTAAAAGAAAAACAAAAAATAACCAATAATAAGCTAAAAATAAAAATAACTTTAGAATAAATAACTAAAAAATTAAAAGAATATGTTAAAAAACTAAAAAAATAGATGACATTGCACCTGTATTAATTTGCTTTTTTACTGTAAAAATGGATCATAGCATCATTAATTTAGATTGGTAAGCCATGTAGTCTATCCCCATCACTTTCTAACTGAAAACTAAGTCCCAGAATAGCTAAGTGACTTGCCAAAAAGTTTCACATTGATCATAGTTTCAATTAGAGCAAAAAAAAAAAACTTACTAAAAGGTAGATCTTGAGTACAGGCTCACTCCAATTAATTTTGCAAAAACTGATCAGTACAATAGATTTTTAAAAATTAAATTCACTTTGTCACAGACAGTATAAGTTAAATAAAATGAGTCTGTGTGAATAATTTAGAATTTGTGACAATTCAGATGGCAATTGTTAATGAAAGTCTGACTTTAAAAAAAAACATGATCATATTACACATGTGGAAGGATGAAATTTGCCCCTCAATATATTCAGGAGTCATCATCAGCATTTATTGCATGCTTAATGTTTGTAATGCTAAGTTTTCTTGAACCTACATAAGGCTACTCTCAAAAAAAAATCAATAAAAATGCCAACTAATATAGGGCCTAGTATGAGTAGTTGAGAAATATTTGTTGACTAAGTGAATGAATTAGAGAGCAATGAGAAAGAGTGTGGAGCCTGAGTTCAAATCCTAGTTTTGACATTGACTGTCTTTGTCATCTTGAACAATTTACTTTTTCTCACTGAATCTCATGTCCCTTTTCTATAAAACAAGGGTCTGAGAATAGTTGATTTCTAAGGTTCCCTCTAACTCTGGATCTATGCTTCAATGAATTAATTAATTTTAACTCTTTATTCTTCTTTTTGAACCACCAGAAGAAAAATTTGTCATCCTTAGTTTTCTTTCAATGTGATTTTTTTTTTTCATTTCCCACATTAATTCAATTTGTTTTGCTGAAAAGTGAGCTTAGTTGTCTAGACTTTGCCTTCTTGGATTAAGCAGACTATAAAATTCTAAATATTTTCTTCACAATTCCTTCTCCACCTTAGTAATGTGAACAGGAAAAAGTTGTCCATTTTGCCCAACTATGAAATCCCAGCCATTGTTTTAGGATGATCTCCTCTAAAATAATAATAGCTAGCATTTATAAAGCACTTTGAGGTGTGCAAAGCACTTTGCAAATATTTTCTCATTTTATCCCTACTATAATCCTGGGAGTTAGGTGTTTTTGTTATCTAAATTTTATGGTTGAGGGACCTGAGCCAGGCAGTTGTAAAGTGACTTGTCAAAGTCATATTCAGTGTCTGAGGTCAGACTTAAACTCAGGTCTTCCTGATTCTGAGACCTGCTGCATCACTTAGCTGCCCCGGTCCTCAACTAAAAGCCCAAAGAATGTCTTTTAAAATAAGCATTTTGGTGCAGGGAGGCAGCTCAGTGGATAGAGAGCCAGCTCTCTATGGTGTTCAAATTTAGTCTCAGACATTTCCTAGCTGGGCAAATCATTTAATCCCAATTGCCTGGCCCTTAACACTCTTCTTCATTTGAACTGATATTTAATATTGATTTCAAAACAGAAGGTAAGAGTTTTTTTTTTTTTTAAAGAAAAAATAAGCCAAGCATTTTGTTAGTCTTTCATAGAATGAGATCCAGTAAAATGTATGAATGGAGAAAGAAAACTACACCAAAAGCCAGAAAGTCCAAATTCTTTTCCCAGATCTGCCACCAATTTTCTGCACATCCTTGGACAAACTCTTAGTCTTCTTCCCTATAAAATGAGGTGGTTGGACTAAATGATTTCTAAGGCCCATTCCAGACTTATCTGATGGTGTTTGCAAGCTCAGCACCCAGGCTAAGCATAGATAGTAAACACATCTTAAGTACTGAATTATGTATTAGCTGTAGATTTTACTTAAATATGTAGATGGCATGCTTATTGTTTACAGATAAAATAGAGCAGGGAAGGATAGTTGAACTATGGACTGAAAAAAATTTAAGATCTGAAATTGAATTGAGGTAAATGTAAAGGTCTACAGGAGGGTTCAAAAAATCAACTACATCAGAATGGGATAAAGGAGGCATGTTGGTAGGAAAGCAGTTGGAGGTTTAAGTGGATTACAAGCTTAGTATGAATTAACAGTGTGATATGGTGACCAAGGGTTTAAAGTAGTAGGAAGCACTAGTGATGGCAATGAAGTGTCGAGAGCAAGGAGATTTCTATTACTCTCTGCTTTGGACAAGCCACATGTAGAGGGAATTTTCTATCCAATATGGGGCAACTGTGTGGCACAGTACTTCATCAATTTTAATAATAACAGGATAGAGCACTAAGCCTGCAGTCAGAAAGATCTGAGTTCAGATCCAGACACAGATACTTCCTGGCTGCCCTGGGCAAATCACTTAACCCTATTTGCCTCAGTTTCCTCATCTGTAAAATGAGCTGGAGAAGGAAATGACCAACCACTCTAGTATCTTTGACCAAAAAATCCCAAATGGGGGTCACTGAGTCAGACCCAATGGAAATGACCAAATACAGGATGGGGTACCACATTTTAGAACAGAAATGGACAAGACAAAGTGTTTAACATCAGATAACCAGTATGGTAAAGGGTCCAGGTATATTTAGCATGGATCAAAGAAGATTCAGCAAAGGAACTTGATAGCAATCATCAATTATTTGAAGGCTTACCATGAAGAAGGATTAGACCTGTTCTGCTGAGCCCAGAGATTAGAGCTAAGAAAGACAATAGGAGGGAGATTTTAGCTCAACATCAAGGGGGGAAAAATCTTTACAATTATAGATATTCAAAAGCAGAATGGGCTACCTTGACATAATAAGTTCTAATGACTGGAGGAGATTTTTTAAGCATAAAAGGGATGACTATTGATATGATATGCTCAATATAGTTTTGACATATATCTATAGAGAGAGATTAGACTGTGATTTCTGGAGTCCTTTCTAACACTGAGTCTCAATAATTCTATGCAATATACTATTGAGTTCAAGAAGCAAATATTATATTGGAGATATGATTCTAAAGTAGTGAGGCTAATTTTTTAGCAAATGAGTTGGAATCTAAATGTCCAAGTGAATGTTCCATTCATCCTGAAAGGTTCTATAGATATCCAATATTATAGCATTTGCTCAAGACACTGCTAGAATTCCCTGGGTATTGTCTTCAAAGCCAACTGATAAGATGCTTAGGGAACTCCCACCTCATTATTTAGCATTATTCAGTAATGAAAGGGATTCTGGAGGAGATCTTTATCAGTCCTCCCATTTTACAGAAGAAGAAACTAAAGTCTAGATAAACTGACTTGCCCAAGGTCACCCAGGGTATAACAAAGTCAGAATTTTAATAACCAACTCTTTATGAAGCTTTCTAGTTTTCAAAGCACATTACCTATATTATCTCATTTTATCTTCCCAGCAACCCTGAGAGTTAGGGGCTATTTTTATCCCCATTTACTGATGAGAAAACTGAGGCATACAGTGGTTTAATGGACCTTCCCAGAGTCATGTAACTAAGAAGTATCTCAGGCTGAATTTGAACTCAAGTCTTCCTGACCCTAAATCCAAAACAATATGATATCATGGAAAAGTACCAAAATTGGAATCAGAGTATATCAGTTCTGTTGCAATTCATCAAACTTAATTTTTGTATTCTTTTAGACATCACATGGATTAGCTTGACTTTGGTGAAACTAGTCTACAAGCTTTGTGCCTCAGAGGGCTTTCAATGACAGATCTAGCCTTTTTTCCATCTGCCCATAAGTGTGCATCCAAAGAATTGCATCTAAATCAAAGTTGTACCTACTGTTCTGTGTTTTCAGTGCTAGATGGGAGGGAAGAGAAGGAGACAGGAGAGAAAAGGGCCTGTGGGCTTATCAGGGTAGTCCTATGGAAAAACCCTTTCTAATGTGAAGAATCATCCCCTAGTCTGTTCTGTGAAATCTAGTCTTCCCATGAGAGGTTTGCTCCAAGCTAGAGATGTCTCTATTGTTTTCAGCTGCTGGTGCTATTTACATATAGCATATGCACAGTGTCTGAGTTAGAGAGAGCTGGTGAAAAAATTCTCCTGATGATGGTGAGAACTTCCTCATGTAAATCAGCTGCCATTCACAGAAGCAATGGGAGACTCTTAGCTCAAAATTCTTTTTTAAAAATGAGAGCTCTCTTTCTTTTCTAGGAATACACAATGGGAAGAAGACAGAATGCTTTTTTTAAAAAAAATGTTAAATTAGATCTATCTAACCAGAAGTAAAAGAAATATAATCTGAGGGGCTTAGCATCATCCCACCCACACCCTCTCTTTGCCACACCTTTCAGGCAGTTTCTATACTGGAGGATTTTTAACACCTACACCAGTTGGTCTCTTTAAAGGGATGCTTCATAAATGCTTCCTGAAACTAGTGATGGATTGCTACTTGGGCTTTCTATTCTTATGGGTACCATGGATTGCTTATGTCTCTCTGAAGCTTTCTAAGCTGCTCTCTATGACATGGCTAGGTAACTATTATGTCTGTAATATGGAGATAAAAGCACTTAATTCTCAGGGCTATTGTGAGGATCAAATGAGACAATAATTATAAAGCATTTAGCACAGTGGCTGGCACATTGTTACATCTATATAAATATTAGTTATCATCATCTGTTGTTGTTATAGAGAGCTTTCTTGTTTAAGGAGGTCAAACATCCTGATAAAATGAATAAAATAATGTTTTCCCTGTCCATACCCTTTAACTTGATTTTCCCCCCCTTCTAGGTACTTATGGGCCATTGGTAAGAATGTCTGGAAGAGATGGAAGAAAAGGTTCTTCGTATTAGTCCAGGTAATATTTCAATTCAGTGACTGCTCTAATTTTTTGAATGGGATGGGACAACAAAATGAAATAGATGGACTCTAAGCCCAAGTAAGACTTGGGTTCAAATTCCACATCTAAATACATTAGCTGTATGAACCTGGGGCAGGTCCCTTAACATAGTATTTGCATTAGTCCAGGAAATATTTTGTATTGGTATTAGTCTAGGTAATATTTCAATTCAGTGTCTGTTCTAATTTTTTGAATGGGATAGGACAACAAAATGAAATAGATGCACTCAAAGACCAAGTAAGACTTAGGTTAAAATTCCATATCTACCACCCATTTGCGCTATGACCCTGGGCAGATCTCTTAACCATGAAAGACTGAGATTTAACTAATGTGCAATAGATCACAACCCATCTGTCACTTTGAAGAACCCTAGGGAGTTTGCCTGATGCACACAACTGAACAACGCCTTGAAACATGAAACCTCCATGGCTTTGTTCAGGGCTCCATGGCTAATACTCACTAGAATTATCGGGCCAATTATCATTTATCATTTATTATTTATTATATTTAATTAATATCAATTATCAGGGTGATTGGTCACTTTAAAGACCTCTTATAGAGAATCCTTTAAGTAAGATTTAAAGAGAAGCATTTAAAATATAATTCAGGGGGCACCTGGGTAGCTCAGTGGATTGAGAGCCAGGCCTAGAGACAGGAGGTCTTCGGTTCAAATCCAGCCTCAGACACTTCCCAGCTGTGTGGCCCTGGGTAGGTCACTTGACCCCCATTGCCCACCCTTACCACTCTTCCACCTGTAAGCTAATACACAGAAGTTAGGGGTTTTAAAAATATATATAATTCAATTTATACAGAATTGACTTATATGTAGTTTTAAAGAAACACAGGTTTTATTTACATAAAGACAGATTCTCCTATGTCAAGTGACTACCAGGATCTGATAGGCTGCCTTCTTTACTGTTAATTTTGATATATGGTATATTGTCTTTGCAACCAAAGGACCTGGGTCCAACTCTTGACTCTGATTAGTACTTGGGAGACCTTGGGCAAGTCACCTAATTCCTACAACTCAATTTTCTCTGCTTTGAATTAGGGGTTGAATTAGATTGCCTCCAGGGCCCTTTCAGCTCTGAAATTATGATCCTGTAACTTGGACAAGAGTTACTTAGCATAAGCAAGCAATTTACTTTAGTTGATTGGTTGGTTGGTTAGTAGTTGGTTGATTGGTTGGTTGGTTGAATGAATGAATGAATTCAGCCAGCTCCCTGGTATACTGAGCAATACAACTCTTTTGCTATAACTTAGAAAGACTATTATAATGGTATTATCATGGAATCATGAGATCTTAGACAAAGAACTGGAAGAAACCACAGAGATCATCTTGTCCAACCTGCTCATTTTTACAGAAAAGAGAACAGATGTAGAAAAGGGAAGTCACTTGCCCAATGGCACACAGTTGGCAAAGCCAAGCTTCAAATCCAGCTTCTCTCTCAGGCTAAAAATCCAGTCTTCCTCCCACAGTACCCCTGGCAGCAAATGCTACAGGAGCCTAGAGGAAGGAAAGAGAAGTGTGAGCTAAGGAAGTAAAAAATTGTCTCTTGAGAGTCAGAATGGTCCACAAGAAAGAGCAGAAAATTAGAGCTGAGAGGACCAGGATTCCAATCCTGCCTTTGGCATTTACTACAATTCAACTCTCTGGACCTCAGTCTCCCCAACTGTAGAATGAAAGGATTTGAACTAGATCCCTTCAAAGGAGACTTCTATTTCCAATTCTCTGGTCAGTAGGAGGAAGCCATGTGACTTGGGCATTTCTCCATCAGTTCTAGCCATTCTGACCACCCAAGGCCAATTGCTGTCCAGGGAAATTCCTTTGACAATTTTTAAATGACTAAGAACCTAAGAAAGTCTCTAATCACCTATTATTCAAGAGAAATAGAACCCCACAGGAAAAAGCAGGGAGAAAGTATGTCAAGAATACCTCTGGGACCACATCGGCACCATTTATGCTTTCCTCATAATGAATGTTCTCAGGCCATTCTACTAAGCTGTTTTTCTTAGAACTTATGATCCATGCTGTACTTGAAGAACATATCTGAGATGAGTATGGAGGCAGCATGAATTTTTAGGGTGCAGGAAAAATGTTGGCCTGATCCCAGCATGGAGACACCCACTGCATTGTGTCATCTAAATTCAGGAGACAAGATGTTAGGATTCCATATCCCTTTTTTTAAACCCCTACCTTCTGCTTTTGAATTGATCAATTCCAAAGCAGAATAGCATTAAGGGATAGTCATTTGGAGTTCAGTGACTTGCCCAGGGTCCCAGAGCTAAGAAGTATCTGAGGCTAGATTTGAACCCACCTCCTCCTGACCCCAGATCTCCAGATCTGGCATTCTATCTACTATGCGACCTAGCATCATCTCTGATTCCATATAAGAGAGAGAGAGAGAGAGAGAGAGACAGACAGACAGACAGACAGACAGACAGACAGACAGAGAGAAAGAAACATTCATGGAGACATGGAGACAGTGGCAGAGAGACAGAGAAGATAGAGGATCAGACAGACAGAGAAATGGAGGCAGTCCAGAAAAGATTAGCCAACTTTCTTAGATAACTACTTCTTGTCAAGTCTTGTCCATCCTCCCACTGAACCATCTCTTGCAATTCTTCCCTGCTCTTTCCTTATAGGCAAATCCTCCTCAGTTCTGCACTCTTGAAATTCCTAGGTCCCTTCAAAATTTAGCTCCAGGATGAGCCCCTATCAGAAAGCACTCCTGATATTTCTGTTTTCGTCTTTGTATTTCTAGAGGCTAATCTTGTATCTGGCACATAGTAGACATTTAATAAATGATAGTGCAATTGTATTAGATCCATAATCTTTAATATCATGAGGCCAATTGATTTCTCACATTAATAGGCAATTTTTTTTACTGAACTTCACCTTTCCTGTAAAGGCCCAAAGTGATAGGCCAGGAAAATCCATCTAGTCCACAGTCCCAGAGACCCCAAGGGATCCATGGATAGATTTTGAAAGAGTCATGAACTTAGATAAAAAAAATTACTTTTAATTAGCCTTTGGTTTCCAATTTAATCCAATGTATATTATTTCATACATTTTTAAGAATGTAATTCCAGGAATAAGTCCAATAACTTCACCAGACTGTCAAAGAGGTCTATGATATAAGAAAAGATTAAGAACTTCTCACCTAGTCTACCTGAGGAAATTAGGACTCAGGGAAACTATGTGCTAGGAGACTAGAGATGGAGGGTCTTATTCATGGAACAGCCAAGAGGCCAGTGTCACTGAATTAAAGAGTGCATGTCCTGGAGGAGGGTATTAGAAGAGTGGAAAGAGAGGAGGGAGCCAGGTGACAAAGGGCTCTGAATGGCAAAAAAAAAGAGGTTTTTGTATTTGATCCTGGAGGTGATAGAAAGTCATTGACATGACCACTTCTGAGCTCTGGGAAAATCATTTTGGTGACTGAATAGAGAATGGAGTAGAATGGCGAAGGGCTTGAGCAAAGGCAGACCCACCAGCAACTATTATAATAATTCAACCATGAGGTGATGAAGGTCTGCCTGAGAGTGGTGGCATTAATGTCAGTGACAGAAAAGGGGCATATTTGAGAGATACTGCAAAATTGAAGCTGGTGGGGCTTGGCCACAGCTTGGATACAGGGGGATGAGAGAGAATGGAGAGCTGGGATGGCTCTTGAGTGACTGGGAAGTCAATGTTGCTCTCTCTAGTAAAATGAAAAGTAGGAATGGAGCAGGATTTAGGGGGAAAGGCAATGAGTTCTGTAGGATCTTTAAAATTAATTAATTTATTTGTTACCTAAAAGCTCCCAGGTATCTCTGTCTCTGCATTAGAATAGGCATCATTTGACAAAAAAGATTTTTGTATTTATAAAACCATGTCTTGCTTGTTTCTGTTTATCAGTTCTTTCTCTGAAGGTGGCCACACACAAGTCATTCTTCCAGTAATAGTTCTGTTGCCATATATAATGTTCTCTTGGTTCTACTTGGTTGATTCTTCATAATTTCATGGCAGTCTTTCCATGGTTTTCCCAAATTAACCACACAGTAGTATTCCATCGCAATCATATGCCACAACTTGTTTAGTCATTCCCCAATGACTAAAGTAGTTTCTTCATCCATAAAATGAGACTAATAATAGCACTTCCCTCCCAGAGCTGTTGCAATGACAAGCCAAGATAATATTGTTAAGATATTAAGATGCAAAATAAATGCTATTATTGTTACTGTTGTTATTGTATGTGACACGCCTAAAGCCACATAGCTAATTAGGAGTCGATGGAAGATTAGAAGCCCAATTTCCTGACTTGCTTTGTCATGACTTTGAATGACTATTTATGGGATCACAGATTTAAAGCAAGGAGGTACCACCAGGGTCAAACAAGGCTAACCCCCTCATTTTCCTGTGAAGGAAACTGAGAACTTCAGTGACCTCCTGCTCAAAGTCACCTGCAGAGTAAATGCCAGAACCAGGATTCAAATTCAGATCCAGACTTCAAATCTAGCTCTTTTTCCACTCATCCATGATGCCTTCCTTCCCTCAAACAGAGAAATACCACAGTAAGGTCCCAGATCTGTGGCTCTACCCCAATATACTCGACTAATATCACTAGAATTTATGAAGCAGCAGGGTGGCTATGTCCATTGTTGCTCCACATCTAGAATGAAAAGAAGTCAAGCCAATCAGATGTTCCCAAATATCCAGGTATTGGGCTTCATATATATATATATATATATATATATATATATATATATATATATATATATATATCCTGACAAATCTCTAAATCTTTTCCCCTATTTTTATTCAGCTGCTTGCTGGATACAAAAGCACATTTAGTTGGCCTAGTGGATAGAGCTCCAAGTCTGAAGTCAGGAATAGATTCATATTCCTGGGTTCAAATTTGGCCTCAGCTACTTCTAGCTGTGTGACCTTAGTAGATAAGTGCTTAACCTTGTATGCATCCATTTTCATATTGTAAAATGAGTTGGAGAAGGAAATGGCAAGCCACTCTAGGGTTTTTGCCAAGAAAATCCCAGATGGGGTCATGGAGAGTTAGACATAACTGAAATGACTGAACAACATTGGATACAATGGAAAGAAGCTAGATTTGGAATTGTAAGATCTCAGTTCAAATTCTGGCTCTGCCTTCCTGACTTTGTTCAGGTCACCCCCCCACCCCTTCTTTCCTTGCCTATAAAATGAAGGATTCAGACTAAATGACTCCTAAAGACTCTTCTGACTTGAAAACTCTACTCCAGAACATCAAGAATACAATTCATCTAGCTGTACAGAGTCATTATGAACACCACCAGGGAAGTGTGAGTGACACCATGACATAGAGGTTAGAGGAACAGCCTCACAGCCTTAGAGTCAAGAAGAATGCCAGTGTCCTCTTGGTTTCCCCAACTAACCCTCTATGACTATGTTGTGGGCAAGTGGCCAGTCTTTGCTGGTAGAGAGAATTTCCATACTGGGAGTTTTCCCATACTAATGAAATCACATCTCCAGACATTTCCCCCCTCAACCCCAGAAAGAGGGAGTGAAACCATTTCTCCATTTATCTCCTCATTCTGATTTGTCAAAACAATCCCTAGAGAATTCTTGCTCATAGAAGTAGAATAGAAAGAACAGAGGATTCATTAAAAATGGCTTCTTCATTAGAAAGAGTTAAAAGACAAACAATGAACAAAGTAGCTATTTCCTTTTCAATGCTTACAACTGGGTTTAGACTTAGGACATTTGAATGAGTGGAAAAATAATACACACACACACACACACACACACACACACACACACAGCAGGCAGGTACAAGCATCAGCTTTCTAACTTCACTTGTTCAGTTGTTTCGGTCATGTCCACCTCTGCTTGACCCCATTTGGGGTTTTCTTGGCAAAGATCCTGGAGTGGTTTGCCATTTCCTTCTCCAGCTCATTTGACAGATGAGGAAACTGAGGCAAGCAGTTATGTGATTTGCCCAGGGTCACACAGCTAGTAAGATCTGAGGCCAGATCTGAATTCAATCTTCATAACTCCAGGCTTGGCATTCTATTCACTGTACCCCTTAGCTGCCTTATCTCACTCCATACTTCTTAAAATTAAAACTGGAAGATAACTTAGAGAACATGTACTCTGATTTCCTCACTTTATAGGAGAGGTAACTGAAGTCAAGAGATGAGGAATGATTTGCCCAAGGTCACACAGGTAGAGTAAGAGATAGGATTTGAACCAATGTCCCATGATTCCAGATGTGCTTCTCCTTCTGCTGTAGCCCATTGTACTCTGACAAAGTCATGCTTGTCTAATGATGGCCCAGGCATACCTACCATTGCTGTGGTGCCAACCAAGCTCTTGTAGAACATAACGCTCATAAAATGGCATTGACCAAACCTTTATTTCTATCATGAATTGTCAGTTCATTTGAACCTCATTGTATTTTCCTGCAAAAACAATCATTTTCTCCATTATTCCATGGAATGGTTGCGATCTTTTGTGCCTCATTTATCTGTGTAGAACACAGGAATTGGACCATCACAGAATTGGAGAATTGGAAGGACCCCAGTGGCTATTGAGCCTAACCCATTGATAAAATAATTCCTCACTATATCATGGCCAGCAAGTGACTATCTATACTTCCTAGATAATATCCAAGATCTATTCCAATTCTAACATTCTACATTTATATTTACTGTAAAGAAAATATATTAAAATCTTGCTTTTGATACTTTCCTAGCAGTTTGGTCAAGGTAAGGAGTCTGGACCTCTGATTCAAATACTGTTAAAGAAAAATATCCTTTCATGGATAGAGACTGGCAAGGCAGCTCTAATCTCCAGTCACCCTAGCAGGTCCCATGAAGTCCATGGTCAATTAGCCAGATATCCAGGGGACCCAGCGGCTAGAGTGCTGGGTTTGGAGTCAGGAAGACCTGAGGTTGAATCCCGCCTCAGGCTTTTATCAGCTCTATAACCCTAGTCAAATCACTTATCATCTCTTAGCCTCAGTTCTTTGTCAGTAAAATGAAGTTGGATGACCTCTAAAGTGCCTTTCAGCTAGCTATTGTACATCAGACACCAGATCTGAACCCAGGCCTTCTTGACTCCCAGCCTATCCGTGACACCATGATGCCTCTCATAGAAATTATAATTTACAAGTTGCCAAGATTATAATTTGGCACATTGTTTGATGCCACAAACATCCATTGAGGATATAGCATTAGACATTACTGTTACTCTCACCTTACAAAAAGGGAAACTGAGCTTCAGAATGGTTTAACAACTTGCCTCGGTTCATGGCAATAGAGCTGGGAGAGAATGTAGACTCGTTTCTCTTGACTCCAAACCCAGTGCTCTTTTTACCACTCACTGTTGCTTCCCAGATCAGCTCTGACCACATGTTCCTTGCATTTGGATCAGCCCACTCACAAGTGGCTTTCAGATTGCCACATGGCTCACCCAACCAATGCCAGTTGCTTGCTGTGACAAAGGAACAAACATTTGGTGGAGGTCACAGGATGCATCCCAGAAAGGATAATGTTCCCTTTTCAAGTCAGAGTCTCCCCATGTCTTCAGTGCTGCTTACACGGAGCTTGGGAGTACCTGGATCCAAATTCTATAGAAATGACATGGCAGAACCTCAGAGAATGTATTAATGGCAATGCTGAGACATGCAGCACAAAAGCTATGCAGGACATTGATCCTGATGCTGGCTAGAAATATGTCCTTTTGATCACAAAACAGGACATGGCTGAGTGGAACTCATTCATGTACCAATAGTATTGGTCACTGAGCTAATTCCTAAGAGCTACTCAATGTGAGAATCAGGGCATGAATCAATCCTTGGTGAGAGTACCATGGCATAGTAGATAGAGCAAAACTTGGGGTAGGGAGACAGAAAGCCCTGGATTTGTGTGCCACCATGAGTAGTGGCATCCTGTAAATTGTAGACAAGTCACTAAGGGTCTCTGAACCTCAGTTTTCTCATCTGTAAAGTGGGAGTTGAACTCTATGGTTTCCAAGGTCCCTTCTAGCTCTAAGTCTTTAATCTTGAATGGGATCTTTTGAATCCCATGATTCAGTCTTCCAAGCATCATAGGGTCTCAGGGTTGGCCTTCATCTCATCGTCCATGTGATTTCAATTTGCATGGGTTCAAATTCCATGCCCAAGCCCCAGTATCCCCCAACTTAAGAAAATACATCATCAGTATGTTCACCGAAGCCACTGTGATTCAATAAAGATCCAACACCAGGAAAGGTGAGTGGGATGGGTGAAAGATACTTCATCTGTGGAATGGGTCCTGATGCAGGGCTGGGAAGCTTTTGATGGATTGTTTTAGGCAGTGAGGATTTTGCTTGTAGGAGAAGAAAACTTATTTCTGTCTTAGTAACAACTCCAAGGCCAACAGACAAGGGCTAAACTGTTGGGGTTAAAGTGACTTACCCAGGATCACCTAGCTAAGAAGTATCTGAGGCCAGATTTAAACCCCAGCATGACCCTATGTATTAAGCTCTTACACTGTACCAAACTTTGGGCTTTAAATCAGGGATTTGAAACATTTTTTTCAATCATATATCATGAGCTTATTCTCAATCCTGGGCAAGACATTTAACCTCTGTTACCTCAGTTTCCTCATCTATAAAATGCGGGAAATAATAGCAACTAGCTGACAGGATTGTTTTGAGGGTCAAATGGAATAATATTTGTAAAAAGCGCTTGCCACATAGTAGGCACAATATAAGTGCATTATAGTTTATAATAATATTATTATATATTAATATATTATAAATATTAATTATATCACAATATAATTAATAATATAATACTAATTAAGAATTATTTTTAATGGTCATGAAACAGAGCAACTATGGGGTGTTTGTTTCCATTTTAACATCAATGAATAAATAGCATTTTGTACCACTCCAGGTTCAGAATACCAATAAAAGTCAATACTTAAGGACTGTCTTTTTCCAAAAATAGTAAAATCTATAATATTTTCCACATTAAACAACAAAAGAAGAAATTCACAATTTTCTTATGAATTTTTTAACTAAACATCTTGGGAAAACATCCAAAACCGTTTTCATCAAAACAAATCAAAAGCTGGATTGTCCAAAATTTCAAAATTAAATCTCCTCACTCTAGCCAGTCAGGTGGCACAATAGAATTTGGAGTTAGGAAGACCTGAGTTCAGATACTTACAAGCAGGATAACTCTAGGCAAGTCACTTAATCCTTCTCTACTTTCATTTCCTTATCTATAAAATGGAGATGTTAAAAATATCCATCTTTTATGGTTGTTGTGAGAATCAAATGAGACTATACACAAATAAATAAATGAATGAATGAATAAGTAAATGGATAAATAAATAAATGAGTGGATGAATGAATATATATACACATATATATTACATATTATACACACATACTGTAAGGGGGAAAAGGGGGTTTGGGGTTCAATATATTTAAAGGTGGTTGCCAGGGGAAATTTCCCCAATTTAGGAATAACCTGAAGTAAAACTTGACTTTTATGGAAGTTTATTTACAATTGAGAAGAGAGAGAGAGGAAATAAGGAAATTCTTATTTCCTCTCTCTCTCTTCTCTCTAATACAGTAGGTGAATTACTAGGATCCTCAAATTAACCCAGATAGATCTAATTAACCCTCAGTGGAAAGTCAGAGGGCCAGAGGCCTGGAGGTGAATGAAGCAAAGCTTCATTCATAGAGCCTCTACTAAGGTAATTCTTTAAGAGAAGTTCAGGAAGATTCAGTCAGTCTTTAAACTCACCACCTCCATGGACCACAAGAGCTAGAAGACCTTCTTCACCAGCTGCACTCTTCACCAGAAGCCCCTCTCACTCACTTAACACCCTCTTTTTAAAGGGGTCACTTATGTGTCACCTCCTGTGCCTTCCCCTAGTTTGCTTGTCCAATCACAATAGATGCTTCTCATAGACTGCCTAGGGGGCGGTCAGTCAATTCTGATTGGTCACCCATTCTAGCACACCTGGGTTAAGGACCTCCCAGAATTTGGAGGGGCTCTCACCTTGGTGATTAGATCTAAAGATGGGCAGTGTAGACTTAATCCAATTATCACAATACCCTGGACTGAGAGTCAAGGAATGTGGTTTCAAATTTGCCTCTACCCTAATGGGACAATTGGGCAAATTAGTTAACCTCTAGGGCCCACAATTCCTTTACTATAAAATGAGGGATATTGGACCATATTCTCTAACAGCCTTTCCAGTGTGATATCTTGTTTTCTTGCATTAATAATCCAGTGAATCTAGGATTTCATCAATGAGCATATTTCCCTCAGCATTGCAGATCAATCAAAATCATAGATCCTTGTCAACCCCTCACTTATGATTCTTGTTCATATCCTTCCATAAGTTTGCCATTGGGCATGCTCCCAATGTACTAGAAGCCTTCTTCAAGCACTCTTCACATCTTGGTTAGATTATCCATGAAGGCTCCCTCAATTTTTGCCAGGTGATCAACCCACCATATTTTCTGGCCCATACATTATAGAGTTAGAGGCAAGGTTGCATAGACCATTAACAGCTGTCCTTGGAGTCAAGAAGACCTGGTTGCAAGTCCCACCTCTGCGGCATGCTGACTGCAAGACCCTGGTCTTTTTAACCTCTTAACAATCCAAACAACACAAATTCTCAAAGTTGCAGAGGAGGCATTGATCTTTGTTGATAGCTAGAGTCTTCTTGCCAGAAGCTTCTTACACAAATGAAATCACAAATCTTGTCCCTCCCCATGAAAAAAATAAAAGAATATCATAGATCAAATCTCTCCCCTGATTTACTTCTGCTGCATTAGGTGGACCCCCTGTGATTGGATACAGTGAAAAGAGCCCTGGCCCTGGAGTCAGAAGACCTCAGTTCAAGTCCTACCTCTGATAAATTACTACTTCTATGGCTTTCAGCAAGTGAACTTAACCTCACAGTGCTTTAGGTTCTTCTTAGGTAAAATGAGAGAGACTCACTGGGACTCTTCTAGTGCTAAAGCTATGCTCTTCTGACACAGACTGAACCATCATGGATAGGTTGAGACCTGTATCATTAGAGGGACCATCTACATTAATGAGAGCATCCTTTAACCCATTCATCCTAAATAAAAGATCATTAGTAAAGAGCTGTAGGCTACACTCATTCCACCATGCTTCCCTCCCCAGCTCTTTGGGTGGCTGCATTTCTTTGCAGACCAGTCTTCTATTTGTCAGAGTCATCCTGTCTTTAAGCTCATTTGAATTCTTCCAAGAAAATACATTTCTTTAAATCCTTCTAATTTCCTAATGTAAGCTGTCAAACCAAAGCTGAAAAGTCTCCTAATTGTTTTTAATGGAGCCAGGGAAATTTACCAGCATTGCGCCTGCCAATGACAACTTCGGCCATTTCCCCAGAAGGGGGCAGCAGTACACAAGTCTTCGTTAAAGATGCTGCTTTACTAGAAGGATGAAAGACCATGAACTAAACTGAGATTCGGAAATCCAAATTCAGGAGAGTGGGGGGCTTCCGTGGGCTTACATTATTTCTATCATATCTAGATTAGCGAGGAGCTGAATGTCCACTTCAAGGGCCAGGCGATGCCCCTACGCCAGGTCATGGAATGAATCCTTTTTCCATCTGCAAAAATTGATTTAGAGTAATATAAACCACAAGAGGCAGCAGCACAGATAACAGACCCTGCTGTAAACCCAGTTGGCAGCCAGGTGGCGTAATGCTAGAATTAAGAGTCGCAAAGACCTGAGTTTAAAGTGAGACTAGTTTTGTGGCTTTGGACAAATTGCTTCATTTCAGCCCAAGTTTCCTCATCTGCAAAATGGAGGTCATCACTGCACCTATCCCACAGGGTGGTTGTGAGGATCAAAATATCAAAAGTGCTTTGCAAAGCTTAAAGCAACATATACAAGCTTTTTCCAAAATCAAATCTGGGACAAGCTGATTTCAAGACTCACCTTTGGCTGTGTGACTTTAGGCAAATCAGTTAATTTCTCAGGCCATCAAGAATTTCTCAAAGACCAGACAGTGGTGTTGACCTACATCAATAGAGGGTGTTTCTTCACCCAGAAATTCCCTTTATCAATGAAATCCAGATCCAATCCCAATCAGAAATAATTCGTGGAAATTTCCCCCATAAAACAGTAAAGGGGATGTAAGAAAGTGGAATGAGCACTGATTGGAGCCAGTGAACTGATTGGTTCATATCCCATCTCTGACACTCACTACCAAGCGTAACCTTTAGGTAAATCATTTAACATCCACAGCCCTCATTCTTTCCATCTATCTAAGTGGTTCCCAAACTTTTTTGGCCTCCCGCCCCCTTTCCAGAAAAAATATTACTTCGCCCCCTGGAAATTAATTTTTTTAAAATTTTAATAGCAATGAATAGGAAAGATAAATGCACCTGTGGCCATCACCGTCCTCCCTGGATCACTGCAGCACCCACCAGGGGGCGGTGGCGCCCACTTTGGGAATCACTGGTCTATATAATGGGAGCGTTGGACAAGATGGCCTCTGTGAGCCTTGGTGCCTATGACTTCAGGTCATGATAGTTTTCCAAAATCAATCAAATGAATAGTCATTAACTGCCTGCCATGTACAAAGCACCCTACAAGGCACTTCAGAGAAGAAGGCTTGTAATGCATGGCCCCCGCCTTAATGAACCTAGGCACTAGAGGGGGCACTATGTGAATGGATTCCAAGAAAAATAATAAAAAACGCTGGGTATCTACAAAGTCTTAGGGCAGTTTTGGGTTTTAACTGCTTTCAGAACACCCTATTGACATACCTCATGAGGCTGATCAATAAGTATAAGAAGGGATGATGGGCTTTCAGGCTGTGCTATGAGTGGCACAATGTCCAGGACTGCAAGGTGTCCTTGCTGCTACATCCTGCCTTGGCCAGACCACATCTGCACTGCTAAAGTCAGGTCTGGGCAACACAGCTTAGGGGGGACCTTGATCTGCTGGAGAGCAAGCAGAAGAGGGAGCTCACAGAGAGATAGAAGGACCCTCAAAGGCTGGAGAGTAACCAGGACAGTGGAGAGTTTCAATATTATGCCATGTCTGCATCCTATGAAGGAATGAGGAGGGGGGGCTAAGACCAGAGAATAGAAGACTCAGGGCAGGAGGATCACAATAGCCATCATCTAGACCAGGAGTCGGCAACCTTTTTGGCTGTGAGAGCCATAAATGCCACATTTTTAAAAATGTAATTTCGTGAGATCCATACAGTGCTCACAGTGCGCGCTCCTGTAACAGTGTCCCTTACCTCAGACAGGGGAGAGAGGAAGCGTTCCCATTGAAGAAGTGAGAAATGTCCTCAGGTTCATTGGAGAGGGGTAAGGGAGCAGCCCCTCTGGCACATGTGCCATAGGTTCACCAAAACGGATATAGGCTATCTCTGAGGTCAGTCAGTCAGTTAATAAGCATTTTTCAAGTACTGATTGTGTGCCAGGATTTGTCCCAAGTGCCTTGGGTCCAAAGTGAAATCTGCTGCCTTCCAGGAGTTTACATTCCATTGAGAGATAGTATACATATATGTATATCTATGTGAAACATGTACTTACATGTGTAACACACTTCCTATGTGTATGGGTGTATAAATTTGTGTACACATGTGCATATGTATACTTATATGTGTATATATTTGTTTATACATATACTTATATGTATCAAGATATAGAATGTATAAATATAATTTATATATGATCCATAATGTTTATATATATAATATATACAAAATTAATACAAAACAGTTTTGAGCACCTGTAGCCAAAGGGATCAGGAAAGGCTTTTTGATAAGCACTTAATAATTACATGACAGTAGAGCACTAGATCTGGAGTCAGGAAGACCTGGGTTCAAATCTGACCTCAGACACTTCCTAACTGTACAACCCTGGGCAAGTCACTTCATCCCAGTCGCCTAGCCCCTATGCTCTTCTGTCTCAAACTTGTTATTCAGACAGAGATAAGAGTGCAGATAAGGGGATGAGGTATAAGGAGCCTGGAAAGATAAAAAGGGGGGTTGATCATGAGGACCTTTAAATGCTCTCCTTGTAATATTAGGGAGTCACTTGAGTTTATTGAGCAAGGGATGGAATGATCAAACCTTCTGGGAAATTACTTTGAAAGTAATGCAAAGGATGGAGTGCAGACAAGACAGGGAGGTCAAATGGAAGCTATTGTAGTAATTCTCAGTTGCAGACCGAGAGAGAGACAGAGAAAGAGAGAAATGGAGAAACAGAGACAGACAGAGATACTGAGGCACAGAGACAGAAACACAGAGAAAGAGATACAATCAGAAAGAAGGGGCATTGAGCTTTTAGTTTTTTATGCAAAGAAGTGGAAGGAAGGAAGGCCAGAAAGAAGCACTGACAAGCAGGGCAGCTTTTAGAGCTACAGGTTGAATTTATTATATATACATGCAAAGAAAAGCAAACTGTACATCACAGAGCCCTGCATGCTTAAGCCTTTATTTGCTGAAAAATGCCCATTTTCTATGAAGTTTGAGAAGTTAAGAAAAAAAGAAATAATAAAAAAAATTAGCATCAGTTCCCCAACATGATGGCACTTTGGGATAAATGGACGAGTAGATAAGTGAATGAGGAAATGAATAAAAATTCATTTATTAAGAGCTTTCTGGGTTTGAGGCATTGTGCTAAGTAAGAGCTGAGAGTAGAAAGACAAAATTGTATAAACAGTCCCAGCCTTCAAAGAGCTTACACTCTAATAGTGGGAGACAATAGAGGCAGTTGTAGCTGTCGAGGGCTACTTTGGATCTCTAAGTTACAAAGATGTGATTTTAGAAGAAAATATCTAGGAAGTCTCCTAAGGGCTTCATCATTCTGGGGTTCACTTTACTGAAAAGTATCAGACAGGAACCAAAAGAGGGCAGCAACAACACATTGATCTAGACTAGAGGGAGGACTGGGTCTTTTTTGCTTACATCTAATAATTTCTCATCAACCCTGGACAGCTTGGCCCCTATCTCCTTATAGCAGAAGAAATCACACCAGGCTGGAGGAGCCAAATTTCTTATCCACTTGGTTGTCTTGACGCTGAATCTTATTTTAAAAGAACCCCCCAAAAAGAAAGAAGGGAACTGAAGACCCCACTAAAATGGGAGTGAGGGGAGGTGGAGTGGGTCTGAGTTCCTTTCACAGGTCAAGGCCATGTCTAATCTAATAAAATGAAGTCAAGGACTCAGGGGCAGGGACTCGACCCCAACTGAGACATTGGAAATTAGTTGATATTCAATTTCTAAATTCCTAGCCTGAAGCAGGGAGAACCCTTTGCTTCCAGAATAGTCTTCTTTCAGCTCTTCTCTGGGTTTAAAAATGCTAACTATCCAATCTGGGTCTTGATGAAGCTTGATGGGCTCCTGAAGGCAATCTTGGAGCCTGCCAGAGACCCCTCCAGCTGCCGAAAGCTCCCATCAAAGGGTGGACATTGAATGCGTGGTGTCATGCAGATGGTGACTCCGAGGAGTGAGGGCTGCCACTTTCAGCATTGAGGGTGACATCCGCTGCCGAGGTCGGGGGGTGGAAGATTGCTTTAATATGACTGGCACCTACCAATTCAGTTCACATTGTTTGTGACAGGGTGTCATTCCTACACTTGTCTGACATGAATGAGTTTCCAAAGCACATAAACACACTCCAAAAAAAAAAAAACAGAAAGAAAGAAAGAAAAAGAAAAGAAAAACATATGGATCCATGCCTTTGAGTACCGTGAGCTTGTTTGCTTGCTGCAAAATAAGTCATATTTTAAAGTCAGAACATAAATAAATAGTGTGATAGAATGGAGAGGAGCAGGTAAGTGCTAGATTTGGAGTCAAATGACTCAGATTTAAATCTCAGCACTAGCACATACTACCCATGTGTCCTTGGGCAAGCCCCGACTCTCCCAGCCTCAGTTTCCCTATTGATAAGGATCCTGCTGATCTCTGGGGTCTCTTTCAGAGCTAGACTCATCATCCAATGGTCCTACCCCACTGACTAGCAATAGACCAGCTCAACAGTTCTGCTTTCCATTATTTTAGGAGACAAACTCCATGAATTGGAGAGGTAGGAGAGAGTCTGGGGAATGTGGGAGGAGAAAATAAAAGCCCAAGAAGTCCTAGACATGTTTGAATTCTGGCATTTTTGTGTTAATTCATTAAAAACTCATCAAGGAACTTAATATGGGCAAGAAGACACTACCAAGCACTGGAGATGTTGATGAAAATGTCCTAAGCTCATGGACTTTGAAAGGCTAGTCAATTAAAGTCTCCCTGACTCAATTTGCTCATTGAAGAAATGGGCAGATTGAATTAGATGCTGACAGGCTGTTCGATCTGTTCATTTCATAGATGGGCAAACTGAGTTTCAGAGAATTTAAGTGACTAAGGTTTTGTATAAAATGAGAATAATAATGTTTGTGCAAATCAGTTCAGTTGCAATTTAATCAACATGCATTCAGCTTCTACTCAGGAGTGAGAAAGGGAGGTAGAAGTGACTAGGTGAATGAAGAAATGAATTAAAAAGTGCATTCAGAGTTTTCTATGTTCAAGGAATTATGCTAAGAGTTAGGGATAGAAAGACAAAAAGATCCTGCCTCCGAGCTCCTTACCCTCTAATTAAAGGGGACCATAGAGGGAGGGGGAGTCAGGAAGAGCCACTTTGGTCCCTAAGAAGTTACAAGGATGGTGATTTTAGAAGAGAATATTCAAGAAGAAAGAAAATTGTGCAACCTGGAAAGGCAACTTATCTGTCTTCAGTGATCTCTCTGACATTGTCATTTGCAAAGTATCTGTGTCGATGGAGGGAAGTTTCTACACTGGGAGTTCCTTCTATCTAGGTATGCCCCAAAATGTGCCAGGCATTGGTCTAAACAGCAAAGATTCAAGACAAAATCATATCTTTTAGAGATTCAAGCTGGGGACTATGGGGAAATCACTGAACTTTTCTCAGCTCCAGTTTTCTCACTTATAAAATAAGTAGATGGATCTCCAAGGTCCCTTCCAGCTCTAAATTCTGCTTATTTGCTATTTTTAACTGGACTTATGGCTTCGTTGATGGAGGGAGTTGCTGGAGAGGAATTTTGTCTGCCCAGGAAGATAGACACATCCTCTATAACTTAGCAAGGGAGAGAATTGCCTGGGGCACTGAGAGGTAAAATGTGTGCCCAGAAGCACATAACTGGAATGAGCAGGACTTGAACTCAGATCCACCTATCTCCAAGATCAATATCAATATGTCACGGCAGACTGGTCCTATGATTTATAAAACAAGGAAAACAATGCTTTATGCTTTTCAATTCCTTTCAATCCAGTAAGCATTCTTTAAACATCTACTGTATGCCAGGCACCAGAGATGCCCTCAAGGAGCTTACATTCTCCTGGAATTCATTCACCTATTTACCTCACAGGGTTGTTGTTATACTAAACTGTAGTCTACTAAGCAAACCCGAGTTGTTGACATTATTAAGGCTGGTGTTATTGTTATTAGTATTATTCTTGTCTGGGAACACTAGAGAAAGAAAAGATGTTTGCTAACTTGGGTTTCCTGCAACGTGTCACCAAGTTGATTGTCATCTCTGCAGGTCAGCCAGTACACATTTGCCATGTGCAGCTATCGAGAGAAAAAGGCCGAACCTCAGGAACTCCTGCAGCTGGATGGCTACACCGTAGACTACACTGACCCCCAACCAGGTATCCTACTTCATGGCAGGCTTCAGTTACCAATGAAATGGTTCTTCTTGCCAAAATTAAACCAAATGATTAAATGTAGCTCAAAACAAATTCTGATTTTTTTCTAAAAGTCATTTTGGAGTTTAAAATACAAATATGTGAATAGCCATGCATATATATGTATGTAATATACATATATGTATATGTATACATATATGTATATATTTACCAATACAAGTCTGTATAATGGAATAGATGTATGTGTATACTTGGGAACAAATCAAGTAAGTTTTGATCTATTTGTCAAATACCCATATCTAGGCCATGCAACACAGGTCAGAAAACCCTAAACAATAGATTCCCCATAAATTCTCCATTTTGAGTCACTATGTTCTCAAGAAGAAAGAATTGAAAGTCAGGGAGACTTCTTAAATGAGAGACCCATGAGATACTTTGATTCTCTTTGTAACCGAAAAAGCCCAAGTGAAATGGGAGCCTACAAGGGGAAGTTTTATATTTATAAGTTGTATTTTTCTCCTCCCCTCCCCCAAATGTAATCTTCTTTCCAAAAACCGAGTCGAAATCAGTCTTCAGCATCCTAGACTTTGGGGGATGGGAGTGGGGGATCATTTCAGCATATTAATGAGCAACAAGCACCAACAGCCCTCTCCCAGAAAAGTTTATTTCTTATGCCAAATCTACATGAGGCAAGCTTTTCCAACCATACTGTAGTAGTTGGCCCAAAACCTTTTTTCCTCCTCCCATACTGCTCTTCCACATGCAATAAAACAAGCCTCGAAGAAAGACGAGCTCAAGAGAAGCCTAGGTTTAAGTTAACTGGACAAGGTATAGGAGACATGTCTGAAGGATAATCCTATGGGAAGGATGGATTTTCCTGGTGTTCAAACCCATCTTAAGAGGCAGTGACCCACTTTCCTTTGCTCTTCAATGGGTAATTCTGCACACTGACACTACACAAAGACAGGACTGGCTTCATTAGGCATTAATTAAATGCTCTAGTCGGGAGCCTCCTGTTCTTACAAGCATGCCTCCTGGCATTTCCACAAAATGGTTCGTTAAATTGGCCCTCACATTGGCAGGTGCAAGTTTGTTTTCTTCCCCAACATTGGCTTACCCTCAGATAAAAATGGGCCCAATCTTTCCTCGTTGCTACCCTATGAGAGCCATGTAAAACTCATGAGGAAAATGAGTCAAAAAGTGGACTAATGTAAAGTCAATTGCAAAAATAAAACTGCAATTTTGTTCTGAAAGTCAAACCCGTGATATCTTTAGCCCAATATCTTTCCTAGAAGGTGTCCTTGAAAGATTAAAAAAAAACAAACAAACTAAGGTGTATATGGTGACCACACTTGTGGGTATTCTATGACAGAAAAGCCACTTTCCATAAGAAAAAAATCAATTGTGACTAGCAACAAAAATATTAAGGTGCTATGTACTCATTTTAAGAGCAATGCTGATTTTATTGCATTACCACCCCACCATTGCCACCCCTGAAAGAAAATATGGTCAGATTGTTGAGTCTCCTTAACAAAGTTTTGATTGAAAGTAGACCAGATCGGCACCTTGCATGCCTTTCTCAATGGATACAATCATAATCTTCATCTTCCTTTGGTAGTTCAAAGCCTCATTTGTTATGGAAACCTCATCTTTAAAAATGGGAAAAATAAAAGCAATTGCCAGGATCCGCCCTTTTCATTATCAATAAAAGCAATAGCAGGGATTTATTGACTGCTGATTATCAGTCACTGTGCTAAGGACTGAGGATACAAAGAGAAGCAAAAAAAAAAAAAAAGCAACTGTTTTTGCCTTCAAGAAAATTACATTCTATTGGAAGAGAAAGTAAGTACTATATGTAAGTAGATAGGCACAAAATATATTCAGAGTAGATGAAGAAACTTACTCAAGAAACTTACATTCTACTGGAAGAGAGAATAAGTATTATATATAAGAAGACAGGCACAAAATAGAGACAGAATAGATGCAAAGGAAGCTTACAGAGGAAAGTCATAACAACTAGGAGAACCCAGAAGTTTTATGTATCTTCACCTGTCACAGGCAACTCTGACTATTCCCAGGAATGTCTCCAGGGACTTAAGAGGATCGTAAGCAGGGAAGAGAAGTTAATATAATTGCCTGCTTCATCATGCCCCATTTTGGATGATTTTACGTAGCTCAATGCCAGAATGCATAAGTTTCAAATGCCTTCCATTAGACACTGCTTGAAAGAGTCTACCAGCTATTGTGTCAGAGCCTCCTGGAACATCCACCCCAGAAGTCTTCTTCCCAGGAACACCTCTCTGCCATGTCCACCACCTTCACCCATTGGTGAGCTCCTCCAGGGGCTTCCATTTTGGGGTCAGTCTCCTGATAGCCAACCTTCATTCACCTCCTGGCTTTGCTTCTGACATTTTTATTTCGACATCATGCTCCCCAAACCCCTCTCAGTTTCCATTGTGTTTTGTCTTTCCCTTTTAGAATAAAAGCTTCTTGAAGGAAGGGATTATCATTCTTTTTGTTTGTCTTCTTATATCGGACACATAGCACAGTGCTTGGCCAAAGTAAGATCTTACTAAATGCTCACTGATGCCTAACAATCAAGGAGCTGCACCTGCCTGCATCTACCCATATCTAATAAAGGACTCAAGAAGAAATAAATGTTATTCAACTTTTTATTTGTCATGCCCTAAAACATTTATCTGATACCTGAGTGATCCATTGGAATCAGTGTAATCTCAAAATAGACTCAGTCCCTGATCCCTAGAAGCTCAAGTTTTAAACTAGCTGGCATTGACACAGATACATCTATACAGGACATACAGCCAGCAGAATGAAAATATCATACCAATGGACTGGAAGAATGTCTTTGGCAAAGCCATTTCCCAATGTTCTATTTGTGATGATGAGGCATGAAAGAGACCAAATCCCTTCCAGATATTCTTATCTCATTCCAGGTTTGGAAGGGGGCCGAGCCTTCTTCAATGCAGTTAAAGAAGGGGATACAGTGATTTTTGCCAGCGATGATGAACAAGACCGTATCCTGTGGGTCCAAGCCATGTACCGGGCCACTGGCCAGTCCCACAAGCCCGTACCCCCAACTCAAGTTCAAAAGCTAAATGCCAAGGGAGGAAACGTACCTCAGCTAGATGCACCAATCTCTCAATTTTGTAAGTAACTAAGTTGTCTTAGGTCGTAGCTCTCTCTAACCCATGATTTGTCCGATGAAGTTGAACCAATCTCCAGGGACCAGCTTAAATTAGCTTCTTAAAGAATCATTGTCTGGGTTCTAAACTGTTTTAAAACAAGGAATGATCAGGCATATTTGCTGAAAACATGAGTGGGGGAAGCCTGGGAAAAGTTGGGATGGAACAATTGATGAATGGGATTTTAAAATGCAATACTTGGCATATTTTTTTTAAAGGCTGAACCACATGTAACATTTATGTCAGTTTTAAGGGTTAAAAGTGAGACAGAGGCAGAGGCAGAAAGGTTAAGGGTAGAATGGCAATTCATAGCCAGCCATTCATTTGTCTTCTTCTGATTGCCTCAAATAAAGTGTGTGATTTCTTTCCTTGCTTTATTCCTTCCTATGAATGTTCCTTTATAAATAGGGCTTCATTTGAAACCAATTAAGAATCTGCCATTAAGAATAACTTAAAAATAAGACATTATCACATGCAGTGAAAAAAGCATTTGTACCTTAAACTCCCATCCTGAGCTATGCAATAAATAAACCTCAGATTCAAAATTATGAAAGTCTCCTTAAACAACCCCAGTTAGTGCTTCAGCATCCTGTCCTTCTTTTTTCCCCAAGGGCCATTTCTGCTATTCATCCCTTGCCAGTGTCTAGCTAATAGAGACGTAGCTGGTAGAGTAGGGTAAATACTAACCTGAGATTCAGGGACACTGGGGTTCTGGATTTGGCTTTGGCATTTACCTAGCCTTTACCATTTACCTAGCAAACTAATTTTAGTTGCCTTCGCTTTGGTTTACCCATCTATAAGACTAAAAGACCATGGAATAATAAATTTAGAGTGGAAGGGACCTTCATGCAATTTCCTTAATATGACTCCCTCCTTTTATAGATGAGGAAAGTCAAGCCTAGAAAGGCAAAGGGAGTTTGCCCAAGGTAACTAGTACAATAGCTCACACTGATATAGCATGGTAACAAACACTGTAACAAAAAGCAGCACAGTATAGTGGAAAATTAGAATTTCAAAGCTTTGAAGACATAGGACCTGGGTTCAAATCCTGCCTCTGGCACTTATTGCCTACTTAACTTCGGGTGGGTTACTTCTCGTTTATAGGCCTTGGTTTCCTCATCTGAAAAATTAGGAGATTGGATCAAATGTTCTCCAATGTCCTGCCCAATTCTAAAGTCAAGATCCTCTGAATCCTGTGAGAAATATGGAATTAAACCTAGATACTCTGACTATAAAACTATTCATCTTTCCAGTGCCCCATGTATTTCTCTCTAAGGTCAACCCAGACTCCAATCTGCAATGACTTTCTTTTTGGTGATTTTCAGCTTCTATGTAGAGAGTCAGACAAAGCTATTATTAGTTGCAACCTTTCTTTCTTTCTTTCTTTCTTTCTTTCTTTCTTTCTTTCTTTCTTTCTTTCNCTCTTCCTTCCTTCCTTCCTTCCTTCCTTCCTTCCTTCCTTCCTCCCTTCCTTCCTTCCTTCCTTCCTTCCTTTTTTTCTTTCTTTCTTTCTTTCTTTCTTTCTTTCTTTCTTTCTTTCTTTCTTTCTTTCTTTCTTTCAGTTCAAACATGCAAATTTCACTGGTATATGGAACTTCTTCTAACAATGCAGGTCAATAGCTGCTCAATACCCTGAGAGGTTACAGGGTCACAAAACCCATGTTTATCAGAGGCAGAACTTGAATCTAGATCTTCTTGACTCTAAGGCTGACCTTATCCCCATTGTGTCAGGTTATTATAATCTGAGGGGGCAGGGGGAGAAGGAGGAAGAAGAGAAAGATGACTACAAACTAAATGAAAACAAAAACAAGCAATTTTGTTATTATATTGTGTTGTTTTGGTCAGTTATGTTTGACTCTTTGTGACCTCAATATGTGTCAACATCATGACATGGTGGACGAGAGCTGCTGCCACTATCTTAAGTTATACTAAGAAGCCATAGCTTCCAGAGATGAGAAAAAGAATAATCCCACTGCATTCCGCTCTCCCTGGATAGACACTATCTGATGCATGAGATTCAGTTAAGGACATCATATTTTAAGTAGGACATTGTGGAGCCAGAGTGGGGCAACCAGGATATTAAGGGACCTCACAATTATGACATATGAGGCCCAATTGAAAGAAATGAAAGTCATTATCCTGAAGATTAGTGGAGGGAAGGAAAAATGTCCAACCAGTATCTGAGGGACTGTTGTGTAGAAGACAGATTAGACTATTCTGCTTGGTATTGGAGGAAAGCATGAGGAGAAATGGGCTAAAGTTTCAAAGAGACAACATTGAGCTAAAATGAAGGAAAACTGTTTAATCATTAGAAATGTCCATTAGTAGAATGGGGTACCTCAGGAGCTAGGGGATCCCTCTAATTGGAGGGATTCAAATAAAGTCTCCATGAACACTTGCCAAATATTTTGTTAAGAGGATTTCCTCTTCTGATTTAGATTGGACTAGATAGCCCAGAGATCTCCTTCCAACTTGGAAATTCTTTAGTATTGCATGGAATTATTGTTGCTCATCCTTCATTTTCAAAGAGGACCAATGACATCACAAGAGATGTCTTGATTTGTGAGTGAATTGGATTTAAATTGGGATATTCAATAGATTAACTTGGAATAAGCTTCCTATATCAAATGGCCTTGGAAGCGGGTTTGATATATTTCATACCCTATTGCTTTCCTACCTACTAAATTGCACAATTTCTATTCATAGTTAAGTTATAAATGATTTATTACATTTCTGCAGTCTTTCCCTAGCAAAATAAGCCAGTTGGATTCTAAAGGCTTTCATGGGGTTTCTTAACAAATAAATAAATAAATAAACCAACTCCTTTCTCCTTTATACAGTTCATCTTTCTTCCAGGTAGAATTATATGTAAATCATATCAGACAAATGGACATTCTCAAGCCCAACTAAGGTACCCCTTCCTTCAGGAAGCCCTTCCTGGCTTCCAGGGTTGAGAGTATTTCTCCTCTCTTCACATCATCCCATATTGGATAATCCATAAGAGACCCATAGGACTCCAAAATTACCCAATCAGAGGGGGCAGGCAATAAGGATGATTATGGATGCAAAACATTGCATATGCCAGATTTTTTTCAGTGCCTTAATCAGTTTTGCTAAATTTTCTCTCTCTTTTTGATTTTGTTTTTGGGGTGGTTTTTTTAACTTTTTAAATAATATTTTTGGAGTAGTATAGCTGATACAGTGCCAGGCTTGGAGTCAGGAGGGCATGGGTTCGAATCTGATCTCAGACACTACCTACCTGTGTGATCATAGGCGTCACTCAACCTCAATTGCCTAGCCCTTCTCACTCTTGTTTGTCTTAAAATTGACACTAAAACAGGAAGTAAGGTTCTTTTAATATTCCATATACATATATATATATTCATTTATTTATATTTATGCTTTGTTATAAAGGATAGCACTCTCAAGAATGGTAGAAATATAAATGATACGCAAACAAAAGATGTTACTAAATTCTATTTTAAAGTAGGAAACTGGCAACAAATATTGAACAAAATAAGGTTATTTCTTTCTCCTATGTAATTTCAATAAATAAAAAGTGAAAATAAAAATATTTAACTTAACTGCTTCATCTCAAAGATGAAGAAGCTGTGCAGCACAGGTAACTTGGATAAGGTCACAGAAGTAATAAGAAGCAGAATCAGGATTTGAACCCAGGGCTTCTTACTGAAAATCCTGTGCTTGTTTTGGTATGCCCCACTGCTTTCTATCTTTAGCTTATCTTGAATGTTTCAGTTTAATCCTATCCAATTAAACAAAAATTTATTAATCCTTGGCTTGGACAAAGCAGTGTGCTTGGCAATGGAAATACAAGACAGACTGGGAAATTGACCCCATCATCAAAGAATTTGTGTTGTTCTGGGTGCAGATGCCCTTACACAAAGAAGTCAATAAGAGGTGATGTGAGGAGAGGAGAAATACTCTCATCCCTGGAAGCCAGGAAGGGCTTCCTGTAGGAAGGGGTACCTGAGTTTAGATTTGAAGGAATTTGATGATTCTAAGAGGAGAAGACAAAGAAGTACATTCCATTTATAGCAGACTTCTTGTGCAAAGGCGTAGGGTCAAGATATGGAAGACCAAGCTTAATAAATAGCAATTAGGTCACTTTCATAGAAGCACAGAGTATATAAAGAGGAGTAGTATGAAATAATCAGGGCAGTTAGATGGTATAATGGATAGAGCACTGGGCCTGGAGTCAGGAAGACCTGAGTTTAAATCCAGACTCACATGTACTAGCTGTGTGACTTTGGGCAAGTCACTTATTCCTGTTTGCTTCAGTTTCCTCATCTGTTAAATGAGCTGTAAAAGGAAATAGCAAATCACTTCAGTATCTTTGCCAAGAAAACCCCAAAAAGGATCACAAAGAGTCAGACACAACTGAAACACCTTACCAGAAAAAATTAAATAATGATGGAAAGGTAGGTGAGAAACCCACTATGGATGACTTGATGTATAAAGCTGAGGTGATGACGTTTTATTCTAGAAGTAATAGGGAACCACTGAAGCTTCTTAATAGTCAATAAACATTTATTAAGCACCTACTATGTGTCAAGCAGAGCTCGAGCACTTGGGAATACAAATACAAAATAAAGATAATCTTTGCCCTCAAGGAGCTTAAATCTTCTCACAAAAGGAAACTGGAAAAGGAGGTCAGGGAAAAGCTACCTATTGTAGAAACATGATGGGAAAGTAGAAAGCCCAAAATAGAGAAATAAGAGGTCTGAGCTGATCCCCCTCGTTAAATGGAGGATTTAGCAGTTCTTGGACCTACTCTCTAATGAGAAGGTGATTTCTTCAGCAAGAGAGTGGTCTGATCAGATTTTACTTTGGGAAGAAAGAGTGAGTGAAGAGGAATAAAAAACTCTGGCCATGAGGCTTCAAAATGTACACGATGCAATTCCATGACGGCAAAGTTTAAAAGTGGAGTTTAAAGAGTCAGTGAAAAAGACAATATTCATATAGACTTTCTCTGAGGAGGTTGTGCTTTATAGCAGAGGCAAAAGGGGGCAATAGAGCTTCTTGAATATCAGAGTGATATATTCAGACCTATACTTTATAAATATCATTTGGAAGTGGTATGAAAAATAGAAATAGAGAGGAGACAGACTGGAGGAAGAAAGAACAATTAGAAAGTTATCACAAAAGTCCAAGTAAGAAATGATGATGATATGAACCAGAGTAGAAGATTAGGGTGGGTAGAGATAAGGGAAAAATTTTGAGAGATGTTTCATAAGGGGAAATCAGCAAGATTTGACAAAACTTGGTATGAGAAGGTATGGTCACAGATGACTCTGATTATGGATCTGGGTGAAGGTGTGATGTGGGCAATCCCTCCATAATATAGGTCAAACTCTCTATAATTTATTAACTGATCTTCAAGGTCTGCTATGGTCAGAAATCTATCCCCTTGTATCAAATCTGGTGATATCATTCTTTGAAGTTAATTATCTCCACTGATCCTCCATCTGTCTCAAGGTTTCCAGACTAGAAGCCACTGAAGCTGAAACATTGAAGCTGGCATAGGCTTTGAGAACCCAAGCTCTCCACAATGCCATAACATGACATCAGGGCAGGATTTCTAGTGGAGGTCAGTGTAGACACTGACTTAGAATCTATCAGAAGTAGTTTTGTAGTCATTAAGCCTTGGAGTGAGTCTTGATTTCCCAAATCTTTTTATGATACTCAAAGTAAGAGTGAGTGGATGTAGTCAACATCAATATGCCATTCTCCATGAATGAAGTGGATGTGCAAGAAGCTCATTCAATAAACATTTATTAAATACTATGTGGCAAACTCTGTGCTAAGTGCTACTAAGAGGAAGTCATTTCACCCATTAAAAAATCTTGTTATTCCAAAATAACGTTTGGGGGTCTCTGCAGGCACCAGTATGCCAAGGACTATTGGATGATGAATCTCTGACTATGTTTGCAAAATGTAATTAATTGGACAAGGCACAAATCCCCAGGACTCTTCTATCATCCTCATATTCTCACGCAGTCACTAAGAGAATTGTAATACATCTAGGGCAGTGATGTGCAAACTTTTTAAAGAGGGGGCCAAAGAAAGGAAATGCTCATCTGTCAGTCTGTTTCTAAGGCAACTCTTTTGAAGTTTCATTTTATTGTATCCTACTCATTGTATTCGTCAGATTAGGAATAATGTTCCGCAGCCAGATAGAACATTTCAGGGGGCCTGCATCTGGCCCGTTAGTTTGCCCATCACTCATCTAGGGCATAGACATTTGAGTCAATGCTTCCAGGTTTAGGAGTTGTTTTGAAATTAGAATCTTTTCATGGAACAGTGGAAAGCGGGCTATTCTAGGACACTCCTATGATTTGGGTGACCTTGATAGTTCAACACAAAAAGGTATTAGTAAGCATTTGCTGTATGTAAGTAATCCTGGTAAGATCTGAAACTACAAAGATGAAAAATGAGAATCCTTACCCTCAGGGAGAAGGCTTGTCGGGACCAAGAGACTTCCCTCCTCAAAGCTCCGTTTTCCAGAAAAAAAGATAGGATTGGACTAGGTCATAGATCAATTTAGAGCTATAAGGGAATTTATAGGGCATATATATTTTATAGCTATAAGGGAACCTTCCCCCTTATTTTACAGATAAAGAAATAGGCACATTGAGTTTAAGTGACTAGCTCAGAGTCACTTGATTATAGTGGCATGTATTGGAGGGACTATTTGAACTCAGATCACCTGATATTAAATCTAGGAACCTATCTTCACGTATCATGTAGTCTCAAAGTTCTCTTCTAATTCTAATATTCTGTGATTCTTTGTTATTCCTAGCATACCCATTAATGTATTGAATACCATTTTTTAAGACTGGAAGGGGAAGCACACTGAACATGTAATTTTATCAATGTTGAGAAATTCCAGTGTGGAAACTGATGAAAGATAGCCTTTCTTTTATAACTTAGTGTCTAAGTGTTGCCCCCAGAGCCCTCAGGGGGTATGTGACTTGCTAAAGTCAGGATAGTAACATGAAAAGATCACTGAAGTTGCAGCTTAAAGATCTCAGTTAGAATTATGCTTCTGTTATTTACCACCTGTGTAGGCAAGTCACTCGATCTCTCTTAACTTGTTTCCTCATCTTTAAAAGGAGGGGGTTGGATTAGATGGTCTTTCAGGTCCCTTATACTTTTTACTATCTGATCCTTCGAAGTCATTTTCTCATGGTCACATAACTAGTCCATGTTGAATCTAGATTCTCCTGACCTGAAAACTGACCCTCTATCCACTATCTAATCCAATCTAATCCACATTTATTGAGCATCTATCATATACTAGGCATTGTGTTAATGCTGGGGCTGCAATCAATAAAAAGAAAAACAGTCCCTGGCCTCAAAGATCTCAGCCTAATGGGGGGGGGAGGAAGAGGAGAGGTAACCCACAAAAGGAGGCAGGAAAGAGGGAGCAAGGAAGGGCATCCAGTGAGGAGATAGAGCAGCAAATGCAAAGTAATTTGAGAAAAAGTCCAGTTTCTGTCATCTATGAAGGATGGCATTGGGAAGAATTTAGCACTCCACCCTCCAGCCCTCCAATAATAGGGGAGAGAATGCTGAAGAAGGTAGTATTGTTCAAGGCTTAAGTTAGGAGAATAGTAATAAGATGATAGGTAAGAGGAGAGAGAGAGACAGAGACAGAGACAGAAAGAGAGAGACAGAGAGAGAGAGAGACAGAGAGAGAGAGAGACAGAGAGAGAGGAAGAGAGAGAGAGAAAGAGAGAGAGACAGAGACAGAGAGACAGAGAGACAGAGAGACAGAGAGAGAGAGAGAGAGCAAATATTACGTGATTATTACGAGTCAAGTACCATTCACTTCAGAAGCTCCTTATGATCTATTTTAAAAGGATGTTGTTTCTGGAGCAGGCAGGTGGCACATTGGAGTCAGGAAGACCTGAGTCTAAATTGGATCTCAGACACTTACCAACTATGTGGCCCTGGACAAGTCACTTAACTCTATTTGAAAGAAATGGAAATTTCCAATATCTTTGCCTAGAAATCCCCAAAAGGAGTCACAAAAAGTCCAACACCACTGGAAATTACTAAACCACAACCACAAAGTTGTTGCAAGGGGTGACTGTAATTAAAGAGCTGGCAATGCCAAGCATTGTTATAATATACGTATATATATATATATGTACATATGTATATATTGTTCCTCCAATGAAATTCAAGCTCCTAGAGAGTAAAAGTCTTTCATTTTTGTCCGCATTCTCAGTGCCTGACACATAGTAAGTGCCTAATTCATGCCAATTGATTGAGAATGCAAAGAAAGGCTCCAAGGAGCTTCCATTCTAAAGGGGAAAGATAAATATGCACAACTAAGAAATTTTTAAATGTATATAAAGTAGATGAGAGGCATTCTGAGGAATAGGTGTGGTTTTAGCCAAGTTTTGAAGGCAGTTAGGAAAATCAAGAGGCAACAGGAAAAAGATAAAGCATTCCAGACATAGGGAACAACAAATGAAAACACATGGAAGTATGAGATGAATTGTCGCACTTGCGGAACCACAAGTAGACTGAACAAAGACCATGTGAAGTGAAAAAAAAAAAGTATGTCTAGAAAGATAGAAAAGGATGTCGTTATGTCAAACTTTAAAATACAAACCAAGAACTTTCTGTTTGATCCTGAAGGTAAGAAGGGAAATTGGAATTCATTGAGACAAAGGATGGTATTGTCAAAACTTTTATTACTTTTTGGTCATTTCAGTTGTATCCAACTCTTTGTAACACCATTTGAGTTTTTCATGGCAAAGATACTGGAATGGTTTTCCATTTACTTATCCAGCTCATTTTATAGATAAAGAAACTGAGGCAGGGTCACACGAGTAGTATCTGAGGCCAGATTTGAACTCAGAATGATGATTCTTCCTGATTCCAGGTCCAGCACTCCATACATTTTGCCACCTCACTACCTCCAATCCTTTAGAAAAATCACCCTGCCAGCTGAATAGAGGATGGATTAGAATAGAGAGAAACTAAAGGCAGGGCAACAGTTAGGATAAATTTTTAATAGTTCATACAAGAGGTAATTAAAGGCTGAATTAGGATTTTGGTTGTGGAAATAAAGAGAAAGGATCATATATAGGAAAGGTTTCATGACAGTAGGAACTCTAAAATAAATTATGGTATCAGATTAGGTATAGGTAATAAATGAGAAAGAATTGAATATTATACTAAAATCGAGAGCCTGGGTGCCTGGGAGAATGGTAACAGCCTTAATAGTAATAGGAAAATTCAGAAAAAGGGAGGGTTGGAAGAGGAGGGTAGACAATAGTTTCTAAATTAGAGTTGTTGAGTTTGAGATGCCTCTAGGAGAGTGGTGGTCAACCTTTTAGAGACTAAGTGCCCAAACTGCAATCTTAAGGCCACATGTGAGCCCCCACCTTACCCCAGACAGGGGAGGGAGGAAGTGCTACCATTGGGCTGCTGGGCAGAGGGGTAGGTGAAGTGAGAAATTTCCTCAGGCATGTGTGGAAGGGGGAAGGGAGCAGCTCCATCTGGCACATATGCCATAGGTTTGCCAACATGGCTCTAGGATATCCAGTTTAAGATGTCCAAAAGTCATTTAATGATATGGGGCTGGATGTCATCAGAGAGACCAAGACTGGCTATTTAGATGAGGGGATCATCTTCTTAGAGATAATCTTTGAGATGATCATAGAGATTAACATATAAATGGACAAAATGACCAAGTGAGATATTGTGAAAGAAGAGGAAAAAAGAGTCCAGGATGGAGCCTTGAAATCCACCCACAATTAGTGGGTGTGACATGGATGAAGAATTAGCAAGGAGAAGGAGTGGTCAGACAGGACTGTACCTTAAGATCAACTGAAGGTTGAGTATGGGAAGGAGAGATTAGGAGAAGTGGGGAAGGATCTAGACCTTTGATTGTACCAATGTGAGAAATTCCTGGAAAGCAAAATCCCTCAGCTAAAACATGGGCCCCTTAGAACTGAGGGCTGGAAAGGATCTCAGGTCCTTCAGACCAGAGTGGTCAAACTCAGAGCCTCTGACAAAACCTCTGATAAAACTTCTCAGTGCCAACCAAACCTGATTAAAATATAATGAAGAAATGTTTTACAAAACAAATAAAAATGCTATACAAGATAGATAAGTATTAATTTCCAGTTTTCTAAACCAATTTGTGACTGATGAGATCCATTTCTCTTTAAGTTCAAGACCACTGCTAGAGTTTAACCCCTTCATTTTCAATATGAAAGAGAGATCTAGGACAGCTAAAAAACGCAGAGCTCTAATTTGGATCCAGGTCCTCTGCTGCACATTCTTAATTCCTCAGAAACTTCTACTAAAAGAGTTGACATTGAAATGGTGGATGATTTGCCCATGGTGAGATAGATACTCTATGTCAAAAGCAAGACTTGAACTCAGCTCTTTCTGGATCCAAGGTGGTAGGCCTTTTGTGAACTATACCAGTATTGTTGTTGTTGCTCAGTAGTTCAATCATGTCCAACTCTTCATGATCCCATGGACTATAGCTCTCCATAAGGTTTTCTTGTCAAGAACACTGGAGTGCTTTGCCATTTCCTTCTCCAGTGGATCCAATGCATCTGTTTGTCATGTAATCAAAGCTAAAGAGATTTACCCAGGGTCACACAGCTAGGAAGTATCTGAGGAAGAACTTGAACTTAGATCTTCCTGATTCCAGACTCAACACTCTATCCATTGGGCTACCTTACTGCCTCCTAGTAGAGGAAACTGAGGCAAACAAGATTAAGTGTCTTGTCCAAGGTCACACAGCTAGGAAGTGTCTAAAACTGGATCTGAATTCAGGTCTTCCTGACTTCAGGCTCAGTATTCTTAGCCATTGAGTCATAGATGCCTCCATGCTAGTGTTAGTGGCTTTATTATAACTATATTAACATAAGTTATTCTATTAAACCGTGGACATTGTGGACCTTAAGATCATTTGAAGCTGGAAAGGATCTTATAGATCTAGTCCAACCTCCTAATTTTTCAGGAAACTCACACTCAGGAAGTTTTGAATTCAGAAAATACAAAAAATGCACCCCAGAAAAATCCGTTCTAAAATAGCCTTTACTTACATATTGACTCATGGTTGGTATAATCAAATAATCAAATAATTAGCTAAATGTTTAAATCATTAAATCAATAACCAAATATCACATTGATAAAAGTTGAGTTTCTCTTGCTACCAAAGGCACAAATCAACCCTTAAAGACAGTCGAGTATTGCATTTTAAAAAGGTTTCCTCGTCCAGCAAAAAGGTAAGGGCCTTTGTTAACCACTTAATTCTGGCATCTCTCTCTCTCTCTCTCTCTCTCTCTCTCTCTCTCTCTCTCTCTCTCTTTCTCTCTCTCTCCCTCCCTCCCTCCCTCTCTCTCTGCTTCTTTTAGATGCCATTCTTGCTAGTGAATGATTTTTCCAAAATAATACATTACAGTAACCAATTTACAAGTGCTTTACTATTATTGCTATTGTTATTGTTATTGTTATTATTTTCATGGATACAGTAAGCAGTCTAGCAAGGGGAGAAATGTTCTTGGTGATAAAAAAATTAATTCATTAACACTCCAGCCTTGTCATATAATATCTGTTCAAGAGAGACTTGAGAACATCAGATCATGCAGTCGGGAAATTTGAGAGAAAGGCTGTATTCGTTAGGTGCCTACTTAATTTGGCTTCATAGGCTTCTGGAGGCAGATTTTGTTCTCTGACCTCATGACTGCCTAACAGTGTTCAACTGCAAAATCAAAGACAATCCCAGGAAGAGTGGAGTGGAATATTGCTATGCAATTTCAACGCTGAAAAATAGATCCTGCTATTCCTTATTTTGCGTGGGACTTGACAAACCCTTTTATTTGGGTTGCCCAGATCTTAAAAATGAGGTGTTTTGATATATATTTTCTTCTTTGCTATAATTTTTAAAAAAGAATTCCAAACTAAAAGTGGTTTCTTTTCCTTTTGTTTGGGGTATGGTTTTGTTTAGACTATTTTTTGCCCTAGACAATTATTTGCATTGTTCCATTTTTAGACATAATTGGAGTTTCCGTAGTAATAGATTTCTAGAATTATAGATAAAAGTGCTATTAAAGATTTATATTACCCTTTGGTGATATTAAGCATCCTTAGAATGTCCACTTGCCCTTGTCTTTATCCTCTCTCTGTTAGTGTTATGATAAAAGTGAAAATTACATCCCCAGTTATTATTTTGCAGGAGGGGCAAAAAATAAAAATAAAAATGGTATTTTTAAAACAAAATCTTGAAAAATGGTCAGGGAATATTTGACAGGACCCCTTGTTATATTTTTCATTTTTAATGTCTGTTTCTAGCTAATAACTGTTAAGACCATCATATGCCAACAGTTGGATGTCTTTGAGAATTGTATTATATGTTCCACCCTGATAATCGGTTGGGATGATTATTTCCCTAATTGGTTTTTTTTAAATTTTGTTTGTTTGTTTGTTTCCAGCAGTCAGGGTTTGGGGATTTTTTTGTTTTTCATTATTATTGGTTTGGGGGAGTTTTTGTTATTATTCTTGGTTTTTATTTTTTGTTTGTTTTCAATTTCATTCTTTGCTTGAACCCAAGTACTTTAGCTGCTAGGGTAGAACTCCTGTCTGCTTTCCGGAGCCTTGTTGCTAGTCTTTATGTTATTCTGGTTTGTTCCTTCTTACCCTGCTAACTTCTAGCTGGACTCAAGGGTAAGTGCTCCCTGTAGCTAGCACAGCTCAGATAATCAGTTGAGATTATCTGACATCTGCAATGTGCTTTTTTTTTTCCTCTCTCTTAAAACTTTCCTCATGTTTAGATCTTGTAGTAAAACTTTTCATGTTATTTTCCTGAATCAGGTTTGAAATGTCAGCTTCCATACTAAACTTAGGATGCATGTGACGTGTGCATAATTGCCTTCTCTCCCTCGCTTTCATATTGGCATCAAGTGATCCTCTTACTAAAGCCAACCATTGACATCTCTTGTTTTTATTTTTTGTTTCTGTCCAGAGATGTAAATATGAATTGAGCATCACAATGAAACTGTAAATGAACCCTTTGTTTCATGGAATCCACCTCAACTTGACTGCTTTAATGCCTGAAAACAGATCATTCTGCACTCTGACAATCTGTTGTGGTTTTTTTTCCTTCCCCATTCCAATTTCTATGGTCAATGCACCCATGGTGTGGTAACCATAGATACATCAGGGAATAAAAAGGTAGGGTAGGAAGCCCCCCCTAAGCAAGACTTCAAGACAGAAATGTTTAGAGAAAATTAATAAAGTCCTAGCATGCCTTGCATGGGTCAGCATTCTAACTTCTTGATTTGATAGTTTTCTGTAATGTTGACACCCAATGGATGATCACTTGGGAAAAGGAAAAGGGAGGGGAACATTGGGTAATCCTAACCAAATGGACAAAATAAGGCTATGATTGAGCCCAAATAACTCAATCCACAAAGCTTTGGATTGTTCCCTCACAATAATCACTTATGTTCCCACCACAGTCACCAAAGCTCTGTAAATACCCCTGATGCTCCTTTGTAGTTAGAATAGGACAATGAAAGCAAGGATTTTGTCAAAGAGGTCTGGTTACTTTTTTCTAAAAAAGATGTCTTAAAGAAAATGAAAACTCAACTCCCTTGAAAGTTTTCCTTCAGTTACTTGTTCAGTTATGAACGAAATATACAGTGTACTAATTCTTTATTCATATTTAAAAAGCTGTCGATCAAACACATGGTGAGTGCATTACTTATTAAGAGGGAGCTGGTCAAGAGAGCTGGCAAATATGCCATTGGAGTATTCTGAATGCCAAATGAGAGGGAGCAGGTCATGTCATTTCTCCTAACCATGTAATGATACTCCTTTCTTTTCTCCTTTTCTTTTCTTTCTGTCTTTCTCCTTAATGTCTTTCTTTTTTCTTTTTTTTTCTTTTGCATAAATGTACCCCTGGTTAGCAGGCAGACTTCTTCACCACTCCAAGCAGATCCCTTATTTGATTTTGATTTTTATTTGGATGTCTGATGAGACATTGAATCAAGCTTTCTTTAGAACATGAACTTAGTGGAAATTCAGGATTTTTGCCACTTTTTGAAGAATAAAAGAAAGGATGGGCAGGTGGATGGATGAATGGATGGATGGATGAATTCTGTTCTGATGGCATTACATGTATTTGCACAAATGCATTGCTAGCTAGTAGTTTTTTTATTTTACTAATTGTCTGCTTTAATTGCTTTCTCTATATCTCATGAAATCATTGCTATGTCTTCTTGTATTGTCAACTTGCAGATGCTACATTGCAGGAATGCAATCTTAAAGTATTAATTCAATATTCACTTAATTTGCATGACCTAAAATGACACTGTAAATCACTTTGCTATTCTTTATAAAAGCATATAGTTTTGGAAAAAAACCTAGACTCCCACAATCAGCTCAAAATATTTCAAAATGCTTTAAGAAGTTCTCAATGTTCTATATTTAATAAAGAAGCATTTCTTTGGAATCTGTTGTTAAATATCAGACATGAACAATGTTTTTCACTGAGCCATTTAATATTTTCCTGATTTGTGTAGTGATTTACAGTATAATGCATTATTAACTACTGTCAAGTGCAGAAAAATATGACTGGTTATATTATAGGGAAAATTCAAACATGGCAGAGTTATGTGTTATTTTAAAACCAGAAATTAATTGAAGTTAGAGTAAATGCAGCAGGGGAAAGTTGAAATCATTTATTGATTGGGTTTTTTTTCAGATCATTGGCAATGTCACTGTATTATGCCTTTTATTTCAAATGACCTCTTAAAATTATAAAATAAAGCTGAAATTTGCATCATGAGTCCCCTGTTGAGACTTGTGTAGGAGTGCATTTTAGCTTTACAGATATCCTTCTGTATCCTTAATTAATAAGTCACCCTTCTGACCCATGCATGTAAACTCTGCTAAATCTAAGAGACCATGAAAATGTTTAGTTTTTCCTCCACGCATGCCATCAATTGTATGATCTTGTACGATGGGCATGGGAAAGTCTATGGTTTGGCTTGGGATCTCTCCCACTGCTGTGTGTAACCAAAAAATTAAAAAAAAAAAACCATACACACAAACATAAAAAACCCTAAGAGTTACCAAAAAAATATCCTCGCCTTTTCACCACCCCATTAAAGACTCTTCTAGGGAGATCCATAAATAACTAGCTGCCATCAATCATTGTCACTTCTTTATTTCATGTCTTCCAATGAGGTTGACTAGTGTCATTGTTCGTTACTGTCCAAACCATATATTCATTCTTGTAATGTCAAACAGATATGACAAGCACACATTTTCCAGATAAGAATGATACAAAGTCACCTTATAATTCGTGGTTTGGGTTCACAAATGTGAATTTGGAATTTTCATTGGCTGTTCGTTTACCTTTGGCTTCATTCTCCAAGACAATTGTTGGATTCTAAATCCCAAGGGTGAATAAGATGACTGGCTATCTCCAGCCTCTAAAAATGAGCCTTCCTCTATGGAGCTGGTCCTCTTTCATTGGATTTCGTCCATAGCATAATAATAATTTATTCACAGCAGCAGAAGTCAATACTTCCTCTTTCATATGAAAAAAATATCCAAAATTTAATCTGCAAACTAAAAAGTGAGATTGAATCTTCTGTAAGGATTCAGTTAGCTGCCGGGATGGCAGCAGAGTATCAATTGCAGGGATTGTTTGGTTGTTTTTAAGTCTATTTTTATCAAGAGAAGAAAAATGCATTTGTAAAAATTGATTATAAACTCTATCTTAAAAATGTGTGTCTAATACAAGATCACATTTATATTTGCTGATGAAACAGGATAACATGGAAAATAGACTATATATATGTTTGGACATATATATATATAAATATATTTCTATAGGGAGGAGAGAAAAAGAACATTGAAAGTGAAATGAACTATAATCTAATTATGGAAATCTGAAATCTAATTATGAAAATGAATACTGGAAGTGACAGGCTGATCGACTCAAGGCCACCTCACTAGAATTTTTAAAGGAGGCAAGTGCCACCTCCTTAAGATGGGGCTCCTGTTTCCTTCTAGCTTTCAAGTCCGATAAGAAATATGTTTCTACGAAATTGGGGGACAAGACTGTGTTCATTCATTTCTTTTTAATGAAAGTGTCCTATCTCTCAGGAAAAAAAAAGAAAAGAAAAAGAAAAGAAAGATTTGTCTGTATTTCCTTTGCCCCCCCCAAAAAATAAGGCCACCTCATACAGAAGCACAAACCCTCTGCCATAAACACCCTTAGGAAGTGTCACCAATTCCTAAAACATTTCAAATTCTAGTGTCAAGTCTAGTTAGCCAGACTACAGAAAATAACATTTCATACCAATTACAGTGGACCCTGATGATTACTTTTATGTTCAGGAGCTCCTTTTATAGTTGTAGGTCTTCACATTAAGCACCCAGGGTTGTTGTGCATGGTTCTTTCAATTATACCAGAGTGATAAAAACTGATTCTCTAGAGAATGAGATCAGTTATCTATCTTCTTGGTTGTGAATCTAAAGCCAGGATTTAGCGACTGCCAAAACTGGAATGGAGAAGGTAGACAGGTGTTTGGTATAATACAGTCAGCTCTTGGTATTTTTTTTTTAATATCAGTGGACGAGAGCAATGATACCCTTCTGCCCAGATGGCAGACAATCCGAAAGACATGGGGCTTTCCTGTTGCTGATTTACCTCTGAGTTATATTTTCTTCTGGTTGATGTTAAAATCAATTTGCATCTTCTGAGCACATACCAACTCTTGGCAGAAAGGAGTGGCCCCAAAGCCCAAGCGATTAACAACTAGATAATCAGGAACCAAATGGATCATGATTTGCTTGGTATGCTATTTGGAGTGTTCACACCTGCCAAAAGTCAACATTAGAGATTTCTTTATAAAAATTAATTATGCAAGGGGGGAGTAGGATAATAGTTTTCAAAGTAGAATTCAATGTAAAAAAATTCAACCTATCCCCCTCCATTTTATAAATGGGAAAATTGAGACTCAGGGAGGTGATAGGGTGAGTCATCTAAGTTAGTGACTTGCTCAAGGTCACAGTTAGTCATAGAGCTGAGATCTGAATTTGGGTCGACTGCTTCCAGAACCATTCCTTTAGCTAGCACACCCACACTGCCTTCAGGAAAAACTTAAGTAGAACACCTCGTAGAAAAAAAAGAGAGAACAATATAGGAAACACGATATTGTGTTGCTGGGGAGTCACACACAAGTTATTTGAAACTGAACTTGGAACAGCTGGACGGTGGCAGTATTTTATCTAAAAATACATAACATATGTAATGCATATGGGTCTTAGAATTGTATAGAGACACATGCAGGCAGTCTGAATGGTATCCAAAGACACCTGCACCTTGAATGCTGTTTCCTTCTCTAAGAACTTCTAAGAACACATGTTCCCATTTTGGGATTTGCATCCAAGACACCATCTGAATCTCCATGTGTGTAGCTCTTAATAACGCCAGCAAGAAATCTGCCTAAATAGAGGTGTCAGGGTAAGTTAGTCAGCTTGTAAGTACCTACCAATTGTTGGTACGTTGCCCAACTAGGCACACTGGGAACATGTAAAAGCAATGGGAGATATAAACTTACCCTGCCCTCGGGACGTTTCCCATCTAGCTGGAGAGATAAAGTCTATCAACAAGAAATGGCAGGAGAACATTTATATTGTAACAGACCAGCCCTATAGCAGTACAAGTTGTATGTATAAGTGTTAAAAGAAACAGCAAAAGAAGAAAGCTAGTAACTCAGCTGGGCCTCTCTGAGGTTGTTAGATTGAAGTTATGTGCTAAAGGAGGCAGGCATGGTTTGATGGTTAGGAACAGAAAGGCTCGCCTCAGATAATATAAGTAACAAGACCCAAGGTACGGAAATAAGCGTTAGCAAGATGGTAGTAGGAAATTACAGGTAGCAAGGAGTCAAATTTCTTAATTGCGATAAGTTATGCAAAATTATCTACTCATAATAATAAAATAATACTAACAATCACAAACATTTATATAGCAATTTAGGTTTGCAAAATGCTTTACAAATGTTGACTTCTTTTAACCTCAAAAAAACCTTGTGGGACAGATACTTTTATGATGCCTACTTCATAGGTAGAGAAATTGAGATTGGAAGAGGTTAGATGATTTGCCCACAGTCACATAACAGGCCTTTCTAGTCAACAAAAATCTATTCAGCACCTACCACGTGTCCAGTAAACTGTCCACAGATAGCGATTATGTGTCTGAATTAGGATTTGAACTCAGGCCTTCCTGATTCCAATTTCAGCATTCTACTTATAGCCTTACCTAGTTGCCTTTGAGGATGATGATTCAAGTTTTATCATTCTCATTTTTCTAGATAAGGAAACTAGATTAGGAAAACTCAATGACTTACCCAGGAATACACAGTAAGCATTAAACCTGGATTTAAACTTGTGTTTCCTGACTCTTAAGTACAGGGCTCTTTCTATTCATGTAAAATAAGTAGTTCTTTCATGGGATGTCCTTAAACTATTGAAACCTTTGACATAGGGATCCTAATTCTGAGCATATCAAAATTTTATTTATTCAAATTTCAAGTGTCTAATTACATCCCTTTCCTGTGCCTGGTTCACTTTACAAAGAGAAGTTACTTGATAAATACTTAGAATTCTAGGATCATCACTGATCTGGAAGACATCTTAGTGAACACCTCTCCCCAACGTCATGAGTTTGTAATTGGAGAGCTAGAAAGGATCCTTGGGGTCATCTAGTCTAATCCTTTCCCTTTGAAATGAATCCCAAGACAAGTCACTAAAAACTTGGCCAAGGTTCCATAGCTCAGCAAAGACACCAGATTACTCCTTACTTCCAAATTCCAAGTTCAATGGTCTTTCCAATTGTTGGTGGATTGACCAAAAAATAAATGATTCCTATGGTTAAGAGCAGAAAAGAAGAGTCTTTGTCTCAGCAATTTTACTCTTTGAGAGAGAAAGCATTTTAAAGAATACTTATTTCAGGAGACCATAGTTCTAGAATTGGGCATTAGGTTCAAGTCTCTTGTTTTACAAATGAGACAAATGAGACGTGGAAAGGCAGCTTAGCCAAAGAATCACATCATCAGTATCAGCACTGAATCCAGATCCTCTGATTCCAAAGTCAATGATTTTTCCACCAAGAGGCATTGTCTTGCAGACTCGCAGTTCATGAAAAACTAACATTTATTTATATAGATCATTGTGTTCAGTTTTAAGAGCAAAACCCATCAGGGAAGTGAAAATGGCACAACAAGGAAATAAGTCAAGCAGCAAGATTTACAAAGGACTTAATATAAGGTTATGGGATCTTAGTACTAGTGAAAGAAGGGACTCCAGGGGCCACCCAGTTCAACTCTTTCATTTTATAGATGAAGAAACAAATAGAGAACAAGATACACAGAACATATGGACTATTTTTAACAGCTCCAAAGGGGCCCCCTTCCCCAAGTTTGATACCCAGTATGCCCCAAATCTTAAAGCAAAAAGTGATAAAATATAGAAGCCAAACTGGCAAATGAAGGCCTCTAGCCAATTTGTCATTTCTCAGTCTCTGAGAATGTTTGAGTGCTTAACCTGCCTCTAACAAAATAAAATGTCTGGTCTAGCTGTTAAAAAATAGAAAAGGAAGAACGAAATATTCCTGGCACTAGGGGATAAAAAGGGATTCGAAAATAGCATGAACACAACCTTTAGATATTCATATTAATCAAATTGATCTTAGCCTAAAGGGACAGAAACGAGAGGTCATCATCTGCCAAGAAAGATAGAGACCTTCCAGGACAAGTGTAGATGATGTTCTATCATGAGAGACCCAAGGTTGTAGGAGACTTAGGATACAGTGCCTCAGGCCAGAGAAGTCAGAATGTGTCATTGAGGTGAGATCCTGATTTCTTACACTGGGAAAAATATATCTCTTAAACACACACACACACACACACACACACACACACACACACACACACACACACACACACACACCTTTACCATTTGCTCTAATAAGATAAGCCAGTCTGCTGACATCAACTCTAGAGGGCACTGCTCTGCCATACTCTTTCTTTGCCAGACATAATGGGTCAACTGGCAAGCAATTCAAAGGCAAATTGAATCCTGCAGGAGGAAGAAAATGGGAGAGAAAATCTACTCCAAATCGTAGACCACCTCCCCAAACATCACGATAAGGTATTTTCACAGCCAAGAGGATTTTTAGATTCTCAAATCAAGAGTGACTTGGGTGGGGATTAGGGGAAAGAGAAGCAGAGAATACCTCTTCCAAAATATCATTTCAAAAACATACATTATCTGATCATTCTGGCAAGTCTGTTCATCTTTAAAGAGACACATCTTCAAGATGCCTTCTGGAAACCTTTGCTCGAGCATATCTCAGACGTAAACAATGCATCTTGTTCAGAAACTGAGCACTTGGTGCCATGATCAGAAGACTTTAAAAAATTGGAGGAGAGTGCATTGATCTATGAGCTCCGATGAAGTTCTATTTGAACGCATACTTTCCATGTTTCCATGATGAGAAGAATTAAAAATAGTGTGAGGAAAGATGTCATTTGCAAACCTTCCTGCCTCTAGCTCAAGATTTCAATAGCAGGGAGGGGGATTTTTTTTTTTTTCCCAGAGAAGTCAATGTCTCCAGTAGAGTAGACTTGCAAAATGGTTCCCCCAATCACCTTCTCAGAGTTGATTGTTGACTTTTCCTGTGCCCTGTCAACTTCAGTCATCATTGACATGCCCTTATATTCTACCAAAATGTTGCAAGAGGGGGATAAAAAGCTTATTCTGCCTATTAAAAGGATTTATTGGAAATCTCCGTTTTAAGAGAGTGAAGAAGGAACAGACAAGGGAGTGAGTTTTATCCTTCAAACAGCCGCCTCCCATCCCACACCCATGAATTTCATGGGAACTCACCTTGACTTAATTCCTCTTTTTTTCACTGTCAAAGTTAGTACCTTACAGTTATACATATATATATAATGTATATATATATATATATATGTCAAGATGAATTAGCCTTTATAACCCTGAAAGAAAGTCATTAATACACTGAGCTTAATACACACACACACACACACACACACACACACACACACACACACACACACACAAAATGGTATCTCATAATCCTTGGCTGATTAAATTTCTGTCTCTAAGTTCAATTCACAACATAAACTTTCTCTCCAACTAGTATTCTCAGATGTACAAAATTGCATCCCTATTTCATTTATTCTTTGTGCTTAACTAAAAATCCTTATGATTTGGGGTGTTTGGTGGGGGTGGGGGAGGGAAAGACCTTTCTTAAAACCAATTGGCATTAGATGTGGAAGGAGCGCCCACTCTGGGCATTGGCTGAAAATCATCGAAACCCTTTTTCCAGACCACCTAGTAAATATATAGAGAAAAGCTCTGGCTATCCCTTCAGTAGAATGGCAGAATCTATTTGAATTCACCATCAATAATTAAATAGGCTTCGTTAAGATAAGTTTGGGTCACCGATAGTACTCTCTAAGCAGGAGACTAAGTTGATAGTTATGCATTCTGTTCTTCAGTAGAAAGTTAATGCACTGTCATTGTGATCACCAGATAAGCTGCTGATGCCAATATCTTTTTTGCTGAAATGCAATAAGCTAATTAATAAGTGATGCAAGTTGACAATGGGAGGTCAAAAGTATATTTTGGTATGGGAGAGATAGGAAGGGTGGGGCAGGGGAGGGACATTATAATGGAAAGAAAATGGTTAGAGTTCAAAATGCATTGTGAATTCCTGTATATTGGAAATGTCAAAGAAAATGTGTGTTTCTCTGAATTGTGTCTCTCTCTACATGTATAAATGAACAGATGCAGATAGAGCTCAAAAACATGGCATGGATGAATTTATCTCTTCCAATCCCTGTAACTTTGACCACGCTTCCCTCTTTGAGATGGTGCAGCGCCTAACTTTGGACCACAGACTAAATGATTCCTATTCTTGCCTGGCAAGTATATTCTTTGGTCTACAGTGGTTTAAACATGAGTGTCCTGAAAGAGAACTTTTTTTTTTTGGTTACCACCCAACCTTTTCTAGGAAACCCAGTGAAAGTAGAGGAGTTGCTGTAGACATCACTATGCTCTGGGGACCAAGAGCTAAGTTCTAATTTTCTGTCCTTTCTGAAGTGCAGAGCAACGTATACACTTACAATCTGTTAATAAGATGTGGCTGCTGAAATATTTTGCCTAAATGTGATGACCAAGGTGATCAAGAAGTGACCCCCTACTCTTTCTTCAGGAGTATTTTCAAAAGATAAATCAATCTTTGATCCACCTAACTAAAATTATACTTCTTTAAAAAAAAATGAAAGAAAAATAAAATTCTGCAGAGACAGGCTATTGACAGGAACTAACTCAATTCCCTATCCTCTTTTCCTCTTTTTATAGGATAGACAGTAGGACTCTTAAAAAGATAAAGTTTCTCACTGGTTTGTGATTAATTTAATAATACTACATTAAAGTCTTTTTTCAACCCTTACCTTCTGTCTCTGAATCAGTACTAACAGTTCAAGGCAGAAGAGTGGTAAAAGCCAGGCAACTGGCATTAAGTGACTCACCAAGGTCACACAGCTAGGAAGTATCTGAGATCAGAAATAAACACAGGACTTCCTGTCTCCAGACCTGGCTCTCTATCCAATGAGCAACCTAGCTGCCCCTACATTAAAGTCTTCAAGGTTAATTCCCCCCAAAAAAGTCACAGTGTCACCTGATAAGATAGTACATTCCTCCAAATTATGGATTCCATTATGGTAAAAAATTTAAGAAAATATCGTTAGTACATAAGGCCTCAGGTAAATTGAATAACTTTGTTGATGATATCTAGAGGACATCTCAGCTTTTCTCCACAAACCTAAACATTTGAAGTGCTATCTGTCCAGTGGCAGGATCGAAATTTACAAAGTCGTTTTGCTAGAAATGAGGTAGCCATTATGTCCTGAGTCTTTTTGGAAGATGTAATTAGCATCCTGAGTCCCTCTTTTCCCCATGCATTATGATTGACTTAATAAGCTTTGACAAGGCAATGTCTATGTGTTTCTTACAAAACTTTACCACTTTTTCTAGAAGGTAGACATTACATTTTATAGACAGGGAGAATGTCAGGGAGAGGAAACCACAGTGTACAAATATTTCTTGCCTCTAACTTCACTTCCAAAAGTATCTTACAGAAAAGAAAAAAAAACTTGCATGATTTTAAATCACTGCTTCTTCTAACAGACTCTAAATCCTCCAGAGGCAGGTCTGACTTGTTTTTGAAATCCCTTTTATTTAAGTCTCAAAAACAAAAATGTTAAGTCAATGGGAAAAATAGTTTAGGCATTGAGAGAAAAGAGAAGGCTTGATACATCGCAATAAGCTTGGACACTTCATATAAAGGAGCCACTGGTTATTTTATGTTTAAAATAATTTTTACCAAAAGATAACTCTTCCAGCATAAAAGGGATTTTAAGGAAGTTTATTTTGTATATCAAAGCAATTTGACCCAGATTTATTTAACAAGATTATATGATGATGATATATATGTGTGTATATATATAATTATAAATCACACTTGTACAACTTACAGCTGAGTTAATTTATGTCCTTCCATAGCTAACTTCTATCTTCTGAAAACTGATTTTCCCCCATATTTCTTTTCTAAACAGCTGAACTCATGCAAACAAAAATGTATCTTGACCTGTTATCTTGTTTGTTCATTTTCTTTTGTCCTGAAATTTCTTATTAAAAGAGGTTGTCACAGCATCTATAAAAATAAAAGTTGATCTGGAAAGGAAATGTGAAATCCCAGGTCCTTTTCTCTATTTGTATTTCTTTCTAAAAAGTGACAACACAAAACAGAGAATATACAATGAAAAAGCACATCTCCCCACCTGAGTACCTGGGTCTATGAATTTTCAAGAACAAAGTTTCAGGCAGTCGTAAAAATGAAAAGAATCTCATCTCCCTTCCTCTATATATTCCTTTCCTCATTATTATAATCTTTTCTTCCGTTGGTTTTGGAGTCCGACCAGCAGGGCTCCATAAATTTTTCTGTGTCTTCGACTGAGATCCTAATTGATATTTCTTCAACTCTTTTCAAAGCAGTTATTTTGGCATCTACAAAAGACTTGGTGTCATCTGAGTCGTAGAAAATATATTTTAATCTTTCACAGCAGTGTTGTTTCTAAGATTTAGCATTTGGGGTAGCAGATGGGGTGGCAAGGAAGTTGTCTATAGGGGCAGTGCTTTGCCTCAACCACTCTCCCGCCCGTTGCAATAACTTATAATTTCAAAAAGGAAAGATGCTCTCGTTTGATACCTCGGAGAGCTCCATTTCACCATTTGACTAGTACCCGGGTCCCTAATAAGAACTAATAGCACTGTACATCAGGGTTGTCTATTCAGCTCCAGTTTCCCTCCGTGTAGTTGAATTTTCTCTCCTAGGTAGCTGAGTTTTCTCCTCTGGACAGTGTCCCTTTTTTCAGTAACAAAGCAAGGGAATATTCCAAAGATGACCGCAAGAAGAAGCTAGAGTTAAAAACAAAACAAGCAACAACAACAACAACAAAATTTCCTTCATGCTGTTCACATAATCATCTAAAATAATTTAAATCAATTAACAAACTATTTTCTGGTTCAAAAAAGGGGAGCCTGTCACCCACTCATTTGCTACAGTAGAGTTAGAGATTGGGTATGTTTCTCTTCTCTATGTAGAGTTTGGATTGGTCAGGAGCCAAATGAGAACCTGATAATTGCCAATAATTAAAAATTTAAAAATACACAAACCGAGGCAAAAGCAGCTCTTCTAGAATCGATTAAAAAGTATATTGAAGAAATAGCAATAAAAATCCGTTATGCAACATTATTTGCATATTTACAGCATTACCTTCATTTTAAAATAAAAGGACTTCCTTCTAAAGTGTGTTTTAATAGTGATTGGCATGTAAGTAGACTATAGCTCACATTTCCTAGCACTTGAAAATATATTTGCTTTTAACATTAGCCTAAGCATCTTTCTTCCCTACAGTGATATTACATTAAGCAAAAGAGACAATTTTATTAGGGTCTAGATTAAAGAAAAGATCACTTCTACTCTAAATCTCCCAGTGTATAATTAAGACCTAGAACAGGAGACTAGTACACTACATCATTCCCCCACATCCCGGTTCCCTTTGCTATCCCTCTCCCCCACACCAACACCACCCAGTTCAAATCTCTCTCAAGAAAACAACTATATTTAAAAGAAAGTCTCTCCTTTATTCCTTAAACAGGGCTGGTTCAGTCCTGGCCAGGTATTTGTACTAGATGAGTACTGTGCACGCAATGGAGTCAGAGGCTGTCACAGACATCTCTGCTACCTCAGTGATCTCCTTGAACGAGCTGAAAATGGAGCCATGATCGACCCCACACTGCTTCACTACAGCTTTGCCTTCTGTGCATCCCACGTCCATGGGAACAGGTAAGAAGATGCTTGTGTGGGCTCTGGGTCAGTGGTCCACAGTGATAGCCTGTAATCATCCCTCAGCCCCTGAAAATGTCCCAGAATCATATGCTTGATTGGAATCATTTGACCACATTATATATGGTTGATGGAACAAACAATCAGCTCTTAGGTATTCACATTGATGCTCTGGTGAAGCCATTGCCTGGATGAACCAAAATAAGTCAATAGAAAAAGCATCCACATTTGAATTTAGAATCTGAGGAGTTTTTTTCAGCTGCATTAATTCATTTTTTTACTTTGATTTTGCAAAAGTTCATATGAAGGTGAGCCTATAATTCCTCAGGGCTCCCCTAACTGATGATAGCAAAGGGAGTTGAGGACTGATTAATCTACGTGTGGACAGACAAATGTCTGCATTTCTCATCCGTCAGAGCCCTGCTTATCATTTTCCTCTTTGGTGTCGCCTGCTCAATATCTAGTGCCCTCCACATATGACAACATAACTCATTTCAGTAGCAGCTGTACGATCCACTCTAGGCTATATCCCATCATCGGTAGGATATATGAACTTGTGCACCATGCAATTCTGACATTTGGCACTGAAGGACAACATTGAATGTTTATTGGAATAGTTACCCTCATAAAAAAGTTGTCCCTTCCCATTGTTGCAATGTTCCAGTCTTTTGTTTAGGTAAGAGAAAGTCACACTGGCCCTGGTCTCCAGAGGGCATCTATGAAAAGTTTCACTTGATTTTTTTTTACAAATATATGCACTCCAATGACTATCTGTTACAGCCTCTTGGACTGAAATCTTTTTTTTTTAAAGAAGTTGCATTATATACTCTGGGTTGTCACACTGTATTCTACATATGTTACTGAATAAGAAAGTGTTATAAAATAATGAAGTGTTTTTGTAAACTCCCTGGTAAACATCATCATGAATTATGATACACATTGTCTGGATTTCATATTGTAACACTGCCACTTGATTCACAGTTAGGTTTATACATCTTGTCATGGAAACAGTTTGGGATCTCTTATTTTCTTTTCAGTTCTGATTTTTCCTTATGCAAGTTTACATCTTTTTTCTTATTATTTTCATTTGAATGTATTTGTTTGCATTTTTGTTTTCATGCTTTCTTTTTGTTCTTTCTCCTTTTACATATGTTTCTTGTTTTGTTTTGTTTTTTTCCCTTCTTCTGTGCCTGGCCACATGCTGCATGCCATCCCTTAAACCACCCCTTCCTCAAAGTCAACAAATGCATGGGTTACTTAGTGGGTTGCTTCCAAGTACAGACAATGAGGGGTGCAAAAGTCCCTCCCCTCCAGAATCGGATGCCAAGAGGGATTCCAAAAAGGAGTCTAAAAAAAGAAAAGATCCTAAACCCCAGTTGAGTCCTGACCCCAAAAGGTAAGGAGGAGCTGGGTGGTGACTTGTGCCTTGAAGTATGTGGGCTATTCTTCCAATGCTTTCTGTTGCTGATGTTGCAATTTCTTTGAAATTCTTTTTTTAAGCTATTTGAAGATGTGCTGTTATTTCAATCCTAGCAAAGAACAATAGCAATTATACAGGATGGCAAAGGATGGGAATTAGAATTTGGAAGTACTATTTTAGAATTGTTTATATTTAAAAAACTAATCAAACAATATGGACACAGAAATATGAGTCATGTATTTTCTTTTCAGGGACGTCAAGTTACCTGATGCTTTCAATGTTATTGACAATGAGTGATTCATCTTTGATTGTTCTGAAACCAGGGGCAAAACACACACACACACACACACACACACACACACACACAAAGAAAATGGTCTTTCTTCAGAAAGACACATATACTTATGGCACCCATGTAAATATTGAGCATATACATTCTCATTTCCATCCTATTCCTGAGGCATTTGAAGGGGACACAAAGGAGGAAATCCACATTTTATTTTTGTTTTTAAAAAACTTGTAATAAAAAACAAAAAAATGAATATTTAATAAGATTCTGACTTCCTTAGTTGTAAAATGAGGCAGGTAGGAGTAGGATGGAGGTACAGAATAAGGCAATCTCTAAAGTTACTTTTAGATCTAAAATCTAAGGAGACTATCATACTTCTGTGAGTTTCAAGGATGCTCTGTCCTGAATGAATTCACTGACCTCTGTTTATTGAGAATTTTTCCCATCACAACTATGTTTACAGATTGTGATGACATCACCTCCCAAAAGTATAACTAAATGGACTTTTTGATCATTATGAAGGAATGTTCTGGCCCTGAAACAAAAAGAATTTGTGACCAATAGCAAAAATATATGACACAGAAGCTACTTAGCATTAAAAGGTTTCTGAACACACATTTACCCATTTTCATACTCAGGAAAAGCTTGCTTTTTATTTTTAGTTTGATTCTATTAATTTGGTTTTCATATTAGTACTAGACGTTACACAATCTATTCTAGGGAAGAAAAACCCCAAAATCCAGGGACCCAGCTTCCTCCAGAATAAGGTTGGCTGTCAGTCAACAAGAAATGAAGGTCAAATCAAAACATAATTCTGTGTGGCTATCCATCTCCTGTACCCACAATAGACAGTGATGGAGCTGAGGTGGATTGTCTGTTTATATTTTGCTTGTGTAAGGTCAGACAGTGAGACAACAGTAGCTCGGAGTCAGTAAGAAAGTGCAGAGAGAATGTGATTCAGATGTTTCAGAACCCTGAAGGTTAGGACTGACAGAATGACAAGCCATCAGAGTGGCAGCTAACTAGCTGCTATCCAGGGTCCTGCTTCTTGTATATACAGCCTGGGCAGATGAGCAGTGTTGGAGACAGTATGGGAATAAAACAGCTGCTGTTAAAAATACACCTCTAACTTTGATCTGCCTTATTGACAATATTCCATGTAAAATTATTTTAAAAATTAAGCAACTTTGAGTCGTTTTTGGGGATACCTGTATGTTGCCAAGTGTTTGTAAATACACCAAATTTTCTTTCAAAAGGCAGAGAGAAGGTTGGGAGCCCAGTATGGCCCTTCTGAAACAAGTTGTAACCTGACATTGACATCAGAATAATCCTCGTAGATTATACACTCTCTACATTAGAAAACCCTAATTTATCATTGTATACTCCATTCTGCTCACAGATTGAACAATACTGAAACTTGATAGATTGACTATGGATCATACATATTAATCATTAAAATTCTACAGGGTAAATAATTATGATTTAATGAAGCCCACAATCTGCTTGGGTTCTGAAGATGTGGACATGCCCAATACAGTATATTCAGCAAGTGTTTTCTTAAGCACCTATTAAATGCTAAGTACTTGGGGGACAAGAGTAAAAATAGTCTTTACCATCAAGAACATGACATTCCTTGGGAGGAAAATAAGGAACAACTTGTCAACAGATAAGTATAGCAGGATAATTTCAAGGGGAGAAAAAGAATTCTTACAAGCAGTATCAAGAAAGAAGGTAGTCCATGAGTTAAGTATGAAAAGAAGCAAGAGGTTCTGAGAGGTTAAGAAAAGGAGAAAGTCCATTCTAGACTTGACTGACACCCTATGCGAAAGCACATAGAAAAACTATACGAGGAGTTCTGCAAACAGCAAGGATATAATTTTCACTGGAATGAAGAGCAAATGGAGTAATAAGCCTGGAAAGGCAAGCTGGGGTCAGATTGTGAAGAGTTTAAAATGACAAGTTGAAACTTGTGGTTTATACTAGAGACAATAGAGAGCCATTTGCAGGGGAGAGGCATGGCAAGTATGTTCTGTAGATTGATTGTTTTGGAAGCTGTGGAAGACGAATTGGAAAAAAGAAAAAGACTGAAAGTTAGGAATTCAAGTAGTACTCTAGTGCAACCATCTAGGTAAGCCTGAGCTACACCAGAGTATAAATAGATTACCCAATGGGAAATTTTTGTATATGAATATTTGATAGAACTATGCAGGCAGTAAGGAAGCCATTTCACTAGCCAATTTCAGTAGTGCTAATCCAGATAGATTTGTTATTTTAGACATTTTGTTATGGAAATTTAATAAATCAACCTTAAACTGAATTTATGAAGGTCAATTACAAATTTACCATTATATCTCTCCATACCAAGTCATAAGCTCACCTTCTTCCTGTTGTTGAAGGATACCCTAGAATTGTCAACTTGTACTTCATTTGGTAGAAACCTAAATTGAGAAGGTGGATGATAGAAAGGTCCTCCAAAGAACCTGGGTTTTTAACATTGGCTTTGCCACTTGCTATCTGGGACCTGGGAAAGTCACTTCTGGAATGAGGGAAATTAGCTTTAGTGAGTCCCTAATGAGTTTTCTATTTTATAGACTAATATTTTATGATCCTATAATTCCTATAACTAGACCTTCCACAGTTAGAACCAATTCACATTCAGTTATCAGGAAGGGGGGAAAGGGTCCTACAGATTAAAATACTCTCACCTTACAATGAAAAGTTGTTCAAGAGGAAAAAATTCTAAACAAACATCATTGAAGAGTTATGTCTGAATAAGATAAAAACATCTGGATAAAAGTAGACAAATTATCCAGATGTTTAGTCTGTTATTTCAGGTCTCGAGAGGTTTTGGAAGATAAGGTTAGGGTTAACCTCCTGTAGACCAAAAAACCCAATGACTGGCTGAATTCTCTGTTTTTTGAAATTGGATTTATATGTGCATATGTGTGCCATGGCAACACACCCAGTGCCTCAGGGCAAAGTTGAAGTCACCATTGGTTGTTCAGTCTGTACTGAAGATGTTAATTGAATGAGTTCCTTAGAATCAAATCCATTTTGATTCTAACTTTGTTCAAAGGAGGAGAAGGATGGACATGTATATAGCTTGTTGCTTTTTGGCATTAGTTAAAAACAAGATTGCAACTCATTAGATTCCATAACTTTTAAACCAGCTCCCAAGGTTGCATCCTTTAATTTTCAACATTTTGTGTAAGTATGTGTGTATATGTGTGTGTGTGTGTGTGCGTGTGTTTTTCTAGTATTCTTTCTAGATGACATTTAAATTAGCGTCACTTTGGTCACTCTCCCACAGAGACAAGGTAATCAAACAGCTTTGATGAGCGTTTATTGCGTCAATGTTCTTTGGATCCAAATTATTATTGGGATTGAAAATTTTTTCTCATTTACATTATTATTTAACATTTCATGAATGCCAGCACTGTGACACGCATATGGGCTGTGTGGAATAGCAGTACATTGTATCGGCAATTAACAGATCCATAATGCCAGCTGCCCTGATCCAACTTGAGTTCCAGATATTAATGAGTCTATAAGCATATGGGGGAGGGCCAGGATCCTAAAAATTCTTGAAAAGATGTACTAGGTTATCAAGTCTCTGGGAGGTAAGTATGGGGGTAAGATGCTGCCCTTGGAATGAAATTGAGTTGTTCTTATGTAAAAGAATTTAAGTAATGCAGTATGCTTCCAGTGTAGCCACTTGAAAGGAGAGCTTTCAGAGATGATGTTAACAAAGGATGGAAAGATAGAAGATGATAAAGGCTATATAAATTGCCCACCACTGGGACCACCCCAAACTTTAGCTAAAATGTGTCTTTCCTATACCAGAGTGACCCAAGTCTGAGTTCACCAGAATAGCAGACCATATCTCACAGCCTCCTCAGATCCATGCCAACCATTAACAAGTTCTAGAGTATTAATGCCCTACGCATTGGAGGCTCCTAAGAATGTGGAGCTGAATAGTTTTGAAAACAATACAGACTTCCTATACACATAACTTTTTAACAAGTGGCAAGATTCATTTTCAACTTTGCTTATCAAATCAGTATTCATTCAATTGACTGCGAGTGAGCAAGGGTCCAAAGAAGTATTCCCAAGTTTAACATTGTGGAGATTAAAATTAATATGCAAAATACTAAATATTATATTATAAATATTTTATTAATAGTAAACTAACAAAAGAGTCTAAAAGGTTACTAACCAGCTTGCTTCCCAGGAACCAAAAAGAGAAAGAGGGAGGAGTCACAGCCGAATATAAAACAATAATGTGACCACGCAAACGTGGAGGCATAGGAGAGATTAAATGGAATTTTGGGAAAACTAAGGGGCTTATGGGGGATGAAGTTCAAGGTTCAAATCTCCATTTATACAACATGGAGGTGGAACTTTGTTTTAAGACTTCATTAAATGAATGATTCACTCGCAATAACTTCCCTCCACAACAAGGGTAACCTTTCTGGAGCATAAGGGTGGTTGGGAGAGCCTTATACTTCCCATGGAGAATAGAAAGTATCCATCGAGCTAAGATCTACCTCATTGGAATCAGTTTTCCCAGATGATAGATACTCCAAGACTGCAGGACGCCAATATGTACATATTCAGGATTTCATATTGTGTATAGACAGAATGCAATATGGTTGGAGATGGGATGTATATGTACCACAGTTCAGCTTCTATGTCCAAATGAACATTTTTCTTAGATAGGGTCGCAGAACTCCTAAAATTTGGTATTACCATAGAGCAGGGGCTCCCAACACGGGTCACATATACTCCTAGAAGTTAACTGATGCTGACAAAGGACATGGCAATATCCTGTTGGGATTAATTAATTAATTAATTGGTTTCACCTCTTAGGTACATATGCATAGTGGGGAAAAAACAGAATTTGTGTCTTTTCATATTGAATAGGCAGTATGTCAATGTTTTTCCTATTCGTACATACAAAGACTCTAGAATTTCTTTGCTTACATATTGGATGTGAGCATGGAAAAGTCTATAAAATCCAAAGAGACTAAATTATGTTGGGATCCCCTTCCCTATCGTGCAGGCTCTCTGAGGGCAAGAAATATGCCATTTGGGGTTTTGTATTGTCACTGCCTCACACAGTGCCCAGCATATATAGGACAAGGTACCTGGTAAGTGATCAGTGGCCCTCGACTTGGAGATGCCTGACTAGAAAATCTGCTTGAGATTTTGTTATCTCCCAAGGCACCCCAGATCATTTATGAACAATGTCGAATGGTAGGAAGTGTTTCCTGACATTTACCTAAATTTGTCTCATTGTAGCCTTTCCTTTTTGCTTCTGTTTCTGTCCTCTGGGACTATCCAGAACAAGACTCAGTTTCCTCATTTATAAATTGAGAATGATAATAAAACTGATGTCACAGAGTTGTTTGAAGGATCAAATGAGTTTATATATGTGTGTGTATGTATTTATATGCATAAATATATAAATACACTACTTTATAAGCGTTAAGGTGCTACATTTGTTCTAAACATCATTATTCTTGTTGCTATTATTAAATCCAATTCCTTTTTCTACATGACAGTCTTTCACTTGCTTCTTTTCTCCTCTGAGTCTTCTTCCCCAGCAAAATGTCCCTAATTTTTTTAGCTGATCCTCATATGGCATGGACTCAGAGCTTTTCACTCTCTTGCCTTTCTTTCTCCAGATGCTCTCCAGTTTATTGATGTGCTTTCGAAATTGAACATAATTCTTCATGTAAGATCTGATCAGGACAAAAAGATTATCATTCCCTTTCAAGGTGAGATAGAAGAGGTAGCTAGGTGGTACAGTGTATAGAACTCTCATCCTGGACTGAGAGAGATCTGAGTTCAAATCTGGAATTATATGTTTATTAGTTATGTGACAAGTCACTTGGCCACTGTCTGCCTCTGTTTCCTCATCCACAAAATGTAGTTAATAAAAATACCTACCTACCTCTAACATTTGTTGTGAGGATCAAATGAGAGAGTATCTGAAAAGCTCTTATACATAGTATATACCTAATGAATGCTTGTTTTCTTACTTATTCCTGGAAGTTATGTCTCCCTTAATGAAGCTTAAGATCACATTGGATCTATCATACCACATCATTTTGAGCTTTCACCAAACTAAAACTCTTTGACCTTTCACAGAGAAACTACTGTTCACCTATTCCATTTTGCACATGACATCAACTTCTTAAACTCAAGTATGAATAGTTTTTATACAGCTTCTATAAGAGATCTCTCCCCTTTAGTGCTTTCCCCCTTTAGACTACCTTCCTATTAGATATATATATGTATATACTGGATATTCACACATATGGATATATGTATATACACAGCAGTTAAAAGAAGCTGACAAAAGGGATGGAGAATATTTAGTAAATGAGTACAATATCCTATTGCAATCAAAGAATCTGTTTCATTTCTAATATGAACAGTAAGCACTGGAATTTATATGTTTTCATATTAAAGAGGCAGTACTTGAATGTGTTTCTTATTTGTACATGCAAATTCATTTGCACATAAATATATATTATATATACTGATTTATATGTTTTCTCCCTAGAACATATCCTCCCTTAGGGCAGAGCTGATTTTTTTTGCCTTTCTTTCTCTCCCCAGGATTTAGTATAGTACCTGTCCCACAATATGTGCTTATGAAATATTTATTGACTTGGTTCTTGATTTATCCTTATTAAATTTATTCTCATTATATTTGCTCAATTTTTCTAGCCTAAAATATCTTTTTGAATTCATCACTGTTTCCTTTTCTAGATGTTCACTAAATATCTTTTAATCAATGCCAAGCTCACTGACCTATCGGTTGAAGATTTCATTCTCATCCTTTCTTAAAAATCAGTACATATTCCCTTTTCTAGTCAAAGACATACCTCCTCCACTCTCCACTATCTCCACTGACAGTCCTTCAGGAATCATAGCCACCAGATCTTTGACTCCCAGACAATGTAGTTCATCTGGGCCAGGTAGCCTAAACTCATCAAGGGCAGCTTATAGTTTCTTTACTTAAGCTACATATCAACAACTGTGTTATCCATTTTGTGTTGTCTTTTCCAGTACAAAGATCATTTTCCTTGGCAGAGGAAAAAGGAGCAAAATGGAAACTGAGCTTTCTCTCTTGACATTATCACTCTCTTATTCCTCAATACACAGCAGACAATGGTATTCTCCCTTTCTTGATATTGCTCCCTCATCAACATAGTTTTCAAAAAACATTCCTTTGTGTTGTTCATAGTTTTCCTCAACAGCTTCGACTGGTTTTGAGCTTCATTGCACTCCAAACTATTCGCAGAGTACGTAACTATGATTTTGCAGTCATCATGTCACTTTCCTTATTACCATCATCTATTGATATATTTTTGAAATCCAAACTGGTTCATGAGATTGTTATGTATATGTATTGGTCTATTCATAGAACTCCCATTTTTTTCTCCTTTTTGTAGCCATTTCCTATGTTCTTCAGAATTTTCTTCTTGAGTCTTTCCCATCCTTCCTAGGCTAACTTTCCCTGTGGAAATAAAATGTGTGGAATCATCCCTAACCTTCCTCTGAACACCTTAAAATCTACTCTCCTCAAATCTAGGATGTATACCAGGCCATGTCCATATTCCCTCTCATTTCCCTTAAGAAACACTAGTTTGGAAGTAGTCATACCTCCTCAAATTTCCCAGTTATTTTTTTTACCCTGGCAACTAGCTCTTCTTGATAGGTTCAAACAGATGCAAAATAGCATTTCTGCTTTGTGCTTTCTCCATATTTTAAAAGGTAAAATTATCATTAAGAAAAACCAAGATATTATTATCTCCTCTGCTTTTGGCAGAGACAAAGAGAGACAGAGACAGAAAAATATTTGGATAGAAAGAGAAAAGGAAGAGATAGAGAACATGAGACATAAAGACAGAGGGGGGAGAGAAGAGAGAGAGAAATAGACAGGGAGGGAGAAAGAGAGTAAGAAGGACAGAGACAGAGAGAAAGACAGACAGATACAGAAAGAGTCAGAGAGAAATATAGAGAAAGTTACAGAAAGAGACAGGGAGCAAGGAAAAGAGTAAGAAGGACAGAAATAGATGAAGACAGAGACATATAGCAAGAGATGCAGAGAAAGAGAGAAACATATAGAGAGACAAGGAGTGAGGGGGAGAGAGACAGAAAAATAAAGACAGGAAGAGGCATAAAAAGGGGAGGGAGGGAGAGAGAGAGAGAGAGAGAGAGAGAGAGAGAGAGAGAGAGAGAGAGAGAGAGAGAGAGAATATAAGACACAAAGAGAGAGGTCTAACAGATGTCTGAGTAATTTAAGTATTCTCTCACCATTGGGTCATGCCTCTGTTTCCTGAATTCCTCATCAGTTTTCCTTTTCTGTTGAGGAAAAATGAGGCCAGCTAAGTTTCTTGAAAAGATGGAAAGTGCTAGGTGTAATACAAAATTAAGAGATGTAAGGAGTTTTACAAGGAAACCACTTTCAATGAGAACATCAAGAAGGATACTCTGGAAGAAGTAGAATTTAAGGTAGACTTTGAAGAATGAATAGAGAAGTTCATTCAATCATTCAATAATGTGCCAGGCATTACATTTGACACTGGGGGTACAAAGACAAAAGTGAAATAGTCTCTACCTCGTATAGAGTTTATAGTTCATCCAGGAGACAAATATATCTAATACATGCCAAAAATCTTAGTGGAGTTTTAAGCTTTAGTAATTTTAAAACTATGAGTGCTACAAACTTTTAAGAAAACAACAATTAAAAGGCTAATTGCTAGTTTTTTTAATTAATAATTTTATCAGAATTCAAAATAACTACCATCTTGTGCTATTTCTCTCACTGGTTGACTTTCAAACTTTGCAGAAATTTTTATCTCCGGCTGCTCATTGACTGAAAAAATCCAGTTGTCATCCTAGACTTAGAAATATCCAAAAATGTTCATTGCTACAGGATTTAATATTTTATTTGACAGGTGATAGAGAAAGTAGGATTTATTGATTAGGAAAACAATATTGTTAGACCTGCTCTTTATGGGGGAAAAGGCACTCAGCATATGGGTTGAAATAGAGAAATAGTTCAGTCAAGAATATCAGTGAGATGGAAATGGCAAGCCACTCAAGTATCTTTGCCAAGAAAACTTCAAAAAGGGTCATGAAGTTAGAAACAACTGAAACAACTAAATAACAACAACCAAATAGGAAGCTATTGTAGTTGTTCATGTGAGAAGAGATAAGAGCTTGTATTAGGGTGGGGATTGTGTGAGTAGAGAGAAGGGAAGAGACTAATACCTGAGATATTTGGAGATTAAAATGAGTGGCAGTGTGGTGTAGTGGATATGTTGGCTTTGAAATAAGGAAGATATCCATTCAAACCCCATCTCTAACATTTACTGTGTGGCCAAGTCATTTAACCTCTCTGCACAATAATTTCTTCATATGTAAAAAGAGGGGATTAAATGTGATGACCTCTATATCCCCTTCCAGTCCTATTTCTATGATCTGATAAGATCCAGAAGTCTTTGGATGTACAGGGTAAAAGGAAACAATCTTTCGGGTGGTAATACCAGATGGATGGCCTTAACGTTGCCAGAACAGAAAAGTCTGGGAAAGGGAAAAGTTTGAGAGGAAAGATAAAGAGTTCTTTTGAACATGTTGAGTTGAAGATGCCTATAGCAATGCCAGTTTTAAAATTCCAATAGGCTTTTGGTGATCGAGGACTACGGTTCATGGGAGCCATTAAAGTAGGGTAGGGAAAGGAGGATATTCTAGGGGCAGAGGACAGTGTGAATCATGGCAAAAAGTGAGGAACGTGCTAGTGTTGTCAGAAGGCATAAACAATCTGGTTTAGCCTAAACAGAATATTGGAATCCTTGATTATATATCTTGGTGTATGGAGTAATTAACTGTTGATTGATGAGAATATTGAATGCATTTAGTCATTCAAAAAGTTTTTAGTAAGTACCTACTATGTGCCAGGTACTGTATTAGACATTTCAACATGCAAAGACAAAAATGGAACAATCCTAGATCTCAAAGAGCTGACTTTCTCAATGGCAGGGGGAGGGTTGGAGGAATGTAGAACATGAATCACAAGAGCCTGATGAAGGCTAAGGAAGACACCAAGTAGAAAAACTCATTTTTCTGTCACTATGGAGTATCACTAAATTTCTTTTCTCATAGTAATCCTATGAGGTATGTGTAGTCCACATTTTATTATCAGCATTTTACAGTTGATAAAACAAGCCAGAAATATTTAAGGATGGTCACACAGTTAAGTGTCTGAGGCAGGATTTGAACCTAGGTCTTCTGACTAGGTCCACCATAACAGTACTCTTTCTAGTATGCCACCCCGTGGCCTGGAGAAGCATGCTAATGTCAAAGGGATTGACCTCAAGCAGCGAGATGGTATGTTTATCAAGTCATGAAAACTCTATAACCTAGCTTTATGTGATACTCTCTAGGAAAAAGCACTTTGATATATTGGTTTTAGCAGCCTGTCCAAGCTCCAGGGCACTGGGGCATAATTAAAAAAGGGCAGGAGGTGGGGGAGGGAAATGGGCCTTTCAGATGGAAGCTGTGGCCAAGGATCCTGGGTCCTAATTATAATTTATAATTAATCCAAACATTTGTACAAGCTATCTAAATGAGGTGAAGAAAATGTGCCTCCTTCAGAAAAGAAAAAAAGTTTATTTCTGTGATCACTTAGAATTATACTTAGTCCTTCTCTAAAACACAAAAGAAGGAAAGAGTAGAGAGTAAAGGAGAGGACAAGAGAAGAGAGGAGAGGAAGGAAATAGATTCAGGCTCAGATTCTGTATCAGTGGAATCATTCTGAAATATTTGAGATGAATGACTTGAAATAGAAGTTTGGGAGGATTTCAGCTCTTTGCTCTGAAGTGCATGGGTGGTTTATTCTTTAAAAATCAGGGATTAGGAAAAGGCATTTGCTCTAAATGTGCTACCAGAGCATGTCCAAGTGTCAGTGACTGTATTAATCAGGTCTCCCCTGCCCTTTAAATCATAAGTTTCTCATTTCTGTGGCAAGAATGATATGGATGCACATAAGACTTGTTCCCATTCTTTTTCTGAGGATATTTATATTTATCTATAATGTTGTCTACACAAATACAATCATTGGAAGTCAAGAGGAGTGAGAAAGAAGAAAAGAAGGAGAAGAAGGAAAGAAGGGATGACATGGACAGAAGGAAAGGAAGTAGTAGATGGAAGGAGGGAGTAGGGAGACAGAAGGAAATGAAAGCAAAGAGGAAATGGAAGGAGAAGGAGGAAGAGATGAAAGAAAGGGGGAAAAGAGAGAGAACTAGAAAGAGGAAAGAGGAAGAGATGGGAAGGAGGAAATGGAGAAAAGAGAAAAGCAAGAGAAGGGAGGAAAAGATAATGAAAAGCACTGAAGGAAAATAGGAGTTAAAGACTGAAAGGTAGAAGGAAGGATGGATAGAAGCACAGAAGGAAAGAGGAGGAGAGAGATGGAAGGTAAAGAGGAGAAAAAAAAGATAAACAAAGAGCAAGGAAGGAAGAAAAGAAGAGATAGATGTATGAAGGAGGAGAAAGAGGAAGGAAAGGAGGGGAGACTCATGGAAAGAAAGAGGCAGAAGGAAAGAAGGATAAAAGGAAGAGAGGGGAGAAAAGTGCAAGAAAGTATAAATCCATGATCTATATTCAGGAAAGTAACATGGAGTGGTAACTAGCAGGTTAGACTTGAGTAAGGAAAACTGGGCTCAAATCCCTCCTCTGTCTCTCACTAACTGAGTGAGCCTAGACAAATTACTTAAGCCCTCTGAGACTCTGAATCCTCATCTGTAAAATGGGGGTAACAGTAATTCTCATAGTACCTACCTCAAAGGGATATTGTGAGCACCAAATGAGAAGGTCTACATTAAGCACCTCATAACTCTGACTGAATATGATCTCCTATTTTAAAGACGGTAAGGTACTTAGAAGGGTGGAGATCCTCTTGCCTTTACTTTATGTATTCTGTGCTCTTTGTACTTTGATTCAGTAGTCAGGTAACACTCCCAATAGCCTACATTTATAAGGTACTTTCAAATTTACTTTCATCCCCCAAACCTCTGAGGTAAGTAATGTGTGTGGTACCAATCCCCATATTATAGATGAAGAACCAGAAAACATAATACCAATAAATAAATAAACAAACAAACAAATAAACAAATAAATCAATGGGCAAATGAATGAATGAATGAATGAATGAATGAATGAATAGAAGTGAGCAGTTCTAGGTCTGTAATTAATTTAGTGACCTCATTTTCTTGTAAGGGCATCCTAGAATCAAACCCAGAGTTTGTGCAACCACTTGCTAGCTACTGCAGTGAACCGCATTAATGAGGTCACAAAAGTTCCAAAGGAACCTTCCTGCCTCTTTTGTATCTTACCAGAATAAAAGTTCTCTAGAGAGACAAATCTGACTGATAAACCCTAACTATTGCACAGAAATTATATCTTATTGGCATCCATGTCCAAAAAATATTGCATAATCTATTATGCTGGTTATCAATAATTCTCTGAGCCATCTTTCCCATTTGAAGTAAAAAAAAAATATCATGTAACATTTCACATTCAAAATCAAGGTTTCTAACTCCATTGGATTAAAACAAGAGATCATCATTAATTAATGGTTCATAACATGCCAGTGATGGTAACTGTAGTAACTCATGAGCTGTGCAGCTGGACTAAGGCCATTTAATTTAACCAAAAAAAAAAAAAAAGGAAAGGAAAGAAAACACACATTGGAAGTATGATTATTTGTGACACGGCTCAAGATGGGAGATTGTGAGGAGAGCGAAGATGACAGGACTGGCGCTAACCACCCTGACAAGGTCTTGAAAAGCAGCAGACATGACATCCTTCTGATCGTGCTGCCGAAAATGTCAGCTCCGTGAAGGACAGTGAGAAAATGGTTTGCCGAAAATCTGAAAGGTGAATTCTAGAGATGCTCCTCGTGTCAGATGTAATCTAATCTGCCATGGCCAGAGAGATGAGGGCTTGGCACTGGGGATGGGTCACAGTTGGCAGGCTCTCACAGTCATCTGAGCCACTCCAAAAATGGCTCGAGTTGACCCAGAGATTGTTTGAAGTTCTGCCTGATCACTGATACTCGAGAGGGAATGGTTGCTCTCCAGTGAGCACTCAAGGAGAATGAGTGAGATATTTTCAAGGTTGATTGATTGAAATAAATGAAAGACTGTTTTATGTGTCTGTAAAGACAAGGGAGTTGGAAAGATACTGTTTTAAGAGCAATTTCCTAAGCTAAGGTGGATTCCAAAGAGATTATTTGACACAACGGATGGAGAGCCAAATCAAGAAGTGGAAGGAAAGGGGAAAAGCATCCATTAAGCATCTACTATGGACCAAACATTGTTCTAAGCACTTTACAGATAGCTCATTCTAGACCTCTCTAGACACACTGCTTATTTGACACAAGGCAAATCATTTAACCTATCCACGTCCTCAGGCAACAGGCAAATCTCTTTGACTTTACATTTCAGAGTGATTTTTGTTTGTTGTCCAACTCAATCCCACTCTGTGTCCTTATGAACTTTGTCCATGGACATTTCCTGACAAAGATGCCATTTTCTTCTTGTAAGTCCTCATTTCATAGATGAGGAACTGAGGCAAATGGAGTTAAGTGACTTGTCCAGGGTCCCACAGCTGGTAAGTGTCTGAGGCCAGATTTGAACCCAGATCATCTCAACGTAGTACTTTATCCATTGTACCACCTAGCTGCCCAAAGGTAAATGTCTTCCTTACATTCTAATAGAGGAAGTTGTTGTTCAGTCCTGTCCTACTCTTCATGACCTTATGGAGAGTATCATGCCAATACTATCCGTAGAGATTTCTTGGCAGAGATATTAGAGTGGTTTGCTACTACCTTCTCCAATGGATTAAGGCAAAAAGAAGTTAAATGACTTGTCCAGGATCACACAGCTAGTAAGTGTCTGATACAAGACTTGAACTCAGGGTTTGGGGGGTGGGGTTTCTCCCATACTTAACATTTATTTCCTCATAATTATAAACTATAGTTTGTGAGTTTGGAGACAAAAGAGCATTAAGCCCACCTGAACAGACTTTTAAAAGCCAATTAAGTCCAGGCTTAGTATTCTATCCAACGAGTAGTTACCAATCTGTATTTCTGGAGGGAGTTTCTTCCTTGAAGGCAAGGAATGTCATTTGCCTCTTTTTGTGTCCAGCATTTAGCACAGTGCCCAGTGCATAGTAGGCAATTTATCACTGTTTAAAGCCTGACAAACTGAAACTTCCTGACATGAAATCATGGGTCTCATCCTCCCTCCCCCACAAAAAAAAAAAAATCTTATCCTGGAATTCTCTGTGGATAGACGCCTAGAGTTCATGTCTGTCTATTGTAATGGGGAATAACCAGGGAAGTAGACTTAAATATTAAAATGGGGGTCCAGAAGGGTGTGAGGGTGACACCCCACATAAAGAAAAACATAAAAGAGGGGCCCCGTAGTGGTCATTTAAGAGGATCCCTATCTTAGCACAAGAACCAGGGTTCATCCTGTTGAGACAACAGAAACAGTCCGACCATACAGCTACCTGCTATCTCTGACTAGATCTAAAAACTAGAAGGGACCTTAGTGGTCCATCATCTAGAGCTCATTTAAGTAGTTTGCTAAGGTCCCATGGGTAGCTAGATGGCACCACATTGCATAGACTATCATGCCCAGAGTCAGGTTCATATTTGACCTCGGACACTTTCTAGCTGGATGACCTTGAACAAGTCACTTAACCCAGTTTGCCTCAGTTTCCTTATTTGCAAAACTAGCTGGAGAAGGAAATAGCAAACTTTTCTTTACCAAGAAAAACCCAAATGGGATCACAAAGAGTCAGATGGGACTGAAAAGGCTGAATGACAACAATAAGGTGACATAGCTAGGCAGTAGCAGTGACAGGATTCAAACAAGGTTCTCTGACTTCAAATTCTGACCTCTTTCCACTTCATCCAATATAAACATTATGTAAAAAGAACTTTGAGAGACAGGGATCATAGGAGTTAGTGCTAAATAGCATCTCAGGTACCATCTAGTCCCATATCCCCTGAATTTGTCAGATGAGGAAACTGAGATTCGAGAGAGGGTAGTAATTTGCCAAATATTACCCAGGTGGTAAGAGCAGCAGAGCCAGGAATCCTTCCTATTTCCTCTGATGCCAAATATGACATGATTTCCACTTCACTGGGCTGCCTTTCAGGGAATGGATGATTATATAAATATTCTGCTTAATCTTAATGCCTCCCACTGTCAGCCTGATTCCCGTAAGTCACTCCTAACCAGGGAAGTGGGACTGGGTATGGAACCAAGCATCTCCAGCATGTAAAAGAGGCCACCCACCAAATATTTTCTTCCTCTTGAAAATCATTTTTTTTCCCGCAGAGAATTAGATGCCAGTAAAGCATTTAAGAAAACATTTAGCTCTTTGATTTCATAGTGACATTCATCTACACCCACAATCCAGTTTGACCAACCAAGCCCTCTTTTTTCTAAAAATTAATTCAGCCAAACCCATTGTTTGAGAAACTTCAGACTCTTTTCTGAATTTGGTTTTTGTTTGCATAAGAAGATAGTTTTCTTAACTCTAGAGAGATGTGAAACAAGCTCCCTAGTAAGTTATCCATTTTCAACATTTTCCCTCCTCTGAGACTTGATCCCCCTGAACACCTTATGCTACATCTCAAACTGAGGTTGATCAGCTGATTGGGTTTTTCACATTCTGATAACTATTTCAAAATAATAAATTTCCTTTGTAATCCTGCATATTTTATTTTAAGAATGAAAGTATTCTTCTGATAAAGGGTCCATAGGTTTTACAAGACTGCCAAAGGCCTCCATGACCCCCAACAGCTTCAGAATTCCAGCTCTATGAGCTCACAAAATTCACCATGGGTCTTTGTAACCCACAGGGATCTCCTACCAAATTTATATTCAGAGAAAAAGCTGTCAGTTGTGGCTAAAGATTTTTAGGCAGCTACATGGTGCATAGAACACTGGACCTGAAGTGAGGAAGTCCTAAGTTCAAAATCAGAATCAGACTCTTCCTAGTTGGTTGACTGGGCACAAGCCACTTAACATCCATTTGCCTCAGTTTTCTAGACTGGAAAATGGGGATTATAATTGGACCTACTTCCCAGGATTGCTGTGAGTACCAAATGAGAAAATATTTGTAAAGTACTTAGATTAATACCTGGAACACAGTAGGCCCTATATATACATTAGCTACTTTTATTATTATGCTAGGTGTTTGTTTGTTTTTTAACTCTTACCTTCTGTCTTTGTGTCAATTCTAAAACAAAAGAGTGGCACAAGCTAGGCAACCAGAATTTAATGATTTTCCCAGAGTCGCACAGCTAGGAAGTATCTGAGATTGGATATGAACCCAGGTTCTCCCAATTCTAGGTCTGTTACTCCATCCACTGGGCTACCTACCTGCTCCTAGATACATTTTTCAAACTCAATATAAGCATGTATGAAGCAGTCGGGGTGCCAGGTCCTTTACACAAGAACAACAGATAAAAAGATACAAAAAAAAGGATTTCTAGCTTCTAGGAGCATCCATTCTACCAGCAAGATGTACCTAAATAAATACATGCAAAATGTGTGCAAAGAAAATATTAAGTAATCACAGAAGGGAAGTCTGTAGCAACTGGGAGAGGGGGCAAGGATCATGATAGACCCTGTTTTGGTGGTAGCTCCTGAACTAATTAGTAAAGGAAGCTTAAAGATTTTGCTAGGGAAAGGTGAGAAGAGACCATTTTCCTGGACTTGATATATCCTGGGACAAGGCATGGAGAGAGAGAATAGAATTTTATGCACTGTACTGGAAACGGCAAGCAATTAATTTGACTCAATAACACTCAGTTATTTTAAAGAAAGACAATTCTCATCTTCATTTAGGGGGAGGAGAGACAGGGAGGATATCTTATAAATGATTGCTAAACTGCTTAAAGAACATCCTTTTCTTTTTTTTTTTATTTAGGAATAGGATTGTATTCAGATAATAGGATAAAAGAAAGCCTATTATATTATCTGATAATAAATGGAAACTATCACCTGGCAGATTCATTCATTAAGAATTACTTGAAATCGTTTAGACCCCCCAACTGGAGGCTACAAGTTAAGCCCAAATTAGACTCATTGAAGCTCGACCATGCAGGGGTTCTTAACCTGGAACCTGTAGCATTGTGGATTTAAAAAAAAATATTTTGATAACTGAATTTGAATAGAAGTGTCCTTTGTAATCTTTGTGTATTTTATTTAATGCATTTAAAAGCATTCCTCTGTGGCCTTACCACCCTGCTGAAGGGACCTGAGTCACACACACTAAAAGGCTAAGAATCCCTGAGCTAGAAGATGGGGTCATGCTCACAACTTCAGGCTGGTTTTTGAGTTCCATCGTTTTGAAATCTTCATAACATTCTACTTTTTTTTTTTTTTTTTAACGTGGCTTCGTTTTGTATCAGAGGGGTTTCTTTTCCACTGGCTTATCACCTTCCAAAATTATCTGTAGCAAAATTCGCGGAAATTCCGTATTTGGCTAGAATAACCCCTGCTTCTTCAAAAATCCCTCAGCGGAATAAATCTTTATTTTGACCCTTTCAGCTGCTCCTTGTGACTGCCAGCATAAGGAAGGATTGCAAATTAGGGAAGCTGGATGGCTGCTTTCTTCTTTCACTGAGTTCTAGGATCTCAGGCTTAGCGCTAAGTGCTGCTTTCTGATTAGCGACATGGAGGGTTTCTTTAATAATGAATGGATAATCTTATGCAGAAGACTAAGGGTCATTGTCTATTTCTCTCAATTTCCTGTGTTACTATTACTCTCCTTTTTGAAGATGGAAGCATGACTCCAAATAAACCAATTTAAGCATATCCTTTTTTTTTTTTAATTAAATCACTGTCCCTTAAATTATAACTTGTATTTGACAAGATTTTTTTTCTGGCTCATTCCCCCTCTAGAAACTAAACACTTTAAGTGACGAATCACTTTTCCCCAAATCTTGTGTGTGTGTTTGTGCTTGCATGTGTGTGTGTGTGTGTGTGTGCCTGTGTTTACAAGCTGTGACTGCCTGTCTCATCTTCTAAACAAAAGTCGGTTTGATGTCACAGCTGAAGAAGTTGTGGATTATGATGAAAATACTGAGAGAATGCAATTGAATGTGTCATGTGCATTTGGCCTTGGAAATTCAAGAGTTGTAAATGCAGATTCAGGGAGATTCCATGCTGGAAGGAGGCAAAATAGCTATCGTTATACCTTCGTTTTATGAATGAAATTGCTGATATCTCCAAGAAATTGGGAGAGCTGGTACTTTTCTAGGCTCAGCCTGCAGGTCTGATGTTGAGACTTTTACCCAATTTCTTCTTCCAAAATTTGGACTGTAAGGTTTTGCGCTTTGGGGTTTGTTTGTTTGGGGACTTGGTAAGGGAGGAGGCTATTTTTTTTTAATTGGACATTTTTTATTCTTTAAAAATGATTTTCTATTTAAAAGGGAGGCTGCCAATTAGCCTCTGACAAGAGATTCAATACAGACTTGCAGTCATTTACCAAGTCTTTTGTGTAGTCAGACTTATGCAGTGATCACGCTTTTCCCAACTCAGACTCAATGCTCAAAAAGTCCTGCAAAAAAAAAGAAAAGAAAAGAAAAGAAAAAAAGACCATTTGTTTGGTTTTAAGATGATTCCATTTGCAAACTGGAAAATGGAGTCCTACTGGGATTTTCTTGGTAACTCGAACCGTCTGCAAAACTTTTAGTTTCTAGGACAGATCATCTCATGGCCTGAGATGCTGAGCCCTTTACTCTGTGTGTTACTCAGAATGTATTATATTGGCCCATAAATATGTGGATTCACCCATATAAATAAGAGGACTTTCACATGGAGTAATACTTAAAGAAAGGCATTTGCTTTCAATAAATGGAAAACTCTGAAGTATTGTCTTTTGTCTCTATGTCCTTAGCACCTAGCAGAGTCCCTGGCACATAGCTGGCATCCAAGAAACACTTGTTGGTTGATATATTGATTATTAAAATGTTGGAGATGGTGGTTAAGGCTAAATTTATTGGCTTATGATATCTATTTTTACATTTGTGAAATAATATTTCATGCTGTAGAAACCCACGAGCTGTTCTCCAGTGAATAGATGGAGGGAGGGAAAGAGGGAGGGAAGAAAAGAGGGACAAAAAAATTAATTTGATCATCTGTAATTGCAGCTTGAAAACTGAGCCTTTTAAAAAGCTGTTAGCACAGAGCTCGACATGAAGCCTGTCGCTTTGGGTTCTGTAATATAAGTGTGAATGTGTCACCAAGTAACCTGGAAGCACTGTGTCATCTGCCAACATCTGGACATGAATGGGAATTTCTCTCAGTGTAGGCATGAAAACTCGGCTCCAGTTGACAAAAGAATGATTTTGACAAATACTGGAACTGAGGAACATCATCTAGACCCCATCGATGGCCATGTGCTTTTCTTTAAGGCAAGGCTGGTCATTTTAGGAAGCACTGCCCTTTCGGAAGCGATGGGTTCTTCCTGCCATACATTTGACTTAACAGAGTCAGATTGGAAGTCTTGAATTGTTTGTTTCATAGCCTGCATTTGTTTGTTTTTTTTTTTCCTCCAGGCCTGATGGAATAGGAACTGTGACAGTTGAGGAAAAAGAACGCTTTGAAGAAATCAAAGAGAGACTCCGAGTTCTTCTGGAAAATCAAATCACACATTTTAGGTACAGCATTACAGTTGTGGCTGAGTAGGAATAAAGGATTCTGTGATGTTCCCTGTGGGACCTTGGGCAAATCATGAAACCTTTTAACCTCCCTGAGCCTCAGTTTCCTTATCTGTAAAAGGGGGGATGGGATTTGATGGTCTCTAAGGTCCCTTTGGTGCTCCTAGAATCCTATTAGGACTCTAGGTCCCAGAAGGACCTCTTGATTAGACATGGATTATTGCCTGGGTAAAGACAGTCATCCTCTAATGATGTGAGCTGCCACAGGGATAAAAATGGAGTGTTAGAAACTCCATACCTTATATTCCCAGATACCCAATAGGTTCATGCCTATAGAATGTCCAGCTCTTATATCCTATAGTCTATCTCCATTCAGTTGTTATTCTTATTGATGTTGTTATTTAGTCAATTCATTTGTGTCTGACTTTGTGACCCCATTTGGGATTTTCTTGGCAAAGATACTGAAATAGTTTGCCACTTCCTTGTCCAGCTCATTTTACCAGTAAGGAAACTAAGGCCAATAGAGAGAAATGACTTGCCCAGGGTCACCCAAGCAAGTAAGTTTCTGAGGATGGATTTGAACTCAGGTCTTGTCCTAGTCTAATCAGGACTCTAGTCCCAGTGTTCTATCCACTGCACCACCTACCTCCTCTTAGTTCGATTATTCTTTGACAATCAAATTTTCACCTCACTCTCTAAAGAGTCCACTTACTTCAATTCAATGCAATAAGAATTTTATTCATTTCTACTTCATGCCATGCTAGACAGAGGGGATAGAATGACAAATTAAACAGTCAGATGCCATCCTCTGAAAGTATACATTCTTCCAAGGGGAAATGACAGGTTTAAATATAAATTAATTTGACATGTAAAAATGGATATCAGATTGCGATTGCTCACTGTCTCAGGGAGGGGAGAGGGGAAAGAGGGCAGGAGGGAGGGAGAGTATTTGGAACTCAATTTTTAAAAAACTAACATTAAAAATTGCTTTTTCCTGTAATTAGGGGAAAATAATCTTTTAAAAATAAATAAAAATCAATATAGACGTCCAAATAAATACATAGCAAATTTATTAGGAAAACGCTTAAGTACTGGTGAAATTGAGAAAGGATTTTTGGAGCAGCTGGCCCTTGAGCTGATCTTTGAGGGGAGCAAAGGTATCCAGGAAGTAGATAGATAAAAAAGAAAGGGCATCCCGGACATGGGAGAAAGTCTGTGCAAAAGCATGGAAGTGGGAACCTGAAAATCATGTTCGGCAATCAGCAGCCTAGTCATTTCAGTAAAAGCAGAGAGTACATTGGGACGATGGATACAGAATCATTCAGAAAACATAACTCGTAGCCAAATCATGAAGGGCTTTAAATGTTAGCCGGAGGATTTTGCATTTTATCTTCAAGGCAATAGGAAGCCAATAAAACTTCTTAAACAGGGAAACAACCTAGACCCTCCTTCTCTTTCAAAAAACTCATTTTGAAAAGCTGTGTAGAGGTTGAATGGGAGAAGCGAGAGGCTGGATGCAGAGAAAACCAATTAGGAAGCAATAGTGATAGTGCAGGCAAGGAGCGATGAGATCCTGAACTAAGCTGGTGGCACATGGGGGGATGGAGAAAGAGGGCAGATATGAGAAAGGTTGGCCAGGGAACGATTAAAAAGGAAAACGACACTCAAAAATTATTTGCAAATGGTGTCAGTTTTTCACTTTGTCTCGTATGGGAATAATTGTAGCCCTGCAGAGAAGAATCATCCCAGTCCCTCTGATGGTTTTCCCTCTCCCCATCCAGAAACATGTTTTCTCATTCAGGAATAAATAACAGCAGGCAGTCTAGTTATGTGGCTGGGCAAATGCTAGGAGAGGATAAGAGATATACCTGTCTTGACAGCTTGTAGGTTTCCCCCGACTCATAAGATAACCAGCCGGTCCAGTTCTGTTAGAAATGGAAATGCGACACGAGACTTACAGGGCAAGGGCTGCTCCTTGAGAGAAAAATCAGCATTCCAGGAAGCTCCAGAATATGTCTCGTGATATCGGGCTCCCAGGGAATCAATTACTATGCCAGTGCACTAAATGCCACTTGGTGGCCTGACAGCCACTGGAGTTTTCAAAAGAGCCTAACTTACTCCCATTAGAGGACAGAATTAGGAAACATTCCTTAAGCAACAGCTGTGTGTAGGAAATTGTGTGGAGCAAGGAAGGAAGGACCAAATACCAATGGGCAAAGGGGCAAATTAGATGGTAAACACCTAAAGACCTCCTCTGGGTTCTGTCGTGTTCCATGAGTTTCCTTGAAGACTCAGTTTACCTCTTCCCTGATGCCTTTAATAAGTCTAGCTAGTAGTATGCCCTCCTGTCTCAAAATAGCTTTTATATACTTCTCTGTTAGAAGTTGTTTCCATCCAGTAGAATGTAAGCTCCCTGAGAGCAAGGGTTGTTTTCTTGTTTGTTTTTGTCTTTGTATCCCCATTTGCTAGCACGGTGCCTTGGACACAGTAGCAATTTCAAAGATACTGATTGATTTTTATCTCTATTGGCTAAGTTAGTCTTTTTCTTTTCCACACAAGATGCACTATTTGGCCAAAGTCAACAGTGACTGGAAGAGCAAACGGATCTGATCTGAAGTCAATAAATACCTCCCACTGCTGACTCCTGTAACCAATGCCAAAGGTCTTATCTAAGCTAAGGAAGGATTATCCCTTCACCGTAAAGGCATAGATCAAACCTTGTTTAATTTACTGATTATTCTTTCCTACTGCAGACAAGTCTGCCAGTCAGCCTTCAGTCATTTTACACACAAACACACACGCACACACACACACACACACACATCCTGTGTGATTCAGTATTAACATAACATAATGTGACAGATTAAAGCATTTTCAGCGCCTCCAAAGGAGTTGCTATAGGAATCAAGTTGTAGGACTCTCATATCTTGGTGCTAATTATCACATGTATTTGTGCTGCCTAAAGAATCTCTGTCTCTTTCAGGTATTGCTTTCCATTTGGCCGACCTGAAGGCGCGTTAAAAGCTACACTCTCTCTTTTGGAAAGGGTAAGAGTGAAAGTTCAAGACAGGTTGGAAATTTAAGGTACAGGAGCCTCATTATAATAGAATATCGTTGTCAAATGATTTTATTTATGAGCTGAATGCCGTTTAGATTATACCAAGCATCTGGATGAAAACTAAAAAACAGCCCCAATTCCAGATGCTTTCACAACAAAATTTCAAACATCTGGGCATCTTCTTCCCCGCCCCTAAAGTTTGTATACATATGATTAACATTAGGCTTAACCCAAATTTGAAGAAAAAATGATTTCACGGTGTTGTTTTTTCTGTTAAAGAGATGGACTTTTGCCATCTTCCTTATGCATGGTAGTAACATTTTCAAAACAATTCTAGAGGCTACTTTGTAAATGACTGAGAAAGATAAATTATGTACCTTTCCATGGAAACTTTTTCAAAGCTTCTGTAGATCTTCGGTCCTGTCAGTATGGTTTCTCCATCCACGCAGTTGTGCAGATTACAGCCCATGCATGTCTTCTCATCATGGTATATTCTTACCTGTCACCTCCCATAAATTCCTCACTGGGGGATGCTCACAAGGTAATTGGGGTCTTCTACTGTAGGCCTTCTGCCATTCTTTAGGCACCAAGCCCCAAGCCATCCGTCTGTTAGTCCTCATTCTTCCATTGAGAACTATTATCCGGGCAGCTAGGAAGATCAGTGGATGGAGAGCCAGACCCACTCAGGGGAGTCATGGGTTCAAATCTCACCTCAGATACTTCCTGGCTCTGTGTCCCTAGGAAAGTCACTTAACCTCCATTTCCTAGCCTTACCACTCTTCCTCCTTAGAACCAATCCTCCATTTCTGATCACACATTTCCTGAACGATCACTTTTATGCCACTTTTTACACACAAGTCATCTCTATTATGGTGTTGCTCACAATGGAATCAGCCTAGAACTCTGTAAAACTGTGCCCAAGCCCATTAAGTTCCAATTCCCGATTTTCTTTTAGAAATGTGAATGAGTAATGCATGTGAATTCCCTTCTTGCTCCCCTTTTCTTTTCCCATCTGAAGGTTTTGATGAAAGACATTGTTACCCCAGTGCCACAAGAGGAGGTAAAAACGGTCATCCGTAAATGCTTAGAGCAAGCTGCGTTAGTCAACTATACTCGTCTCTCAGAGTATGCCAAAATTGAAGGTAAGGCTACCTTCTGTCACCAGTCTCAATCTAAAATTTTGATATGGTCTCTTGGGAAAATTTCTGACTGTTGGGTATTTAATTTTCCCCACCTCCACTACTACCATCAAAAAAAAACAAAAAAACAACCACCTATTATGTATGTACAGGATGATGCACTAGACTAGGGATACAAAGATAAAAATGCAAAACAATCCCTGTCTTCAAAGAGCTTACATTCTCCTGGTTTGGGAGACTGCGGAGGAACTACAACATATCCGTAGATTAGTAAGTAATGAGGTAGTCTGAGAAGGAAAAGGATTCTAAGGGCTCAAATGATGATATTGAATTTGCAACTAAACTCACCTGAAAGAGGACATGATGCCTGGGTGTATTTGTAATTGAATAAGAGACCAAAATCCTGAATTGTTTTAAAATGCCAGTTTACTGAGAAAAAGAGGGGTGGAATTAGCCAAAAATATGAGACCAATGGAAGTCTTTTCTAAGGCTGGGTATGTTTGGCATCAAATACCTGCCCCGAGATTTGAAACATTCAGAGTTTGCAACCTTCGTTACCTGAAAGAATGGAGCGGGTGACGGATGACTACCAGTAGTGTCCAAGAAAAGCCTGAATGAAGGAGGCAACGTCACAACTCTGCTTTCACTATTTCTCATCCCTTGAAAGAGTCTTCCTCTTGTTGATGTTTCTAAATATTTTTATGTAACGCTAGCAGAGGATCTAGTTCTCAGATGGTCCCGGAGTTACACCGGACCTCATTCGCTCTTGGCTTCCCAATCCTTGGGTGACCGAGACCACAAGACCTTCAAATTCATTGAGAAATAACCATTCCTGACCATCTAATCATCCCTTTAAGTAGATCCAATGTGTGGAGCTCTGGTTTTCTGGGCGGGATGGGAGGCTCCCAGTCCCAAAGGTATCACTAACGTTTCATTGTTACCTTGTTGGCTGCTAGAGGGAGATTTGAAAAAGCCCACCCAGCTTGATGGATGTGTAAGTGTATCAGTGTGGAAGCTCTGTGTGCAAAACTCAATGTGCATTCTGGATTCAGATTTTTTTTTTCTCACGTGTGAAACATGACGACTGCCTAAGCAAGCAAAACCCACATTGTTTGACTTGGGGATTAAAAAAATTTTTTTTAACTGATCAGCCACCTGCCAGAGTCCTTGTTTCCTTAGAGAATTAGGTAAAGATTATGTCAAATTTTCAGTGTTCTGTACATTACATGTCCTCCCTTTTTTCAATTTTGTCTGTCTGACAATGCAAATTGTGTACCAGTGGTAATGAATTCATTGTTATGCATCCAGTGAGAAACACTTAAGAATTGGGCACTAAAAGGATGTTTATCAACTCTTGACTTGGTAATGAGTGACAAAAATAGAGGAGGAGGAAGAAGACCGACCGTTTCAGTGCTGTATGATCAGCTGATTTTGCCAGCGTTCACCCTCACAGGAGATGACAGTTGGTTGTATTCAACTGAAATGGGTAACCAGAGTAGGCGAGGATGGAACAGGACTTGGATCCAACCCAGCATTGGTATCATGGCAGCTGCCTCCCTCCGTAGGTCTTGGTTGTAGATAGTACTAACCTTTCGGTAAGATCTGCTCTCTTCTTTCAGATAAATCTATGCCCCCTCCCCTAAGATAAATGAATAAATAAGGCAAACTTTAAGATCTGTAAGTAAAAATGCATTCATTTCCAAAGTAGACCAGCTAGTTTGTACTTTTCCTTTTGTGCCTCAATTCTTCTCAGTTGTGTTAATTATCTTTTGCACTGTGACTTTTAGGTCTGGGAGTACTTTGAAGCAACAAATCCTTTTTTTCCAGCTCTCTTTTCAGAGAAGTACTTCATTCCACACTACCTGCTCTCTCTTGCTTCTCTCCTTCCTTGTCCGGGATTGGCTCAGCCACTTTTCTATGTGACCTCTATAAAAAGTGGTTGTGACACCAATTTCAAAGCATGCTGGGATTGTTAACTCCAACAACCCAACATCCACCAGCTGCATGCACTAGGTTTTCTTTCATGAGCATAGTCCACTGTGCGTGGGCACGTGGAGGACTCAAAAATATTACTACCATGCAACTTTCCTTTACAAACACCTGTTTACACCAGCAGGGGAAAAAAATGCCACCTTCAATTGGGATACTCGAGCCTCTCCTACTGACTTGCAAAGCTCTGGCTAATGACAGAATTTCGCAACCAAGTTGTAGTAATATTGTTGGCAACTATGTTTATGAAGAAATACCTCAAGAGCCTTAGATACTAAAGTCTGAAATCCTTAGTATCTCGGAGCCTTAAACCAATGAGATTCTGTTTCCCTTGACCCATGATGTTTTTGGTCATTGTATTCTTGCAAACAATTCCAAAAGGACTTGTACAATCGTGGTCACAGCCTCTCTTGTGACTCATGGCATGCTGAATGGTTAATCCAGTAGATCTTCGATTTTAAAATTCCTTTTTCTTTTATCCTGTGTTGATCCCAAAATACTCTGTGGCTATTTTCCTTTTGAGCTAATGTAACGTTTTCCTCTGACCTGTGACCTTTAACCTCTTTACCTCTGACCTAAGCCTCTTGCATGCCCAAATCCTCTTTTATAGGGAAAAAGAGAGAAATGTATGAGCATCCTGTCTTCTGCTTGGCCTCTCAAGTGATGGATTTAACCATTCGTGAGTACCTACCACCTCCTTTCCATGCTAGCTATCTTCACTCTTTCTGTTTTCATTACCTCAAGACAATTCAGATCCAAACCAACTCACTTTCCTTGCTTCAAGTCTTTTAGCATTTGGCTTGTCTGTTGGTTCTGTCTGTGAAACCCCAGTGTGAGAAGTCCGGTCACTTTTTATCAGCCTAAAACCAGGTTAGACAATGAAGCCATTTGTTTGTGATAAGCTCCGATTTGTCTGTCAGTCTGTTTCCGTTGTTCCGTGTCTGTGACCTGAATGCATTTTTACTTTGCTTCTATGTAGTGTCAGTTCATAAAGTACTTGTCACTGGTACACAATCAGAAGGTAGCAGCTACACCAGGGGAGCAATGAGCAGCCAGGGGTTAGAAGAAGGACCCTGGGGGCAAGGCGTTCTTTTTGTGCCTTTCTTTTCCATACTGAAGAGCTCAGAATAATCCTGGGTCCCAGAGTCCATAAAGCAGGCCTTTCTCTGCATACAACTCTAGGGCACATAGATATCTGTCTATGTACATATGTACATAGACAGATATCTATGTGCCTCCTGTCTGTTATCTCTCTAGCTCAGTCGCTTGCCCTCCTTCTCTTTAGACTGATTTGTCCTGTTCCTCCAAGCTCTGGCTAGAACATATGACTTAATTGTCCTGTAGAGAGTTCTGTGTATGTTTCATAGCTTAATCCCACATTGACCTTGATTTGACTAATTTTCTATTTGTGCAGCATTTTCCACCTCTGTGAAGGAGCCTTTTTTGCTGATCCCCATACTTCAGGGCGGTGGGAATCCAGGGGGCAACTTTTTTTCTTTCGAATGTCATATATCACACATAAGTGGGGGGCATTTTGGTCCACTTGCTCATTAATTCTGCGTATCTGTTCTTATCTCTCTCTTCTCTCCTTGTTGCTCTCCTCTCTTTCTCTCTTTTTCTCTCTCTCTCTCTCTCTTTCTCTCTCTCATTTAGAGAATCAAAAGGACACAGGTGAACAATTGTATATGCATTATAAACTAAAGAGTTATATTTAGTTTATTTTCGTATTTTCTTTTTATCCGGCTCCTTAAGTTGTACACTCCCGGAGACTGAAGGGGAGTTACAATAATGCTTAAGGAGTTAATTTGTGCTGTCTCAACACACATCATACCCCTTAGCTGTTGACCTTCTAGAGAGCTTCTATAAAGGCACAAACTTCAAAGGAACAGAATTTCTCCTTTTCAATGGAACATCATTCCATTTGTTGGTGCAAACATTTTTTCTGATCTGGCCTCATGTGGTCATATTTACTTTCAAAGGCTACTGAATCAAATTAATCCTCATTTTTATTTTCCATTGTTTTTCTTTTCTTGTATTCTGACCTATGGAGAAGTTTGTGTTATTCAGTGAATGTGTACTACTAGCAATGAAGCTAGAGGAGACATGTTTGTGTTATCGTTGTTGTTTGTTATTGTATGGGAAGAGCAAATTTGTGAGTAGGCAGAAAAATGGATGTAAGCCATTTTGGTGATTTGTCCTGGTGGTTCATGCGTTCCACTGTTTTTGTTACTCTTCTTTGTGGGGTGACCTTCTGGGAAGCTCCTACTAATTGGATGTTCTGTTTTTGTTGGTTAATAACACCTCTGAGTAGATTCCATAAAGCAAGAGCCTGACATCAAGCTACTGCTGTTAACCAAAGAAGTAGTGTGTGACCTGGTATGCTAGAGCACTGATCCTGGAGTTAAGAAGACCCGATTCAAATCCCACCTCCATAGCTAGCTGTGTGACACTGAGCAAGTCACTTATAATCTCTCTGTACCTCAGGCAATTCCCTAGCCTGTATCTCCTAATTCAATAACAAGTTGTACCTATCCACAAGCTGATGATTCCCATTTCCTTCGTGAATTTGTATTGCTGGAAAAGCAACAGCATATAGTGGATAGAGAGCTCAGCTTGGAATCTACAGTCTGAAAGCCCAGGATGTGTGACCATTCTGCGCAGCTTTGTTACATAATGCCTGTGTGCATCCAAGCAAGTCACTTACCCTCACAGTGTGCTAAGCAATTCTCTAAATTGCAAGGAAGGGTCCAGTAGGTTTTAGTGGAGGGAGTTATTTCCTGGAAGCCCCCCCCAAACCAATGAAATCAGAGATCCTATCAAATAGATCTCCATTATATGATATATATATTTATATATATATTTATATTTATATATATCCAATGGAGAGTATTTCTATTTGTTTTTTTTAACTTCATGTACTCAACAAAGGCATATATTGTCTTTAAACAACAAAATAGTTCTTTAATTATATTCCTTCGGGGGGAAACTTCATAGTGAATAGAGCACTTTTATAATCTCCCTTTTAGCATAATAAGAAGCCCAAGAATTCAAAAATGGATGAATGAGTTTGGATTTTCTCTGAAGCCATTTAGAATATCGCCTTCTCTCTGGCCCAGTGCCTGCACCTGGTTTCTTGTGTGAATGGTGGCAAACTTCCTATGGAATGTTTCTATGGAACCAACTCAAGGTCCTCTTCCTGCTAGCAAATTGCTCAGATCTAGATTTCTCAGAGCTAGAAATTAGGATTTTGATATCAGAGTTTCTTAGTTTGGGTGCTGCTCTCTCTTTCGTTCCTTGGGAGCCTCAAAGGCTTCTCCTGGTTCAATTAAAAATGTTTTTCCTCTTTCTGGAAAGTGGATATTGTCAGTGACCAGCTCTCTCCCTTATTAGACATACTTATGACCTTCATATGTTTCTTCATTTATCTCCAAATCATTTCATCCTTAGCTTTTCTTCCTTTTTTTAAAAAGGAAAATTGAGCTAATCGTTTGGTCTCTCCTCCCCTCCCTCAGAAACCTCAGTGGACAAAAATAAGTAAAAATGACAAAAGTTATCATTTTGAAGTAATTACCTTGAAACAGGAGGTGAAACAGCTTCACCTTGATCTTTAGAGGAGGAAAGAAAGTGTGTGACTTTGTGAAGATCTTCCTATTGAGCCAAAATCTAGGAAAATGCCACATGCCCGATCCAAGCGTAAGAGAAACAGAAAGTCTTAGATCTTTGCTTTTCATGATATCTTTTTCATAATTCCTATTCATTGATCAGCTTTTCTAAGAAACGTTTTCTTTTGAAATGAAAAAGTACAGGTAGATGAACAAGAATGACACGTGGGAATTTCGGACTATCTCTTCTGTTTTTATACTTTTACTACAAGTGTACTTCAAGCTTGAGTAGTCATCGTTTGTTTACCAACAAGATGGGGGGACTATTTCTTCTCAACAGCATCTGGCCAGAGGACCCAAGGCCCTCACCAATCCAATTCAATTCAGCAAACGTTTATTAAATATCAACAAGGCAATGGGTTTACCAAAAAAAAATATCAAAACTATCCCTGCTTTCAGTGAGCTCACATTACACTGAAAGATACTTTTCTTCCTCTAAATATGATAGTAAGAGAAATGAATCTTTTTATGATCAAACTGGCCTTAAACAGTGAAAAACTTCAGATAATGGATTTAACTAGGGCCATCTTAACCTTTTTTGCATCATGGATTTCTTTGACAGACTAGAAAAATCTATAAAACACCCTTCCCCCTTCTTTGAACAATGTTTTTAAATGCACAAACTAAACATGAGATTACAAAAGGAAACCAATTATATTAAAATGCAGCTATCAAAATATTCAAAATACCTATGCACGGACCCCAGATTTAGAAATTCCAGTCTAGAATTAAAAGGATGAATGTGTTAGTAAATGTTTAATGACCAGACTGAAGGGTGGGGAGAATGGAGGGAAGTAAGTAGAGGATGTAATGTATTTATTTTCTTTATTTTCTTTTTTTCCTTTTTTTTTTTAACCCTTAATTTTTGGTGTATTGTCTTATAGGTGGAAGAGTGGTAAGGGTGGGCAATGGGGGTCAAGTGACTTGCCCAGGGTCACACAGCTGGGAAGTGGCTGAGGCCGGGTTTGAAC
>NC_058130.1:26101618-26141689 GCF_016433145.1 Gracilinanus agilis | reverse complement strand
ATAGGTGGAAGAGAGGTAAGGGTGGGCAATGGGGGTCAAGTGACTTGCCCAGGGTCACACAGCTGGGAAGTGGCTGAGGCCGGGTTTGAACCTAGGACCTCCTGTCTCTAGGCCTGACTCTCACTCCACTGAGCTACCCAGCTGCCCCCAAGGATGTAATTTATTTATGCATAAAATATTAAAATTTAATCTGCATTATCAGTATTTTCTTAAATCTACAAAATGAAAATTAAAAAAATGATAAACTAGGGCAGATTTATAGCAAGTATTGATTTCTGATGGGTAAATGCTTATACTAAAAATGTACCAATCTGATTTGAGCTGGCACCAGCATAACCTTGTCTACAAGGAACTTCAGAGGTCAACGGATTCAACCTCCTCCTTATCCAAATGAGCAAATTCACAACCAGAGAAGTGGTGGGACTTTCCCAAGGTCACAAAGATAGCATCAAGTGCTATCAGATTGGGTCTCTTTAAAAAGTAAACATGTATTCCAGGGATGCTTAGCCCATTATTAATCTTTCTATTTGAAATAGCCCATTAGCTTCGGGGAACAGCAGGCAAAAGTGTGAATTTGGAGTCAAAAGACCTGAGTTCAAATCCCAATGCTGCCACTCCATAACTGGAAAACCCTGGAAAAGTCACTTCCTCTGGTCAGTCTTCTCATCTGTAAAATGAGGGGGTTGGACTAACTGACTTCTAATGTCCCCAACAGATCTAAACCTATAATCCTAAGGAAGGAGCAAGTGGTAACCATATCTTTAAACTCATAAAACCTTGAGAATAGACCAGAGGTGAGAAAATACTTCTAGTGATGTGACTCACAGAAAGGCTGCCCATTTAGCACTTTCAGTCACATATATGAAATCACAATAGGGACAGCTGGGTGGCTCAGTAGATTGAGAGTCAGGCCTAGAGACGGGAGGTCCTAGGTTCAAATCTGGCCTCAGACACTTCCCAGCTGTGTGACCCTGGGCAAGTCACTTGACCCCCATTGCCCACCCTTACCACTCTTCTGCCTTGGAGCCAATACACAGAAGTTAAGGGTTTAAAATTTTAAAAAAATTCACAATGATCTCAATAGTAAGAAACAAAGATAAAAAATGTTGTCTGAGTTAATGAGAATTTTTAAGAATCTCTAATTTGCTAAGTAAGCACTGTGCTCGACATTGGGGATAAAAAGACACAAATGAGAAAGTCTCTGGTCTCAAGCAGTTTACTTTCTATTTGGGGGAAACGATACTTACAAAGGGAAATACAAAATTATCACAGTATATAAATTGAGGGAAGGAAGCAACATTTATTAAGCAACTAGGATGTGCCTGGCACTGTGCTAAGTACCTTATAAATATTATCTCTTTTGACCAGAGTAATTGAACATAGTAATTTCAAGAGAGAGAGAACTATTGTTACAATTAAAAATAAAAAAGACTGATATAATAATATAAATTAGTATTTTAATTAAAGCCATGCTGATAGGGATAAAGTCATTAGACCACCACTTGTAAGAATTTAAATCTGCCTCAGGCATTTTATCTTTTCTTTTGAGGAAGTTCAAAGTCACTTCTCCCTATTTAAATTGTTCTTCTGTGTGGTGACACAGGCGTCCCCACGCCCAAAGAACCGGAAACGGAAACCCGTTGGACCACGGGAAATGTAGTTTGATAGTTCCCACGTGTCCATAGAAAATATATATATACTTTTAAATGGCATTTCCCAAATTTCAATTCACACTAAAAACCAGGGGGAAAGAGGGAAGTCAGGAAAGAACTTCCTGTAGGAGCTGGTCTTGGAAAGACATTTCTGAGAAATTGTCTATAAGATTTTTTCCCCCGATTTTCTGTTTTTCTCTAATATTGGCTATACTCATTTTATTTGTACAAAATCTTTTTTGATTGAATGTAATCAAAGTTATCAGTTTTACATCTCACAATGTTCCCTATCTCTTGTTTATTCACAAATTCTCCCCCTGGCCTTAAATCTGATAGGAATCCCCCAGGTAGGGGGGGGGGGTGTGACAAAAGGAAGCATTCCTTATATAGAAACAGTCTAGGCAAAGGCATGGAGGTGAGAGAAGGATCATTATGCACAGAAGGCAGCAAGAAGCCTCAGTCCTACCCCTGGAGAGTTTACAGTTGATTGGGAAGACAAGACCTGGAGATGGGAAATGCCTATGGAACACCTCCAAAGCAATGCGTTGTATAAGTAACTGTGATATAGGATAAATGAGCATTGAAGCAATTTGTGGAAAAGGGTAAATCATTATGCAATGAATTCATCTAGAAAGGCACTGAGGATAGTGCACTAAATTTGATGCCAGAGGACTTGGGTTCAAATCCCTCTTCCTTCACATACCGGTTGTGTGAAACAGGGCAAAACGCAACTTCTGTGAGCTTCAGGCATCTCCCTTGAACTTATTTCCTAAGACTCGGGTAGACGACAATCTATGCCAATGAATGAAGCTTCTACTCAGATTTCCCCACCCTGGTAAAATCATGGATTCTTCCTCTATTGATAATGGCTACCAAAATCTCTGAACTTCAAACTCTCCATGAATCATCAGGACCCAACTGCATCCAGCAGGAATAAAACAGCTTCCATGTCAGAGTCTCTAAGTCTGGACTCTTGTATTTTCAATTCAATCTAATTTTTGGATTAGATGAAGGTCATTTCAAACCATCCTGCCTTTATGGAGCACCTGCTACATGCCAGGCATTATCCTGGACATTGGATGTACAAAGACAAATACGAAAACAGTCCCTGCCCTCAAGGAATTTACTTTCTGGCAGACGTGAAGTACAGGGATTGCCTAGCACAGCAGACACTTAATCAATGTTCATTCCCCATCTCACCTTCATTTTACCACTTCTGACTTACCCAAAGACCTCTAGTGCCCTCACAACCAATAGATTTTGTTATTTCAAATAACGAACATGGCTTTGTTATACACAGTGCCTATTTGAAAGTCTTTTTCTGCCCCGAACAGCCCTGGATCATTTAGTCCCATTTTATGGAGGAAGAAACTGGGGCTCTGAGAAGCCTACCCCACTAGTCAGTGATCAGGCTCTAGGTTAAACCCAGTCTCTGAGTCACAGACTCTTGCAGTTATTCCACGTGATCTCTGGCCCCATATAAATATCAAAGTGTAGAGCAAATAACACTCTCTCAGTAGATTAACTAATTTTTTATTTTATTTTATTTTTAAACCCTTAACTTCTGTGTATTGGCTCCTTGTGGAAGAGTGGTAAGGGTGGGCAATGGGGGTCAAGTGACTTGCCCAGGGTCACACAGCTGGGAAGTGTCTGAGGCCAGATTTTAACCTAGGACCTCCCGTCTCTAGGCCTGAAGAGTAGAATAACTAAATAATGTCTCATGTGTATTTTCCAATATTTTCTAGAAACTGTTGTGATTAAGAAGAATCAAATTAGTTTAAAAGTTCAATTCAGCTTAATGAAATTTATTATGCACTTCCAACATGCAAGATACTCTCCTAGCCACTGTAGATATAGCCAAAAAGGGAACCAATCCCTGTCCCCAAGAGATGGAAAATACAACACATGCACCAATAAGTAGGATTAAAAACAAATATGAAGTCATTTTTCAATCTTGTCTGACTTCCCATGACCCCACTTGGGTCAGCATGCATGGACCACATTTCCTAGCAGACGCTGGAATGGTTTACCGTTTCCTTCTCCAGATCATTTGACAGATGAGGAAACTGAGGCAAACAGGGTTAGGTGACTAGCCCAGGGTTACATAGCAGGTAAGGTTCTAAGGCCACAGTTGAGTTTAGGAAGCTGAGTTTCTGACTCCAGGCTCAGCACTCTATCCACTGAGCCATCTAGCTGCCCAGACACAAGGCTATTTAAAGTATTTTATGGGTCAGTGTACACAGTGGGTAAAGAACTATCCCTGGAGTCATAAAGCCCTGGAGTCCAGTCCTGCTTCTCATACATGCATACATGCAGACCTACATACACACATACATGTGACTGATCTCTCAGTTGTCCAGGCAACACTCCAACGATAAAAGATTAGAATATAAACTTCTCAAGATTAAGACTTACTTTATTCTTTGTATCTGTCTCCCCAGAGTCTAGCCCAGGGCTTAGCACATAACTGATGCTGAGGAAATGTTGATTAATTGCAGCCTATAACAATTGCAGCCGAGGTGGTGGTCAGCATAGAGTCTCTTACCCATATAATCACAGAGCTGACCCAAAGCCCTTTTTTTTTCCAAACAAAAAAGAGCAGAGGTTGGGAGGTGTAGAAAGGAGGAAAGGAGGGAAGGGTAGCAGGGAGAGGTTTGTATGAGGATCAGAAAAGATAGAGGAGATAGCACCTGAGCTGTGCTTAAAACAAACAAACAAAAAGAAAAAACACAGGGATTTCAAGAGGCATAGATGAGGAAGGAAGGCATTCCAAACATAAGAGTCTAACTATGCTCCAGCATGGAGGCAGGGGGTGGAATGTTGTGTGTAGGGAGCAACTAGAAGACTATTTTGCTTTTTAAAAATAAAACCCTTATAGGGGCAGCTGGGTAGCTCAGTGGATTGAGAGTCAGGCCTAGAGACTGGGAGGTCCTAGGTACAAATCCAACCTCAGACACTTCCCAGCTGTGTGACCCTGGGCAAGTCACTTAACCCCCATTGCCAAAAAAAACCCAAAAAAACAAAAAAAAACAAAAAAACAACCTTACATTCCATTTTATAATCCCTACTGTGTATTGGTTCTAAGGCAGATGAGTGGTAAGGGCTAGGCAATAGGGGTTAAGTGACTTGCCCAGGGTCACACAGCTAGGAAGTGTCTGAAGCCAGATTTGAACCCAGGACCTCCCATCTTTATTTTTATTAAAAAATAGAAGACTATTTTGACTAGGATAGAGAGTGGGAAAAGGAGGGCAACATAAAACCAAACTAGAATCATAAGTGACACAGGAAACTAACTTCCAAACATACCAGTGCAGTGATCAATTGTAAATTTAAAGGATTGTCATTGGAGGGGTGGTGGAATTAGGTACAGAATGAAGCATACACTGCCAGATTGACCATTGTGTCCATTTATTTCATTCTATTGAACTTCTTTGTTACAAGGAAAGACTCTTATTTTTCACAGAATTTGAGAGTTGGAAGGGACCTCGGTGACAATCTAGTCCAACCTGTGCTTGAAAGGAATCCCCAATAACACATAGAAAGAATTGTCCAGCTTCTGCTTGAATACCTCCAAGGGCGGGTGGGGGCTCAAGGGAAGAAAAGGGACTCACCACCCCTTGATGCTACCCATTCTGCTATGGGACACCTATCATTATTAGAGAGTTTTTCTTGGATACCCAGACTAAATTTACCTTTTTACGACTTCCAGTTACTGCTCCTGCTTCTGTCTTCTAGGGTCAAATAGACCAAGTCTTACTTCCTCTTGGACATGATAGCTGCCTTTAAATATTTTAAGGTCCCCACACCTAGTCTTCTCTTCTCCAATCTAAGCACATCCAGTTCCCTCAGCTAATCCTCCAATTCCATGAGCTCAAGGTCCATTACCACCCTGACTGGCCATTTCTGAACACTCTTGGGCTTATCTTTCTTCCTTCTTAAAGCATGGCATCTAGAACTGGTCAGTAGGGTGCACAAGAGTAATGTATAGTAGAACTATTGCCTCTCAATTCCAAGAAGCTATACTTCATCTCCTGCAACCCATGGTTTCATTAACGTTTTTGGTTGTCATATCACACTATTGAGTCATACTGAAATTACAGTCCAGCAAAGTCCCAAGGTCTTTTTCCAGAACTACTATCTAATTTTGACTCCCTCTCTCATACTTTTGAAGATTATATTCAAATATAAGACTTTGGAGATATATATATATATATATATATATATATATATATATATATATAATTTGTCTTATTTGATTTAGCCCTTCAATGCTATAGCCTTTAAGATCCTTTGAGATCCTGCTTCTACCATCAGTGTGTTAGCTATTGCTTCAAGCTTTGTGCCTATGAAGAATTGTTATTATATTTTACCTTGGGGGATAGATATGAGAAGTCATTAGAAAGGGATAATGATGGTAAAAAAACTTTTTAAAGAAATGGTACCTAGATATTAGAGTCTAAAATGCCAGATGGTGGTTTTTGTATTTTCTCCTAAAAGCAATGGGGAAGCATGGATATTTTGTTTCAGTAGGGAACTGATGTGGTCAGATCTGTGTTTTAGGAATAGCAATTTGACAATTGTTTGGAGGATAGATTGGGAGAGAGGAAAGAGTGGCAGGAAGAAAACTAAGTAAGAGAATGTTGCAATATTATCTAGGGAAGAGGAGATGACCTAAATTTGGGCAGATACATGTGAGTGAAAAGATAAGGACTGATTGGAGATACATTGGTGAGTAATGGATAAAGGAGAGTGACGGAAAGGAAAAAATGTTGCAGAATCCATGATAGCTTGTTTTTAGCAACAGTTTGCTCAATCCAAAGTACAACTGCTATCATGAGGGAGGGAGAGAATTAAGGAAAGAGGGAGGGAGGGAGGGAGGGAGAGAGAGAGTTGAATAAAGGATGGATGGAGAGATAGGTAGGCAGACAGACAGACAGATAAAATAGACAGATACATAGAGAGATGTATAAATACATAGAGTATTAGAAATGTGGAGCCTCATATTCAGAAAGACATGAGCAGTCTTACTTTGAAACTTGGGTGCTCTTTCTCACAAAATGGACTTGGAATACGTGTCCTGTAATAGGCTGAAGTTTTCACCTTTCTTCCCCATGTATTGGTGTCATGTAGAAGCTGACAGAGGAAAAGGAATTCATCAGTAAATTGTTAGAATTCAGAGAGGATGAAGTTGGCTTTTGTCCTGTAACTGACTTTGCTCCTATTTGAAAAGATATCTCCACCTTCCCATTTTATGAAACAATCAGTAGCATGTCCGATCAGAAGAAGCACTCTGTTCTCTGAGAATAGCTGGATAAGGTCTGTTGGAACAGAAGTCTAAGGTCAGAGTCCAAGTAGAACAGTCTCCCATGGAACTGGCCCAGCACTTCAGAGCTTGAGATTTTGAAAATGCATACATATGCCTCTACTTCTGGTCTTTTTATATACGCAAAGTTTTTAAGGTGAGCGATATGGACAATAATTTGTTTGGTGACCATTCTCCTGAAGGACTAGAGTATTTTTATGAAAGCACCATAAAATTATTTGGCATCTACACTGTCGGATGTGCCAGCATGTTGGCTTGGCTTGCTTAATTAAGCTTCTTTGTCACAAAGAAGGATTCTAATTTTAGGAATGGAGGTAGGTTATTGGAAGGTGGCAATGATGGGGGAATCTTCAATAAAATCTTTGTTATCAAAATGAAATACATTATGTCTACAGGTAAAGTAAACAGTGGAGAGAATTGTGGATAATTTGGTCATTTATTAAGTATCATTTATTGAGTAAATATCATGTACAAAACAGCATATTCTTGTGCTATATTCTTCTAGGCTCAAGAGAAAGGAGATGGGGGGAGGGGGCGGGGAATCCAACCTTTCCCTTGATTGAATTACTGGGACCATTGTTCATTCCTCCATGGAGACTGGCTGGCCTTTGAAAGCTCTTGATAATCTCGGATTCGTTTGCCCATGTACATACAGCCCTAAGGAAAGTCAATGTTCTCGAAGGCATTTCTCAGCTGTCTCTTTGGTGTCAGGCTTCTCTCTCTGCTTTTATCCCACCCCAGAACACTGTAAATAAAGTTGTAGGAGCTAGTGTTTTTAAATAGTCACAAGGCCCACACACTGGTGTCCTCAGGAACATATTGGGAAGCTGGGTCTTGATGCAACTTGTCAGCTCCATCCATTCATGGCTATTTCTGTGGCTGGCAGCAGAACCATAGCTGGCCAGGTTATCTAAGAGCTAATTGGAATGTCTGGTCCTTCTCTCTTTTTTGGCTGATGTGAGCATTCCAAAAAAAAACCCTCTCTTTGTTTGTATCGGTCACATTTCACTCCCTTTTCTGGAGCCAAAGTGATTTCATTGTGTAAACACAAGCTATGGTAATTGGGTAAATTCAGTGGGGAAACTTCCAGGTATGATGGACTGAGTGGAATTTTTGAGTGGGTTTTTTTTTTTCTCTTTCTCATGGTGGCAAACGTTCCCATTGGAATAGAGGGCAGGTCGTGAAGAGAAGGAAGTCCCTTTCCAAAGCTCTCCCTAACAATTCAAGCCCTTCAAGTAATATCCATTGTTTCTTGGGTAACAGGGTAGATGAGAAGTTTGTTTTGTTATTTTGTGAGTCACTCATCACTGAGAGTAAAGAGGAGCCATTGACACTGTGAGGCTAGACCAGAAGCCATCTTGAGATGTGGAATGCAGATGGTACATCTTGAGTACAACATGACTGGGGACAAGTGAGTCGAGATGTCTGGAAGAACTTTGAGAGAAGAAATAAAGCAAAACAATGAGCTCTGCCCCCCCCTAAAAAACAAACAAACATGTTATGGGGTCATTATTTACTTTACAACAGGATTAATAGTGGACTTCCATTAAATTGCAATTCCCTCTAGTGCATTTAACATATAAGTAAATCTTTTTTTTTTTAAACATAACTTTGTACTCAACTTTTCAGATAACACGTCCATTGCCTAAAGTGGGGCCTGCCTGTGATACATTCCAAAGTGTAGCAAAGCCAGAAGCATTTCAATTTTTTTTAACTCTACATCCAACACTGCCACATTCAAGGAGTCCAGCACTGAAAAGGATCCCTTAAACTTTTGCTTTGAAACAGATGGCTTAGCAGAATATTGTGCTCATCCCGCTATCCCGATCCCTTTATTAACACCCCTAGAATTCAAAACACCCAAAATCTATTTCCTATAACCTGAAGCCAAATCTGTTTTTTTTTTCCCTCCTCCCCATTGAAAATTCAAGCAAACCAAGAAATCTTTTTGGCAACAAAGTGGCCCCCTCACCATACAGATTGCTAAAAACCAGAAATATTAGCAGAGACTACCTTCCCTAAGGCTTCAGAGACTCTCATTAAAGGGGAGAATTCTCAAATCTGATGTCGCTGGATATTGGTATTTATATTGACGAGAAGGCTATTGTTATAGAATTTTCTGCTGGGCTGATATTGTAAACTATATGACAGATGGGTCAAGTTCGAATTGCAGTATTCTAACATTTGGAATAGCAAGTAACATATTTGATAGAGCTGGCAAGTTTTTATATATGATTCAACCCACAATATAAAAGCCACGAGAATTCCAAATTGAAAATAATTAAATGAGCTGAAAACAATCAGAATCCACACATTTTTTTTCAAGTGACAGATTTTTACATGCTTAAATTCCACAAAGGGAGCAAGAATATTTTTCCAGCTACCTTGAACTAATGTAGACATTTCCTCTTTTAAAAATAAAAAATCTTTACAAAGCAATTAGTCTCGCATTCCCCTGCTTCAAAGAGGACAAGGAAATTAATAATTACAGCTGATAATTTACAATATGTTCTAGATTTTTAAATGCTTTCCTGAATGTTATCTCCTTCGAACTTCACAACAACCCCCTCCCCCTCAGGCAGGGCAAACATCATCCTTCTCATCTTACAGATGGGAAAACTGAGGCTCCAAAAGAGATTCATTGACTTGTCCACAATCACAAAGCCAGCAGGTGGTGGGAGCTGGGTCTAGAAACCAGGGCTTCTGACCTTTGAGTACCTAAGAAATATTTCCTGTTATCAGAATGGGAAAAGCAATTTCTGTAACGCTGGTGTTATTATTCTCCAAGTGAATTTTCGACCCGTTAATGACGATCACATCCTTCACTGACAGTTGGCTCCAATAAAGAGAGGAAATTGTTATCTTCTGTGCGATGAGGTAGGGCCAGGGTTGTAGAAGCTGTCGAGCAGTGTTGTTGCCTGTCCAATGACGTCCCACCAGGGGAATGTTGACCTATCCTGGGACAAGAGCAGCTCTCCATTTTGTATCACCATTTATGCTTCCGTTCCGTTGTTTCGTTCCAAGTTGGTCATCTTATTTGTCACCATTTGTTAAAGTCATTTTGTCTCTTTACTTTCACTGTCTCCCCTCATCTACCTGAACAGCTCACCGGCCACCAGGAGGTCCTCCTCCATCCTTGCAAAGACAGATTAACAAGTTAACTCAGAGGCTCAAGGGCATACCTAGGCAAACATCAAGTACAGTAATGGTTTCCCTTTCCTTCATTCTGCTGTTTCTCTAGTTTAGTTGGCTTACCTGTCCATGTTTGTTTGTTTGTTTTTTTCTTAAAATTTCTTTTGGTCTTAATACATAGCAGGTAGTCATTCCAAAGCTGAGGCTGTTCAGCTCTCAATTGGATCTTGATAGGCTTTTGAGAGACTCCAAGGATAGCACTTCTTTCCAAATGTCCACATTTTTTTGTCTAGCAATGTCTGACATATGCAACATTTTCAAATATCAATGTCAGCACAAAATAACATTGTTGTTGCATAACATTTTGCATGACAATTTTTATACGTATGAGCTTAAATTCTGTTGTATGAAATGTCATTCTAAGTATACTATATTTGTTCAGCCTCCAGTGCTCCAGCTGCTACCATGACATGAGGACCACAGAGATATTACAGCATAGCAGAGACAGTTTTGAACACATAAAACCAAGCAACAGACAAACAACAACAAAAAAAATAGTTCTAGACATACGGTTGTGTTCCTTAGCCTCTGCTGCTTAGCAAGATCTTCTGCCCCTGCATCTTCTTTAAAGACAGCATCTTAGAGACGCATTCTTATTATCGGCATCTATCCTTTGGCCAACGGATGACCTAGAAAAATGGCAGACGACAGAGCTCTATCTAAGAAGTTTCACGAATCCATTTTCTATTAACTGAGTGTTCATCCTTTATGAAACACTTAAAAAAATAAAATTTTGGTTGCATGGATTAATTAGCAGATTTGGCTTTGCAGACTGAGGATTATTAAGTGATTTACTTGGATGGCTGCCTATTAAAATTAAGAACTGAAGGGTTTTATTAAACATACTGGCTGTAGATATATATACATGTAGACATATACATGCATATATATTTATACATATATGACACAATGGACAAACACATATATGTGTATACTTGCAAGTATCCGTGAAAAGGTTAGGTGCATATATACATATATGTGCATATCTATCGAGATAGAAAGATAGATAGCAGTCAATCAAAAACTACTGAGCATTAATACATATATTTTAGTGGACCTGCTTAAAGCATCTTAAATTTCCCCAAATATAAAAATTCTTTCAAAGCAAGTATGGGTGAAAGTCAGCAATTTGTAAGTCAAATCTTGCTAGGTAGTGAATGCTTCTCAAAGTTCAAAATACTCACCGTTTAAAAGATAATTGGGGGGTGGGGAGGGTAGCTAGGTGGCTCAGTGTTAGATATGGGAAGTCCTGGGTTCAAATTTGACCTCAGACCCTTCCTAGTGACCCTGGTCGAGTCACTTAACCTCCATCGCCCAGCCTTTACCGCTCTTTGACCTTGGAACCAATATACAGTATTGATTCTAAGATGAAGGAAGGGATTTAAAAAAAAAAAAGATAATGAAGGATTTTGAAGATGTGCTAAGTTGGGTTCCCCAGCAGATATGTATTAATGTGCAGAATAATGTGTTTATGAGGCAATGTGTATGTGTGTATGTGTGTGTGAGTGTGTGTGTGTGTGTGTGTAGGTGTGTATGTAATAGGTAATATGCAGAGGATGGGGAATTTTCAAATCCTTTGGAAATATGTACGTTAGCTACTGACAAAGAGAAATTCCCTTTGCTAAGTAACCTGTCAATATGAAAATGCCTCATCCTGCACTTATTACCCAGATGTATGTACACAGTATGTTTTATAATGCCTTAAAGACTGCAGGTAAAATTGTCATTGCTTATTTGTGAAGTAAACCACAGGTAAGTGGCCTCGAGCCCCCAATATTTAGCTTTATGAATTAGAATTAACCTCTACAGTCCTACCATGTCCTCCCACACCACCAGGAGTCTGGTCTCTCACTGCCAGCTCCATTTCCCTCTATCCAGGTGTAACACAGACGCTGAGTTGTAGCATCATCAAGACTTAACGTCGACTACCCCCTGTGTGGCTCTAGAGTGCTTGTTTCTGTACTGGGCACCATCACGAGCACGTAATAATTCAGGTTTCCCTCGTGTTCACTTCCCAGCCAGTCAGGTATCTGGAAGACTTGGTCAAATTCACCTTCTTTTCATAGGATTTCAAAGAGCTACGTTGTGGGCGATCTTGCTTTCCCCAAGCCAAATGATGAAAAGACAAAAGACGAAGAAATCTGAATGGATGTTTCATCAGTGTATTCTCAATTGCTGCTGGAAGGATAGATTGCATATCTGTCTTGGCCCAGGAGAGAAATGCTTCTGTCTACCCATCCATGGAGTAATCAATCAAGAAACCTTAATTAAGCACTTACTACCTTCCTATCAGGCAGGCACTATGCAAAACAAAAATAGTCCCTGTCCTCCAAGAATTTATATTTTAAATGGGATGATGCCATATATATTTGGTCAAGCACAAAGAAAAATAATGAGTATTTATAGTCTCCTGTAATATAATACAGTCAAGAGAGAAAGAAGCCCATGAAATCAATAACACTTTGCTAAAGATCACAGAATCACAGAGAGAACAACAAATGCAATTAATCAAGAGGGAAAGGAAGGGAAGAAAAGTGAATAATCATTTATATGGTACCTACTATGTGCCAGGCACTGCGCTAAGCACTTTTTATTTATTCTTTTTGTTAATATTACCTCATTTGTTCCTCACAACAACTATGGGAAATTGTAACTATTATTATGCCCATTTTATAATTGAGGAAACTGAGGCAAGCATAGATTTGAGACTTGCCCAGAGTCACACAGCTGGTAAGTACCTGAGGCCAGATTTGAAATCAGGTCTTCCTGACTCCGGGCTCAGAGCTCTATCCACTGAGCCAACAATAAACTTTTGTTCATTCAAAAAATTTCTACTATGTGCTTAAAGAATGTTAGCAACAAAAATATAAAAAATGAAACAATCCCTAACCATGAAAAGTTCACAGAACAACTATTTTTCTCTCCAGAAAAGTTAAGACCAACATACACCTATCTTCTCTCTCTCTCTCTCTGTCTCTCTCTCTCTCTCTCTCTCTGTCTCTCTCTCTCTGTCTCTCTCTCACATACACACACACACACACACACACACACACACAAACAAACAATGGTCCTTTAGTTTGCTATTTCCTAAGGAATTAAGCTAACTGCTAATTAACTCTTTTCCCTTAACCACTTAATATATTAACAGGGCTAGGAGGAGGAGGAGATGATGGAAGGCTTTTTTTAGGATTCTATTGAGAATCCAGATGGACCCAATTCAAACCTCTTCTCATGAGGATGGCTCAGCATGCACACACACACACACATACACACACACACTCACACAATCTTAGAATTTAAATTTTCTAGGTTAACCTAGCTTTATTTGACAAGACATGGAATGAAAAAATGTAATTATGCAATCAGTCATCTCTTCTAGAACATAGTAGGACCTATTAGCTGTGTGACCTTGGCCAGCTTACTTAACTTCCTTCATCCCTATCATTTCCTCATCTGTAAAATGAAGGGGTCAGACTTGATGGATCCTTTCAAGCTCTAAATCCATAATCCTATCAACTTTGTTTTTATTGTTTGTAGCCCTTTTCATCTATGCTAGTGAAATACTCACTAATTCTGACATCAGCCAACAGAGACCATGCTTGGTTACATGGCTTCTCCAATGTTTTCTTAAAAGAGATATTTTCCTGCTAAAATAAGTAAGTGAGCATCTTAGGGGGATGATTGCTCCTCCCTGCTTACTAGCAAGGATCATTGTATCTATGGCCATGTAAAAAACCATGAGTTCTAGGTAGAGTTTCTGAAAGTGTGGTTAAAGGGATCAACCTCTATTAACTCACATACATGCCCTTTATTCTTGTTGCAAGTCCCCCATTGAACTAGTCTGACTTAGCCTCTCTTCAGAGGAGCCCCAATCCAACAAGAGAAATCCAATCCAATCCAATCCAATGAGAGGAAGATGGGCAAAGACATCCAGTGTTCTCTCTAAAACCCTAGAATTGAGCATTCACTGATGATAACAATGGGACAGTTACACACAGAAGTCTTTCTGTCCAAAAAGAATGAATATTGCTTCCAATCTCCTTTCTACCCTGTTTGAAACAGCCACATCCTTCACTGTGGCTTAAATTTTTTTTTTAAATATAGGCCAATAAGCTCCGTAGACCTTTAGTACAAACATCACGCAAGAAGGTGATATTTGCCAGAAGATCCAGAAGCTCTTGATAGAGGAGATGTGGCATGACTATTCTGTAGGCAGCATTTCTAGGTAGTCTTAGCATATGCAGAAGCTTGGTGGCATACCAAGGTCACCCATGGATGCTGTCTTTAGAGAATGCTCTTGTGGGTACAAAATGTCACTGTCGGCAATTTGCAACAGGCAAAATAACATATTTCTGAAAACTCAATGGGCAGATGCCGAGCTGGAGCACTGTTTTGTCATAATCTTATAATAATTTCTTAAAGTGGCTTCATGGTTTGCTCACTACTAATGATGTAGCATTTAACATTTGCATGAGAAATTTGTTTTTTTTAAGCTGTTAAATTATTCTGGGATCTCTTACCCACTAGTTCTAATGGCCGCAACACTGGCTCAACACTTGCGATGAATTTTAACTCCAATTCTTGTACTACAGAAAATGTAGGCCGCTTAATCACCCCTGCCAAAAAACTAGAAGACACAATACGCTTGGCGGAATTAGTCATTGAAGTCCTCCAGCAAAATGAAGAACATCATGCAGAGGTGAGTAGCATCACGATGCAGTGGACATTGGTTTTTCCTAAAGATAAATCCCCCTGTGGTTAAGTGATGGATTGGAGGTGTTACCATATTTCTTTGCGCAGCTGGGCTTGCTAGAACCTGGTTAAGAGACCAAAAGGCTTTGACCCAGAAGGTTTGAGGAGGTAATTCATCTTCAAGAGTGGTCTATGTCTTGTCCATTTGGACTCCATTTTCTGGTGTTTTTAGCCATGAATAGGACAAGGTAAGTCTAGCCCAGGGGCAACGATTCCCAAATTCATTCCGTTCTCACAATTCCTAGTTGGTCCTGGGGTGCGTTTTAGTCCTTTTTGTTGTTGGTGGCGGTGTTTGCGTTGGTCCTTTGCGGTGTGGATAGTAGGCGGTGTTTTCTAATTTGTTGCTAAGCTTTGCTGCTGCTGTACACTAGACTCTCTATTTGTTTTCTAGTTTACCTCAGGTTGCTAATGCTGTGACGAGATAGCTCTTACTCTGTGTTGCTCACCATGTAGGTTTTCCAATATACACCTCAATCGGTAAAGCTTATTTCTTTTGTCAGACTCTCCAAAAGACCAATTTAATGGTATGTGCAATGCCATAAAATGCCACTTCTAACAAAATCCCAAACTTGTGAAGAACTAACCCCATAGGTCCAGCTTCTTGCCAATTCATTATGTCCCAACTGCTATAGAATTACTCATTTTAAAACTCAGATTTGACGATGCTCTCTTTGACATCCTTTTTTGGAATGATTCGTTCACTCTTTTTTTCTTTAATGTTTAGAAGGGTCGCATTAAAGGCGCTCAGTAAAAGCAATTTCACAGTCACCTAAAAAGATAATTCCAACATCTAATAAACATTGACAGTAAAATTAACTAATATTTAACATACCATAAATGCGCCAGTCCCAACTAATGCCTGATTGCATATTTAAATTTCCTCCCTGTTTTTCTACTGTTCATTCATTCTTGGATGATCCGGGCAGGGGAAAGAGGTATGTGACTCAAACTGAATGAAACAAGTCACCTCCTGTCATACTCTGTGCATGCCCTCTTAACGCCGCGTTTTTCCGATGGGATTTTACCTGGGTGCTCCTTGCTTTGTAACTCTTCCCCCTAAAAGGAATGTAACAGCACCTTCAGATGAACTGCTTTGGAAATTGGTTTCCCTCCACAGAAGCGTAAATGTGGGGTGGTGATCTGATCCGTGCATGAAGCAATCAGTATATTGAAAAAAGGACTGCAGTTACATCCCAACACAACCCTACCTGCCTGGACTCTTTCCTTACTTAGCCTGTCGTATTTACCTGTGTTGGTCTGCACCTTTATTATGCCAGATGAGTAGTGAACTTAGTAACCAGTAGCTAGCTAGAATGGTACTAATCTTCTTCTTCTAATATTGTCTGTATGTGAATCATATATACGGTATTTATATATAGAGAGAGTGGCCAAGTGGATATTTCCCCAAAAATTCATGTGGAAGACCATTACATTTCCTTAAGATCAAGAAGATGACTTCAAAGCAATGTCAAGTTTTGAGCAGCAATGAAGAATACACTAGAAAAGTGAAGTAAAATTCACAAGATTGGGTCTCTTTTACCCCCTTGCCTTGCCCCTCAGGTATAGCCTGCCCATGATGGCTTCCACTGTTTTTTTCCTGACTTTGGCTAAAGATCTTTCCATATTGGCTATGCTATTGGTTCAAATGGCAGCAAATGTATTCTTCAAAAGAGTGTAGGTTTTCCCAGTTCTTTCTCAGTTGGAAACAACAGAAGTTTTCCCCAACTTGCCAACCTTTGTGGAATAGCCAATATTCTCAATATTTTATTGTGATGGCTTCCGAATTGAGGGGAATCATGAGCCACATTGAGTTCTATGTGAATTATTTTCAAAGTCTATCTGTAGTGTAGGGAAAAAAGATGCAATAATATTTCACAAAGTTGCATCCAAAGAGATAACAGAGAAAAGTCTAGCCTTCTGGGAAAAGCATGAATTTTGGAAAGATTTTTTTCAGGCTTCTCACTATTATCTGAAACTATCTTGACAATGATTATCACAAAGCCTTTTGTTCTTATGTATTAAAAAAAGTATTGTCCTAGATGATTCCAAGATGTAGAACAAAAGTCAATTCATAGATTTGTTTTCAGGACTTCAAGACTTGTTCTTAGGACTAAGGATGATCACCTTGATGTACTTTGGAAATGCAGAAACTGAGTTAACTTATATAAAAGGTGCTTTAGATACATTTGGTATTATAATTTAAGTGTATTTACACTTAAGTAGAAACATCCCAGCCAAATTGCAAACCTACCTAACTTCATTTACTTTTATTCATTGAGTCCCTGCCTGTCTGCATAGCACCATGCACATCTGGACCTATAAGAGAAGTATAAGACACAAATTCTTGTCCTCAAGGAGCTTATAACCTAGTTAGAGCAATACACAAAGAATGGATGGTTTGTTGGTGTGGAAGTTCTCTCCACAAAAGCAAATATTTTCTCTCTTTGATTTAGTAGGTAACTCCTAGGTAGTTGCCAAAGCACAAGGGCCAAGTTATACTAGTATTTTATATTATTATTATGGGGATGTTATTATTGTTCATCTGAAGGAGATTTCATTGCTATTATTATTATTGCTAATAATAGCTAACATTAATATAATGCTTCCTATGTGCTAAACATTTTATAATTATTGTCTCATTTTGATACAACCCCTGGAGGTAGGTCTTATTATTATCCTCATTTTACAGATGAGGAAATTGAAACAGACTGAGGTTAACTGATTTGCCCAGGATCACAGAGTTAGTGTCTGAGGTTGGATTTGAACCTAGGTCTTCCAGGCTCCGGGTCCCCTCTATCCATGGTGCTACTTATCACATAAAGGGCTTAGGGCAGGATTTGAATCCAGGAATCCTTTAGCCCAAGCCTAGCATCCTAGTAATGCCACACATCAAAAAAGAAAATAACTAACATGAGAAGGTAAGCACAAAGAGGTCCTACAAATGACAAGTGCTATAGGATTTCAGAGTGAGGGAGAGATCACTTCCAACTGGGTTAGAAGTTGTCATGGAAAAGGTAAGATTTGCATAGGATCATTAATAATGGGTCTAGGATGCCAAATAAGTTTAACGGGATGACTGATTTCTTTGGACCCACCTCACTATGATTTTTCTCTGGCAAACTGGCTCCTTCATTGAGCAATGAATTCTCCAGAAAATTAGTAAATCATAACATAGAACTTTCAACAGTATAGGGTGGCACCAGACAAAGAAAAATGCAGCCTAGATTTAGTGTCTCCCCATCAAAGGACCTTTCAATCCACTTGAAATTCCAAATAAAGCAATCTTGATGTCCCAGAGAAAATTCAGAGCAGCTGAGAGGCCCCAGCTCTGCATATTTATCTCCACATGATAGCGCAAGCTTTTTGTCCCATTTGTCGTCTTGATGGCCTCTTCATCGGATTCTGCTCCCAGAACCCCAACAGAGAGAAGTGTCATTAAAAACAGCCTGTCCTGTATTGTTGCTTCTTTTTTTTTTGCCCAATTTATCTCTCTCTATGTATACGTATGTATATGTATATATGTATTTAGGCACACAGGGGTACATATATACATGTGAATGTGTGTGTGAGGTATACAGTACTCCATTGGGAGGGATTGTGTCTATAAACCACACCTCCTTACTTGGAGAATATTTGTAAAGGCACACAGGTAAGCAGTTGGAAGATGAAATGTTATGTTAACAGCCTGGAAGACGGTTTGAAGAAACGTTGCTCTCTGTCATAGGTATTCTCAGCCTCACCAACAATGAGTTAGAATATTTACAGAAACTGCATTTGCCTATACCAGCAAAGTAACCAACTTTTCAACAGCAATAAGTCAATCAAGCTTTTGTTAAGAGTCTACTTTGTGCCACAGCCACTGTCCTAGGCACTGGGCATACAAAGACTGAAATCAAAGAGTTTGTATTCCATTATAAAGTGAAAAGCCAGACTGTTGCTGAATGAGTCATGGGCCCTCTGTATTCACCAGGATGAAACTGTGATTGTTGTTTCTTTGGATCTCCTTCTCCAGCAGAGTCATTTGTGGTTATCAACTTCCTAATTCCTTTGGAAAGCACAAAAAATACTTCTTTCTCTCTTTCATTCTTTCTCCTTCCCTCCCTTCCTCCATCTCTCTCTCTCTCTCTCTCTCTCTCTCTCTCTCTCTCTCTCTCTCTCTCTCTCTCTCTCTCTCTGTCTCTCTGTCTCTCTCCTCTCTCTGTCTCTCAATCTCTCTCTCCCCCTCTGTCCTGACCTCTTTCTCTCCCTTTCTTTGCCTCTCTGTGTCTCTCTCTTCTTCTCTTTCCTTCCTTCAATCCACCCTCTCTTATATGTAGGTTCTGAGAATTTTTATAATTTGGATTTCTTTTTCTAGTTTGGATTTTATAATTTGGATTAGTTACTGGGTTTTTTTTACTTAAAATATCATAGTATTCTGGCCAAGCCTTAAGATTAAGGTTCATTAGGAAATAAACTTAAGAAAAGACATGTTGGTAAGAGTATCAGCACTCTGGAATTATTTATTCAATAATTAATTAACTGTGAACCATGAGCTAAGCTTTTTACTGAATGTGATCTTAGATGCTGTCCCTAGCCCTTGGGCTAATAATGTGAAAATGGAGACACGAGAAAGACTAAAGCAGATTTGAATAAAGGGAAGGAAAAAGAAATAAACTTTAATACGGTGCTTACTATACACCAGACACTGTGCTAAGGGCCTTTTATGTTTCACTGGAGTAGAGAAACACTGTTCAAGAAGATTTCCTTTCTTGTCCCCCAGAACAAATGGCATCTCCCAGATATCTTGGTCCCTTTAAGAATTTGTTCTCTACAGACTCACATCATCTCAGCATTGTGAAGAACCTCAGAGTTCATTTATCCCAGCTCATATACCTGCATAACCAAGTGGCAGTGCATTGTACTATAGTCTCAACGAGGAATCATCCTAGCTCCATTTAGAAATATTCAGTGATGGGCAAACCCAGCACCATCCAAAGCAGCCTTTTGTTTCCCTTTTGCACAGTTCGAATTGTGGGAAAGTTGTATTGAGGTGAAATTTTCTTTTGGTTTATATCACATTGTATTAAAATGCTAGTCAAGAGACTGACCAAAAGTCCTGGAGATGATCAGAACCTGATCTTTGAAAGTGATTTTTTAAAGAAGGAAGTGATTTTTTTGGTTTTTAAGAAAGCCATGGATAAATGTGCAAGATATACAGTCCAACATGGGGCAGAAGGCAATAGGAAAGTCAACAGCTCTGGCATCTAGACTTTCTCTTTCCAAAAGGGGGATAGTGAAGCATCAAAGGGAAGATGAAGGGTGTACATCCCTGATGATTGTAACCAGGTGTCCAAAGAGGAAACAGTGAGCCTTAAGGCTCTCATCTCTCTGCATAAGTATCCCAGTAAAGCCTCATTCATTCAGACTCCCACTAATTTAGAATTTAGGGCAATTCCAATGCAACCTACGATGTTCCTACTGAGGCAAGAATTTGAAATTATTCCTTCTTCTGTCGATTGTTAGGGCCACCCTGGAGAGTAAAGGGAATTTAGTAGATTTTTTAAACCCTTTCCTTCCATCTTGTAATCAATACTGTGTATTGGTTCCAAGGCAGTAGAGTGGTAAGGGCTAGGTAATGGGGGTCAAGTGACTTGCCCAGGGTCACACAGCTGGAAAGTGTCTGAAGCCAGATTTGAACCTTGGACCTCCTGTCTCTAGGCCTGGCTCTCAATTCACTGAGATACCCAGCAGCCCCCTTTAGTAGATTTTCTTAAGCCAAAGTATGAACAAAATGGAAATGGTTTTGCCAGTGTCTTTATGGATCTGATAACTGATTATTGTAAGCTAAAAGACATCTAATCAGCCATTGACCAACAAGCATTTCTTAAGAAACTACTTTGTATTATGAGAGGCAGCATGGTGTATTAGCAAGTCAGTCTTGAAACCAGAAGGACCTGAGTACATGACTTATCTGTGACACAAACTGGCTGCATGTCACTGAGCAAATCAGTGTGCATCCTAGCATTCTAAGCAGCTCACTAAGACTTGACTGTAAATGTCAAAGAAGATGCCGACTTGCCTAGGTACAGAATTCCCTATACCAATCCAGGTCCAATTCCTACCCCTGGGTGCCGACACTGTACTAGGCACTGCGGAAGCAAAGTAGAAAATGAATATGTATGGTCAATGGCATAGTATATTGGCTTCTCAAGAGTTGTTTCTGCCCCACTTTCTTCATTCATTTTACTTGTTAGTTCCCACTTATAGGAGTCAGAAGGATGTGAGACTAATGAAACGTCTGTTTTTTAAAAATGTCTTCTTGGACTTTTGAATATGGAATTGGTCACCTCCATTCCTCTTCCCCATGCCCATAATAATTCTGAACCAATGAGGTTTTACTGTGTGTTAAACTGAAACTGCAGCTATATATCTCCAGTCAAGCAGACCTTGTAGAATGGTCCATGACTTGATTTTTTTCATTTAATTTGCAAACCAGCCCCATGTTGATAAAGGAGAAGTAAGTAAAATGGAACCTCATGAAAGAAGAGAGGCAAGCATTCTGCCTCTTAGTGGCTGTTAGAACATCCCCAATAACCAATAGGTTTAAGAAGAGCTTGGCCACTGAACAGCCCGTTTCATTTATGGAATTCTTTTCCATAATCATCTTTCATGTTTCCAGTCTCCTTCCCATCTTCTTTTCGGGTGAATGCTCCAAAGTGTTTCTGATGTAAATACTTTCAGCCATTGCGGGCCATGGGTGGGGGGAGGGAAGGTGTGGGTTCTTTTTCTTTTTTCTTTTGCTCTATCACTTCCGAGTGAGCCCACGAGGTCCTGTGGACATCACCACTCATGCTGCATGCTCCTTGGCAGAAGTGATTACTAAACACGCATGCATGCCTTCGAAGTACATTCACATCTGGCCATGGCTGATGAGAATGTCACTCCCAGAGACCCTGCACAATGATTTCTGAGAATCCACGTGCATGAAAATGAGTTACTTCACTGATATTTTTTGGTTTTCAATGTACATGTGTTTCCAGCTCCCGACCCCCCTACCCTTAGGAAAAATACGTCCTAATCTCTCCATGTCTCTCAACTTCAGCCTGTTGTTTCTATGGAACAGATAGGAAATTGAAGACACTCCCTTCCTACCCCCACCCCAACTACTTAAAGACATTTTGACACAAAATCGAGTGTAAATTACAACGGTGGATTTACATGGCTTGGTGTTTACTCTATGTGAAATAACAGAAATAGTTCCTATCAGTGGAGAAATGTGAGTAAATGAGTTCGTGTGAGATTGTAGACAAACTTTAGACATCCTGGATTCTGGATTATTTTGAAATTTCAAATTAGCAGAAAACCCATAAACACAGTGAAGAAACTCCCGAATTTTGATACTCACAAACAAGAACTAGCCAAGCACACTGGTCAGTAGCATGACTTAGAATCTGTAGCATTATTGTAAATTGAACAGAAGTTCTGTCGGCTATCCCCTCCACCACGACCCCTGCCCTAATTGTCTTGACCCTCCAAGACATTCCTGAAATAAAGACAGGTATTGCCTTTGTGCTCTGGTCTGTACACCCAACTGTATTTCTGAAGAAAGCTGTTCTCTTTACAATAAAACTAGTGACCCCTTTGGATGCCCATTTAGACGAGCAGCTAAAGGCTTGCATTTGGGGGGCCTCGGGTCAAGGTGGAAGCTAACGATTTCTCTGCCTCTTGTTTTTCTGCCTAATTTCAAGGCCTTTGCATGGTGGTCAGACTTAATGGTGGAGCATGCTGAGACGTTCCTGGCATTGTTTGCGGTGGACATGGATGCTGCCTTGGAGGTGCAGCCCCCGGATTCGTGGGACAGCTTCCCACTGTTCCAACTGCTCAATGACTTCCTCCGTAGCGATTGTATGTATCATCTTCTATCATTCCACTTTCCTAAGTAGACAAGAAGGGAGAAGTAGCAGATGGATTGTGATAGCCTATTGTTACAGAGTGAGGCTTTCTGTAAATGCCTGTAGGGGTACTCTGGTGGAGTAGAAAACACATTAGTTTTATAGTCTGGGATTCTGGGTTCAAATTCTATCCCTGATAATCACTAGGGGGGCCTTGGGCAAGTCACTTAACCTCCTTGGGCTTTGGTTTCCTCATCTGTAAAATGAGGAGGTTATTAATTAGATGACCAAGGAAGTCCCTTCCAGTATGCAATCCTATAATCCACTGGGGACCATCACTCCTTCCTTAGCATTCAATTAGAAGGTGGTTCTCCCCTAAATAGTAGACACAACTAGAACATAACATGAAAAGGAAGATATGGGGAGTATGTACAGTGTGTGAGTGTGCGAGTGTTTTCCTCTAAGCAAGGTAACTAATTTTACCTTGTTTGCATTTGGTGTTTTTCATCAAAACATATTTTCTAAAGGAAAAGGAACTTCCAGCACTGAAAGCCCATACTACATGAGTTGGGGGTGGGGGGGAGATGAGAGATGGAGTGGTACAGGATGTTCCTTCTCCTTGGGAATGTTGGGGGAAGGGGGGAAGATATGCAGAGAAAACATAAGAAATGGTGTGGGATTTTGTTGTTGTTGTTTTAAAGGAACATGACTGTTTTTCTTTTTCAAAGGGCTACACAAATGGGTAAGATTTTTTAAAAATTCAATCTTCCTTCCAAACAGATTTAAGGACGAGTTCCAAGGCCGTTCTTATGTTTTGTTTTGTGTGTGTGTGTGTTTTTTTCCCTTTTCTTTTTGGCTTCCATATCGGCAGCATGTTTATTGTATGAGACAATGCCTCTGCTCAGAATCTGTAGGTGGCTAGAATGACTGTGGGTTCTCATTCGACTTTTACTTGTCTGTTCTAGATAATTTGTGCAACGGAAAATTTCACAAACACCTGCAGGACCTGTTTGCCCCACTTGTGGTTAGATATGTCGATCTGATGGAGTCCTCAATTGCACAGTCAATTCACAGGGGCTTTGAACGGGAATCGTGGGAGCCAGTAAAGTAAGGATGCCTCTTTTAATATATCCGAATTTGGGTGCAAATAGATGGAGAGTCAGACAGAGTTGATTTAGCACTGTGACATAGATTATGTTGTTGCTCTAATGAGAAGCAAGAGCTTCGGGTTATTTCTATTACCACTTTCATTTTAGCTTCCTACGGTCCAATGAACTGGTTTCAAAGAGCTCATGAAATCGAATTATTGCTTGGATTGATATTACTGTAGATTTAGCCACAAACAAGTGAAACTTTAATTTTCTTTTTTATTTTGCTTTGACCTCTTATTCTTGTAGAGCAGAAGACTCCCAACTGGTCTATCGTGACCCACTGGCCCTTCTTGAAGGCCAACTTGATTGCAGGTGCAGCCATACATGCTCCAATTTGTGGCATTCGGACATTTGGTGGCGGGGGTAGAAGGGAGAAATATTGCTCTGATTCAAAGGTTCTTGATCTGACCTTCTCAAACTACCCTTCTATGGAACTTGGAACCTGCTATCATTTCCTTTGTGGGTTTAAAATACAAATAATGCTTATAGTTGGATTGAATTTTTTGGGTTTTTTTTGTTCCTCACCTTGTTTTTCATGATAGCTGAAATGTTCCAAGTTGTTGAGTGAATGAATCTGTGTCAAAATGCTCTGGTGAGGTTTCATCTGGATGGTTTTAAAGTTTAAGAAGAAGCCAGGGTGGAACACGTTGGGCCATTCTGAGCAATGGAGGAAATAAGTGCTCCAGATATCCAGAAGAGGTCTTTCCTAGGTGGAAGTCTTCTTCAGCTACTTTCTCATCTTGAAAACAAGATCCTACAAAGCTTCTTGGTAGAACTCACATAGAAATACAGAGGAGATCAGCATCTCCATTTCCATGAGGACGATAGGGATGCCCCAGGTCATCCCAGTGAACACAGCCTGTTGGCAGTAAACTATGTACAGAAACCAATATACATACATACTCTTTGAGTAGCCCTGGATTTTTAAATGGAGGAAAACTATGGGTTGTGATTAGATGACATTAAATACCAATTTTTATTCCAATCAAGACTTGTTTTGCCTCCAAAAATATTACCAAAATGGAAAATTTTTAAATTGGGTACCATCGACATTGTATAAGTAGCACTGGACGGCACAGAATCTTTCTCTTGATTTGGGCTTAATTTGAGAGAGGACTACAATGGTGACAAACACATGCAAATAAATCATTTGTATCCTTTAACTCTTTCTCGGAGGAAATTATGACTCCTTTGAACGTCTAAATATTCTCAAACCCCACTCCAGTCCATTTGGAATTGAAATCCATTTTCTCAGTGTCCTTGTTGTAAGTATAGGTATGGTTCTTGCTTTTTAAAGTCTAAGTTTTGAAAAAGAGAGATTAGCTTGAGCATCAGATTTCAGGGGTGACCTGGCCATTTAGAAGTGGGTATCGCTTACAGACAATAAGATGAGAACTTAGGCTGGAAGCTTAAAATGCTAGCTGGGTCGTGATTACAGCTGTCTTCTGTAGGCTCTATGCAGCAAGTGGGGGGAAGAAAGAGAGTTTTGAAAATAACAGCTAGAAAAACAAACTGAATTCAGGCAATCTGAAGTCATATGATTTGGGTATTCACAGAGGTTAGACCTCTGATTCATGAACAAAATATGGATTAGAAGGAACAACTTCATAGCATTAGCCAAGATGAAATTCTTAACAAATGTAAGGATATCTCTGAAAATCTGTATGCCTCGATCCTAGCTATGACATAAAGATAATTGAAGAATTATGTTATGACCATTATGTTAATGACTTCCATGACTATTTGGTACAGAGTTTTGAATGGAGATAAATTTTACCCATTTGTTTGGGGGATTTTATTGGGGATGGGGGTGTTGATTTTTTTTTTATGTGTGGTAGGTGTGTTTTTCCTCCAGGAAAGAATTTGTATACTTTTATCATGCTTATTCAAAAATAAGAAACAAGTTTAAATAAATAGGTTTGATTTTTCTGAATGTTGTTCAACTCAAGCATCTAGCTAACTCTTGCTTTCTCTCTCCCACTGTTTCTCTCTCTCTGTTTACCTGTTCTTCTCTCTTTGTCTCTGTCTCTTTTTCTTTCTTTCTCTGACTCTGTTTCTGTCTCTCCTCTCTTGATCTCTTCTTCTGTTTCCCACCTTGTAAGTTTCTGTTTTATGAATGTATATTGTAAAATTCCTTAAAAAATGTTTTTAAAACCTTGGTAAGATATCTTTTTATCAGTCGTTTAAGGAGTTCTCTATGATCCTGTGATATACAAATGGCACCAATGCATTGATTTCATTGTAAAAGAATGGAGCAGCTTCCTGCCCCTGACATATTTCACAATTTGTTGGGAAGGATAATTGGACAAAGTAGCCATTTACTTCCTCTCTGAGAGGGGTCCTATGTATAACTCAAGTTCTCATGTTTGTAAATCTAGGAATTCAAGAACTTTTATTTTCCCCTGCTAAGAGACAGCATCGCCTAGTGGTTTAGGCAAGAACTTTAGAATCAGAAAGCCTGGGTTCAAATCTCATATCATACTTTCTAGCCATAAGCAAGTTGTTTCATGTCTCTCTGACTGAGTCTCTCATCTGTAACTGTTATCAAGTCAAAAAATATTTAAGATACTTTCCAGCCCTAAGGTTTGGTGATCATTCTCTTTGTTTTGTGAAGTCTGTGGGGCTTAACATAGGTGATCTCCCTAGCTATTTCACTCTTAAATAAGATAAGAGGTCTGTTTTCTGGAGCTCTGTACTAAGAAGACCAGCATGAGACTTTAGGGTTCAAACTTTTATGAGATTATAACATTTTACCCTTTCACTTACAAACAAGGAAAGTGAGGAGGAGACAGGACTTTAATGAAGGTATCCCTATCGTCATCCAGGCACTCTTTTTCCCCCTACCAAAAAAAATCTCCAGGAAACTCTAGAAAACCTCATTAATATTGATTGCAAAATGATGTCCGCTTTGTGGCTCTTTACACCACAGTCAATGCACCTGAATTTTCTCCTCAAAATGGTCTGTTTTGGGGCAGCTGGATAGCTCAGTGGATTGAGAGTCAGGCCTAGAAATGGGAGGTCCTGGGTTCAAATCCGGCCTCAGACACTTCCCAGCTGTGTGACCCTAGGCAGGTCACTTGACCCCCCCCCGTTGCCCACCCTTACCACTCTTCCACCTATGAGCCAATACACAGAAGTTAAGGGTTTAAAAAAATGATCTGTATCCTTGTCAGAGAGATGCGTGAGAAAAGGATTGAAGCTGCTTTCATACTTAATTTATTTTTTGAACACACTTTTTGCCAAATGACCCTAAAGTGTAAATCATAACAACAGTCAGTCAATAAGCATTTTGTTTAAAGTGTTTAATAACACTTACTATGTGCCAAGCACTATGCTAAGTGCTGAGGACACAGAGAAGGGTAAAAAAGATGGTCCCCTGTTGGCCAGGAGTTCCCAGGCTACAAGAGCAACAAAAATCAGGTCATTTTATGCATCACCTTAGGAAGTATTTCCCTCAAAATATTGCCCTGTGAAGTAACCAGCACAAAATTTATTCTCCACATTTTAGACAAAATATTGATTATAATTACATAAGATAGAAATCAACTCTACTAGTTAGAAGTACTGCTTAAGAGTTACCTGGCTAAGTACTACTGTATGGCCTTGGGTAAATCATACCACTTTTATGGGCCTCAGTTTCCTTATCTGTCAAATAAAGATTCTAGACTAGATGCTCTCCAAGGTCTCTTCCAACTCTAAGGCCTACAATCCTACATATACATGGCACTCGTTTACAGTCAGCACAGCCAAGTACATATTCTATCCCAAAATGATGCAGTTCGCCAATTCTGCCAAAAGTCACCCATCTGCCGATGCAGTGTATGTTTTGATCTCGAGGCTAAAACAGAGGACAAATGAATTTCTCAACAAGTTCAGATACACATTATGCTTTCTTAGACTTTACTCTAAAATGTCTTCATTATAACCAGCACCTCTCCTAATTGGTTTGGAGAAATGACCAGATTTAGTCAAAAGTCAGCCTTAGTTCCCTTTACCAAATAGTATAAAGTTAACCATCACAAAGATATTGGGATAGGCCAATAATCTCACCAGTGCAGACAGTCCCTCCATTGATACCAAGTGCAGTCCTTTCACATTTTTCTCATGCTGTGGAATTCTTGTCCATGTCTTACTTGGGATCGTTCTTAGAACTATGTTCTATCCAACTCTATGCTGGAAGTCTTCAGGGTAAAAGATAGCAAGAAAGACAGTGTACAGCACTGAAGCAACAGCCCTAAAATACATGATTGGGGTGAATAGGTCACTCAGTGGATAAAGATGAAGGTCTGGAGATGGGAGATCCAAGGTTCAAATCTGGCTTCAGACACTTCTTAGCTATGTGACCCCAGGGAAGCCACTTAACCCCAATTGCCTAGCCCTTACCACTCTCCTGCCCTGGAACCAATACAAAGTACTAATTCTAAGAAGGTTACAGGTTTTAAAAAAAATAAGTAAAATCAACTTAACTACTGTATGACCTGAAGAGAAGTATTTCAACGATGTTGTTAGAACAAGGGAAGGATATATAGACCAAGGGCTGCAAAGGGAGTCGTTCAACTTCAAAATGTCCAAAAGAATCCCTCCAGTGCATCAGATTTATCTTCCAATGAATTCAATTCAAGAAACAATTATTAAGCACCTACTATGTACAAGGCACTGTGCTAGGTTCTAGGCACATGAAGACAAAATGAGTAGCAGTCTCTCTATGCCATCTAGGGTTTCTATGGTGGTCAGAGAGGAGAGAAGGGGATATCTTAACTAGAAAAACCAAAGATGAACTCATTCAAGAAGAGCACCAAGAGTTAAAAGGACAAGGAAAGACTTTGTTAGGAAATCATAGTTGAGTCAAGCTTTGAAGTCAACTAAGGGTTCTAAGAGGCAAAGAGAAAGCAAATTCCAGACATTAAAAAAAGTCTATACAAAGAAGACAAATAGGCAGGACATGGAAATGTTGTTTCCAACCAAATGCCAGGTTAGTCGAACCATAGAACCATAGAATGTATCAAATGGAGGTAATGGGCAACAAATGTTGAAAACTGAACTGGAGCCCAACTGGGAAGGGCATTAGATGCCATACTGAAGAGTTAGTCATTGATTATTGTGGCAATGTGGGACCACTAAAAGATTCATGATCAGAGAAATGGCTTTATCAGTCCTGTACTCTAGGAAGATTATTTTGGGAACTGAGGATGGAGAGTAGAAGGCAGATGTGGGAAACAGGGAAACCAAAGAGAAGTCTATCAAAGTAGTCAAGGAGGTGATAAGGACTAGAGCTAGGCTGAGAGCCTCTTTGGAGGGTTTATGAAAGAGCATAGATAAGGATTATAAAGAATGAAAAAGTGTGGGTGGCCTGAGGTGGGCATACATGAATAGTGCAAGGCTGAAGCTGTCCATCTCTCATTCTCACTACTTGACCACTCTTCTTTCTTGCCTATTCATGCATGACTTTAATGATGCCTTCTAGAACACTTCTCACATCACTGTAGTAACACTTCAGCCCACCTGCATCTCCCATATACCCTCTGAGGCTCTTGAAATTTCAATTCTTCTAATATTGCTGACTCATAGTCATTAAGCATCACTGAAAGGCTAATGATGTTGTTCATTTTTAAAAACCCTTATCTGTATACAATACACAATACTGTGTATTGATTCTGAGATAGAAGAGCAGAGGTTAATTGACTTGCCCAGGGTCACACAGCTAGTAAGTGTCTGAGGCCAGATTTGAACTCAGTACATCCCATTTCTAGATGTGGTTCTCAGTCCACTGAGCCACCTAGCTGCCCCCAATAAGTTTTTTTAATGAGCATTTATAACAGCATAGAGCATTATAGCATTGAATACAGAGTCCTGAGCAATTTCTCAGTTGCTATCCAATCAATCTCTTCTTCCTATTCAATTCTAGCTCAACTCATTGTCTATCTGCTGCATCTTCCAGGATGTGGGGAGAGAGGAGAGAGAAGGAAAGAGGGAAGGAGGGAGAGATGGCATCATGTCTTATCCATCCAACTGCACACCTTTGTCTGGATAATAAACATTTTTTATCTATTTGATTTTTTCCAGTAAGGATGGTTAGACCTTTTTAAAAAAATAATTTCATATTTTGTTGAGAAGTCTTGTTAATGTTCCCAGACTCAATGACATTATTTATTGCAATATTATAGATCTCAAATGGCTGGGACTTCAAGGACCATCTATTCAAACTCTCATTTTATAGATGAGAATATTGGAGCCCAAGGAGATTAAGTAATTTGTCCAAAGGTAGTAAGTGCCAAAGGCAAGCCCCAAAAGTCAGCATTGTCTCCCCTGAATCACAGAGGAGGAGGAAAGAAAGAGAGAGGAAGAAAACCATCTTAAACAGGATATCTTCCTTTTATTTTAGCTTCGAGCTAAATAGACATCTTCCTTGCTTTATGCCTCACTTTATCTGGATACTTCCTGAATGGTTGAACAAAAATATGTCTGCTTTGCAAGTAGGGGATAAGTAGAGAGAAGTTAACAAAGAGTACGCAGAGCATCCTCCTATACCTGTCACTGTACCTCTACCTATGACACTATAAAGATATGGTCCTTTGTAGAAATCAGCACAAAAACAGCTTATTGCCATTTTCTATCCTAAGCCTGGTTAGCTTCCAGGCCAGCAGGGAAGCATTGACCATTCTCATCAAAATAGTAAAAATAATGAAAAAAAGATGTTTAATGAAAAAAATAGGTCTGATGTCTTCCTAATTACCTTTTCTTTAGATGGGGGCAGAGACGTGTCCTTAAGATTTTCCATTCATTTGGTTTCTTCTTTATCTACAAAGATTTTGAAAATCATTCAACCAACTATCTTTAAGTTTCTACCCACCTCCCCCCAATGCATCCCTATCCCCAGCATGGCTATTTGGTCAAGTAGAGTCAGTCTTCCCAACTTCCTCTCAGAGTCTGACCAGTACTGTAGTGACTCATCATTCTGAACTACAGAATAACCCTCAGTTTCTGAGATGATTGAAAATTAATTCAATTCAATTTAAGAAGCAATATTTAAGTACTTACCAAGTGCAGGGCACCCTGCTAGGCACTAGAAATTCAGAGACAACAATTAAACTGCCTCTGCCCTCAAGGAGCTTACGTTCCACTGGAACGTGAGTAGATAACATGTAAACAGACATGTAAACAAAGAGAATATAAAAAATAAAAATCAAAGTAATTTGGGGTGGGAATGCACTAATAACTAGGGCAGGAGTTCCTAAACTAGGATCTCTGAGCTTTCTTTTCATATTTTGATCATTGGATTTCAATATAATTGGTTTCCTAAGTAATCTTATCTATTTTATTTTTCATATTTAAAAATATTTTAAGGAGAGGTCCACAGACTCTACCAGACTGTAAAATTTGTCCATGGTACAAAAAAAGATTAAGAATCCTTACATTAAGGGAATATGGAAAGGAGATGGTGTCTGAGCCAAGTTTTGAAGGGAGCTAGAGATTTTAAGAGACAGAGAAAAACAATCCAGGCATACGAGGTAGATACATTATTTGAGAAATTTCAGAAAAAAAATTATTTAGTTAGTTTTCTTTTGTTTTTTAATTAGGTATCCATTAAATTTGTTTAGAGGGATAAGAAATTTCTGGATATGAATATTCATTTATTGACTGGCCATATAAGCTATAAATGCTGTGTCTAATTAGAATTGGGGGTGGGGAGGGGGCATGAAATGCCTTAGTCTCTGCCTTCAAGGAAGTTAGGGTCTGAGGAAGAAAAGACTATCCAAAGCATAAAAAAGAGCTTTAATTTTTAGAAAGCATCTACTTGCTATATTATTTATTCTCCATAGCTATTTACAATGCAAATACATCCACTGCTGTTTCACTCTTCCTCAACTAAATAATAGCACACATATGGGTAGAAGGAAAAATCATTTTAAAGCCCTTATTTCCAAAAAGACTTGATCCTAAAAAAGTTATTATAATACAGTTCTCTAGTCCAATGACAGCATGATGATAAAACAGAGTGGCAATTCAGTTCAGCAAATACATATTAAGCGCCTATTATAGGCAGAGTCCTAGCCTAGGTGTTGGATGGAGAGTCAAACAATCAATGAGCATTTATTAAACAGAATATGGGTTATGCAGTTCTGCTAGACAGTGGGACTACAGATACAAAAGGAGCTAGTTCCTGTTCTCAGGGAGCTCCCATATTGCTGGAGGAATATCAACAACTTCATCAATAAACACAGGATATACACAAAATAAATCAAGAGGACAGGAGCAGGGGGCAGAAGGGCAGTAGTGCCAAGGGAAATGGGAAGTCACTTGAAGAAGGTGACACTTGAATGGAGTCTGTCTAAATGGTAGAGGTGAGAAAGGAGACAGTCTGGGCATAAAGGAATGACCTGTCCAACAACCACAAGAAAGAAAAACCAGCAAAATTCGTAGGAGATTAAATAATATGTACAGGGACCAAAAGTAGGCTAATTAAGGTTACAATGTCGAATGTGTGGAAAATAAAGCAGCTCTTACCCTCCAGTAGTTTTCGCTTCATTAATGTATCCCTACCCATTCTCAGTGATATCTCTAAAGTCAAGGTAGTGATTTGTTATTTTTAACTTTCTACGAGAATAGTGCATTATCCAGAGATCCCCAATTATGATACTAAAGAAGAGTCACTGGGCAGCTAGGGGGCACAGTAGATTGAGAGCTAGACCTGAACACGGGAGGTTCTGGGACCAGATCTAACCTCAGACACTTCCTAGCTATTTGACCTAGGCAAGTCACTTAAAACCAATTTCCTAGCCCTTACCTCTCTTCTGTCTTGGAACTGATGCTAAGTATTGATTCTAGGTCAGAAGACAAGGGTTTAAAAGAATAAACACAACAGAATTCGTTTTTGCATAACAGAGAACTCTTTTTAAAATAATTATTTCTACTAACAACAATTTCAATCGATCAAGGCAAGATTAATAATTCACATTTCTATAGTACCTGGCAATTTTACCAAGTGTTTTCCTCAGAACAACTCCATGAGAGGTAGCAAAGGGAAGTTGTCCCCTTTCCACAGATGGGGAAATCAAGGATCAGAAAGGGGGTTGCCCATAGTAAAATAGAAGCATTTTACCATTCAAAAAGGGACTCCCCTATCCACATGTGTATTAGTAAAATATTGTGCGTTTTTTAGAATTGCTTACTTATTAGGATATGCTATTAATATCCAAATCAAATATTAGCAATGTTATTAATACACTACATTATTTTGCTAAAAATAAATAAATAATGTTTTATCATTTCTAAAAAGTCTAGCATCATAATGTGTTGTATAAAGGAAATCTTTCCATGTGAGTACAGCTCAGTATTCCATTCCAAATGTCAGATTTTACTAATACAGTATGTTTTGTTAATAGGTCTATTTTTGAATTTTAGAATGGAAAACAAAGCTCTTTTCTGACTTGTGCACAGACCATCCTGCTAATCTGTGTAAATTAAGTTGCTTTTGCATACATTTGTACGTTATTCATTCCTCGCTGCTTTTCATTTACTCAGCGCTGACATTTGTAACTTCCCAGGCTACCATCTCTAAAGATTTGCTAATTCCTCCATCATTATGCACTGCGTGCCTCCCTTAATGATCACATTTGCTTATATAGGCTGGCACATGTCTCAGTGGAAACGGTGGCTGGTTTGGTTACAGAGTAGCACTTAAATCTGGGAACCATCAGGGACCAAATACAAAGACAAATAAATTCACCGGCACAATAGGAAAACATGAAAAATGTCTCCCTTTGTACTCTTCTTAGGATTATAGAGACCATCGAGGCCCCCTCCCTTGTTTTATAGGTGTCGATACCAATGGCCAGGGAAGGAACTGACTTGTCACACAAGGTCCAACAGGCAGTGAATGACAGAGGCAAAATTTGAGCCATTTCTCCTGGACCGGTAGCATGTACCCACCTTACAATTTTTCTATTGACTATTCTCCACCTCTAAATTGGGGAGGAATGAGAGAGAGGGAGAGAAAGAGAGACAGAGAGGCTGAGAGACAGACAGAGACAGAGACACAGAGACAGAGACAGAGAGAGACAGAGAAAAAAAGAGAAAGAATTCCCGTTGATTTCCCCATAATGGGAAACACAGTGGATATGATTAGTTCATCTAATTTAGGCAAACAAATAGTAATCTCTTTTGTGTATGCTAGTATTAAAGCTATGCTTATCATTTTCCTGTAACAAGAAAACTATTGAAATAAAGTCACAATAAAAGCAAGTGTCCAAGCATCTGGGAAATCTGAAAATGGACTCAAAGAGCCTGTGATAGGTGGGAATCTTGCCAAGACAGCCCAGAGTCAGTCGTGACTCCTCCAGGAGTCTTACTTTGCAGTACACAGCCTGTCTAAGGCAGAGCTGGCTTGGCAAGGTACACCATCTTCTTGAGGAGAGCCGAAAAGAGAGCCCCGACTCTTTGCCAAAGGGCTGTCAGCCCTGCTTGAGAGTAAAGGCAGGGCTCTTAGATGCAGCCTTGGCTCTGGCTTTTGCCTGGCTAAATTAGGCACCATCGAAATGTTCTTAAGGATTAGATGGCTTTGGCAGTCCTGTAGCATTGTATGACATAACACTCCACCCCTACCCTACAACTTACCCCCACACGGTATGAGAGAGAAACAGAAAATGAGAGAGAGATCAAGAGATAGAGAGATAGATAGAGAGAGAGAGAGAGAGAGAGAGACACTTCTTTTGTCCTTATTGTTGTTTCCTCCTTTGACAATAGAAAACCATTCAGCAGTTGAACACTAAAAAAACAAACAAACTGATCTAAGATAGCAGTTTAAATCCATTTTTTTCCTGCTGTATCTAAGGATTTAGTATAAAAAATTTTTTTTGGATTACTTTACTTTCCAATCCCACACATTTCTATATACTTCAAGTTGGATGAAATTAACCTCAGAAAAGACATTTTCATTTTCTTTTTGGTTGCTGTAAGATTAAAGAAAGGTTGAGCTTTTCTTTTAATGCTCCTATTTTTTTTCCTATGCTCTGGCCTCGCTGCTTCTATTCTTGCCTTTGAAGACAGCAGCTTCTACCTGTCACCTTAAAAGATTACACTCTCCCTCAAACATTAATGCAGGTGAACAGTGTGTTTTCTATTGCCATTAGGTCCAAGAGAATATTACCCTGAGTTGAGATAAATAGCTGTTGACAACTTCTTTATGCAAAAAAGCAAGGAGATGAAAAGGCTCTTTTTTCATTTTTTGCCTAAACATTGATTTAATTGATGGAGGGAATTCCCAGTAAGGAATGCTTTCTATCAATGCATATTACCACCTGCTCTACAAAATATAGCCCTAGGGACTTGGCTGGAGCTACTGAGATGTTAAGTGACTTGTGCAGAATCACATAGCCTGTAGGTGTCAGTAGTGAGATTTGAACCCAAGTCTCCCCGACTTCAAGGCAAGTTCACTCACTATCTGCTCTGAACACTGTCTCTTAAAATGTTTCAGTAGCCATGCTAATTCTAGTAACTTGAAAGTTACCAGCTAGGAGGTCCAAGGCTACTAATAAAAGCCCTGTCCATCTAAAATAGGATTATTATTTTGAGCTAGAAGGAATCTTAGAAGTCAGCTAGTTCAACCCCTTCATTTCACAAAGAAGAAAATTGAGAGGGAGAGAGGAAGAGGAATGACATGCCCAAGGTCATACAGTAAGATCTAGAATTTTGACCAAGGTCCCCAGACTGCAAAGCCAGCACCTTTTCCACTGTGCTACACATATTTGTTACCCAGCAGGTTTTAGACCGTCATTGTCAAGATCTGAAAACAAAAGCCAGTTCCCAAAAGGCAAGGGAAGTATGTGATCATTGTATGTGGGTGTTGATAAGCTCCCTTCCGATCTTGACTCATTTTTTTTGTCAGTCAATGTTTTTGCCGTCTGCTTCTGAGTGCTGAGCCACAGGGAAGCTTCCCATACCTGTGGCTCTTTGCTCCCCGACGTGTTTATGTGTGTGGCTCACCCTGTTGTCTTGCTGTCAACTTAACCAATTGATTTAGAGTTCTCCCGTGCTCCTGCTACATCCACATTGTCATTGTGATGGTTATTTTTTTCTTTCTGTCTGTTTCTTCCACAGGAGTTTAACCAGTACCCTACCCAATGTGAATCTACCTAATGTGAATCTACCCAAAGTACCCAATCTACCAGTTAACATCCCTCTAGGCATCCCACAAATGCCTACTTTTTCGGCACCGTCATGGATGGCTGCTATCTATGATGCTGAGTGTGTATTCAGTTCACATTAGCTCTAATTTAAATTTAAGTGATCTTGGCATGGATATGTATTGTTTATTTCTATGCATCCTATGTAATTTCGAAACAGAGATGGAGACAGATAATTAGACATATTTTGCTGATCATACAGAGACAATATTGTTTATTTCTGGCATGCTTGATGTTTGTAAGGAGTTTTCTATATTCAGCACTAACAATTTGTCTTACGCCCACTGAAAGCTTGAGGAATTGACTTTTACTTCCAGTGTCTTTTACAATAGAACTCCTTTCCCCCCCCCAAATCAATGCAGATAATTTGAGCACATGGAAATATTCATGTGGAAGGGCACAAGATTCCTTGGCAATGGCTTAGTCCCTCGTCTTGGACCAGTTGCAGATGCCATATAGTGAACCATGACCTTCAAGTTCCAAATTGCCTGCATGTCTCTGAGATTCTTAGTCATCCTAACAAACAAAGAACGTATTTCAGAATGATCAGCTCTTTGGGGTAGGTCTTTCCAGTGGTCCCGTTCTATAAAAATATTTTAAGGGTCCATAATCCAGTGGCGTTCAGTCATAAAATTGGTTACCAAGATGCAGAGAGAGTCTACACTGTTGAAGGGAAGGCTCATACCAGTGAAATCCAGGATTCTTAAAGTTAACTAATAGAATTTTTGCAAAAGGCAGACCATTACTGATGGGTGAAGAATATGAGAAACAAAGACGCTATCATTTAAATGGTCCAGAAATCAATGAACATTATTATTTAGAAGACATCACTTTATAATAACCTCCTCGAAAAGGACTAGAAATGGTTCTTCTCTTTGGCACAAGCTGTCAGATGTGAGCCAGCAGTCTTTCTAGAAAGGTTTTTGGTAAGCATTTCTTCCAGTAAAGGAAAGGAATCTTCTCATCTTTTTTCTCTCTAGTGAGGAGATCCAGTGCTCCCAAACTCTACCCCATGGAAATAAAATTAGAACCACGTGCATGATTTAATAAGTGAAATAAGGCTTAGCCATTCTATACCCTGCTTTGATCCTTTTTCTTATACCACTGCTAATTATAGGCCCAATAAGCTTTTCCCTGAAAGAAGAAATTGGCACATTTTCAAAGGGAAGCATTTTAATCAAAGGAATAAAAAAATGGCTTCCATAGGACAGTAATGTTGTGAAATCTCAAAATCCCATTCATCGAGGAAGCCCCACACTAGTTGGGAGGTTTTTTTGTTTTATTTTTACCAGTCCAAATAGAGAACAAAGCATATCAGTTATATCTCTACCTGGAGCCTTTTTTTTTTTAAAGCCCAATCTTAAAGAGGGAGAAGTCTATATGAATGAAACAATGATATGATCAATGTGTCTGATTATCTTTAGAAAAACTACTCAAAATCTCCCAAAACTTTTCTTGGAAACAAAGCCATGAAAGAAACACAAGTCATATCCATGCTAAGATGACAGTATTAAAAGTTAGCTTAGGAAGTAACTGTTACAAAAATTAAAAATACTTGAAAGCTTTTATTCCTTCCCTCTGTGCATGCTCTGTGACATTGGTTTTTTTTTTTTGAAAAGATATGAATCAAGACATGATAATAAAGCAGATAATGGTCTCTGTTCAATTAATTAAGGCATGAGTGGGAACACATTTTGGGAACTGCTAAGCAATCAAAATAATTTTGGTGCTATTGCCTTAACATTAACAGTTTATCTCAAAAATAAAAAGAAAATATTCTTTTCCTCATGTCAAAACTTAATAATAAGCTCTTCAAAAGAAAAAAAAACCTAGAAGAAATTTTCCGAAACTATGAAACCAGATGGGTGTCAAAATGTTGTTGTAATAAATACCAATCATTGCATTCATATGTACTTAATGATTTAAAACATACAACCATGCAGTTCCAAAACGGGGCTTTGACTAGTCAAAGTTGTGGGGTGTTTTCCAAGCATAGGATGGGGAAAGGCTGAACTTCCACACACAGTTAATTCCTTCATTTAAAAAAAAAAGGAAAGAATGAAGACCTCATTTTATAATCACCCACCAGGAAATGCCTGATTCAATATCTTTTCTCTATTCTAGTTCCCTCTGATCACTTTTCATCCCAAGGACATGTTTCCATGTTACCTTCTCCTTTGTGTCAGAAATCTCAGGTTACTGATTCCCAGCTGGTCTGTCTCTGAGAACATCCCTTTCGTCAGTCCAGGGTCCAAGGTTCCCCTTGGCATGTTGGGAGTTTGGCTCCCTCCCCCCCTGCAGTAGCCATGTATGCAATTATGCATCAGTTGTATTTCCCTCTGAAGCATTAACTCAATGCAGCTGGCATCTGTCACAATAGAAACACCCACTCTCATCTGTTTCTATAGACGATGTCAGAACAAGTGGTAATGCATGGTGTGTTGGACATCTTATAAATTACTGTGTTAGCATCCGTGGTATGCGAGGAGGGGGGGTGGCATCTCTCAGAGCTCTCACTGTCCTTGCTGCGAGAGAGAGGCTGAAGCGGAGAATGGCCAAAGAGGGAAAGACGCAGCATTTTCTTTGTCCCCACTGGACACGATCCGAGCCCAGAGTTTGCTTCCCCAGGTGAAAGTTTTTTTTCAATGCCATCGTAAAGAACTGCATGGAGACGGATGGCTCAGTCCGTTCGGGAGAGTGGGTGAAGACCATGAGCTGGTGGAAGGGCTCAGGTCTTACCACTGCTCCAAAGCTTTTGCCAATACGCAACCCGATAGTCTCCCCAGCTCCCAGTCGTGAAGTTGCCTTTGCAATAGGCTGGTCTGAGAAAAATCTGAGTCAAAAAACAAACAAACAAACAAACAAACAAACATAAAAAAAACCCCAAGATCTTGGATTCAAGCTATCTCAGTGGACCCAAGGTCGGTTGATTCACCCTGGCCCCTCAAGAGACAAAGCATATCCTCGCTCACCACTTGTTAGCACTGTCCTTTTCCTGGCAATCTGAGATCTCCAAGAGCCCTCTGGTTCGGAGGGGAGCGGAGGAAATGCATGATGCTCTGACTCTGGATAACTGCATGATGCTGACATGTAGTTATTATGGATCGAGATTTTTCTATCTCAACATGTGGCCTTCATGTGAATCATCACATACGTTAATGTGGTTATTGAAAGAAGGCTGACTTTTACCATACACCTCGCCCCTGGTCATTGTTCCAAGGCACATGTCATTCGGTCTTCTTCTTATTGGTCTGGAATGATTTGATTAACCCAGCTGACTAGGTAAATGTATGGTAAAACTCAAAATCCTGCTGGTGGAAGTCCCCCCCACCCTGCCACCGTGTTTTGTATGTTAGAACTAATGTTTGCCCGAAGCACAGTTGTGGCCGTCATCGGGTTTCTTGAAGCCCGGAACACACGATGACCCTCCCTCTCGTTCTGTCCTGCCAGTAATGGATCAGGCACCTCGGAAGATCTGTTCTGGAAACTTGATGCCCTGCAGACTTTCATTAGGGATTTGCACTGGCCCGAGGAAGAGTTTGGAAAACACCTAGAACAACGCCTGAAACTGATGGCCAGTGATATGATTGAATCCTGTGTGAAAAGGTAAGCCCGGGAGCCTCCGTGGGCTGGGTTCAGCCCATTATGCTACTGAACGGTCAATAGCAGATACTGATGATGATTAGAGAAAAAAAAAATGAACCTGACTGCCAGAGAATACCTGGCATTTGAATCATACACAAAATGCAGTATCCACCGAGAAAGCAGCTCATTACCTATGAGCTTGACATGGTTATACAGTTAAGTCAGAGCCCATTAGCAACTGCATTTCGCCCATTGGTAGGTTCTGAAGAGCCCCACTCAAGTATGTGCTCATCAAGGAGGGAGAAAGAGAGAGAGAGAGAGAGAGAGAGAGAGAGAGAGAGAGAGAGAGAGAGAGAGAGAGAG
>NC_058130.1:26089698-26101335 GCF_016433145.1 Gracilinanus agilis | reverse complement strand
AAGGAAGGAAGGAAGGAAGGAAGGAAGGAAAGAAGAAATGAAGGAAGAGGAAGGATGAAATGAAGAGAAAGGAAGGAAGGAGAGAGGGAGAGAGGGAGGAAATGAGGGAAGAAGGAATAAAGAATCCTTGGTAACTAACTGCTAAGTTCTTTTGCTCCTATGTCCTAAAGGACTGTAAGTGTTGTGAGCACAATCTAAATTCAGTTCTCTGGGGGCACAGCCCCAGTTATCTTTTCCTAGTTACAGTTATTCTGGGAGAACATAAGGCCAAATGGATATATGAAAGGGAGAAAATAGTTCATTGAATAAATATTCTATTTGTCCATGAAGTGCCTATTTCATCACTCGAGTGCACAAGGGACATGTTTTTAATGTTAGAGAGAGAAGGAATGGAGCTACTGAAATTTCTGTGCTAGTTATAATGAAAAGTGGGAAATGTAGCAAGATAACAGATGCAGAAATGCCATACAACTAATATCAATTGATCATTGTAGCCATAGTGCCAGAGTCCGTCCCGTGAAATACTCACGGAGGCCTCTCCAGAATATGAATGCTATATCTTTTTTAATCTTATCAGGAAAAAATATTCATTCAGATGTCATATACCACAGTGAATCAGCTGCACTAGTTGGAAACTTATGAAGATGAGGATTTATGTCATCATCTCCTCCTGTTTTGAGGAATAAAAGAAGTTCAGGGCTATGTAACTAAAGGAGAATGAAGGTGGCCTAGGAACAAGAAGGCAAGAGATTATTGCTATGGCAATAATTGCTCTGGGGAGCCATTTTGCTGCTACTTCAAGGTTCAAGTTTGCAAATCTATAGTCTATGATTTCCTTTTGTAAGCTCCTCCCATGATTTGAAAGCAAGCCATTCAATCAGACCCCAATGGAGCTTTTAATATTCCATTTCCTATATATCCTATAGCAATCATGAGTGCATTGATCAGATTCCTTTCCTATGTCTACCAAAAAAAAAGGCATATCCATTTGTAGTTGGCCCTGAACATAAAGAGGACAGCTCCATGGTATGCCTGACACTAATACTAACACCCCAAGCCAGAAGTTTTATCCTTCCAGCAACCAAGATGTTCAAGTACCCCATAACATTAAAGTCACTCCTCTCCCAGAAAATCCCCGCTGAAATTGATGTTACCAGAAGGATGACCCATTCAGTCATTCACAGCACTCAGGTTCATTGTGAAAGGCATATAGGAGGGGATGGAGGACAAAAATGAGAGCATCTTGCAGAAGGAATGTACTTGGCAGAAGGACTCTGCAACCTGTCAGTTTGGGGTGGTCAAACTTGAGATTCACCTGTTTCACCAGTTTGTCTTCAGTTAGCCCTAAGAATATGTTTCCTTGATAGATTCACAAGTCTTAGAATTCACAATTAGGAAAATATACTCAGGAGTTTCCAAAAGACGCCTTGAGCCACACAAAAGTCACATGAAGGCATTATCTTAGCCTCAGGATTCACAACTTTGAGCCCATACTGTGGACTTCAAACTAGTCTGTATCCTGTGAATACGTAATGAATAAATATACCACATGTGGAATATTAAGGTAGTAAAGATGTCAACTTTCCAATATGCTTAGAAAATGATGAGGAAGAATGTTGAATGTCAAGGCTACATGAAAAGATAAATAAATGTCATGAGCTTCTCAAGCACTGATTGACTTTGTAGTCTGTTTTGGTAGAATCAGTCATCTCTTCAGCCCTCTTATTTTTAATTCTACTCACAGATTTTTCATTCCTGCAGATGCCTCTTTCCACTCCCAACCATCCTTGGACTTAATAGAAGAGAGGTCTTTTCTCCTGTAGCAATATACAGTTAGTTGTGTGGGGATTGAATGATGCATCCCATTCTGTGTATATATTTGTTTTCTGGCTGTAACATCAGCCTTTAGCAGCCTTGTTTACATGGTCTATTTCGTCATTCTTTAATCATAAAAAGTTATTGTTGTTCAAGACACAAATATATACTGAATGCATTTTGTTTGCTGCAAAATGAGTATTATGATAAGAAAACAAGAAAAGATATGCTTGCCTTTCAACATGATTATGAGTAATTTAGGGATGATTCTTTTAAAAAATATTTTTCTTAAGAATGAGTTCTGAAATTAAATTTATGCTTCAACTTACCTTAGGGCTCTAAGGTTCTATTATGTTTGTTCATCATCCTTTACTCAGACTGGCGTTTAATTTTTATTGTCCCATGGCTGGCAAGGTTTCTGCAGCAAATGACATATTTCTGACATTTATCAGTAAGTAATAGAGGGGTGATGAAAAAAGGCCTTGGAATAAAAGGTGCTATAATAATGCAAACAACAAGAATTATAATAACATTTGTATAACATTCTATAAGAATTCTCTCACTTGGTCCTTGTATCAGCATAATGGAGGAGATGCTATTATCAATTCCATTTTATAGATGAGTAATCTGAAGCCCATAGAAACTAAATGATATTAATTTGTTGCTATTCCAATAGAATGGAATCCAATGAGTCCACTTTGCTTTTTTTTAAACATGGAAGAACTCTTGTTTATCGTATTCATCTCAAGGAATAGTACTCTCGTAATTGCTGGCAACGCATATACTGTCAAGACCTTTCTTGTTAAGTTAGGAAGGAGTCTGTAAAGAGACCAATAAAATATATCTGACTCTCATAGCCTTGAGACCAGTAAAATATACCTGACTCTCATAGCCTTGTAACAATGAGATTCTGTTGCATCATTGATTGCCTCTGAATTAAAATATACCTGAGGAAGTTTTAAAATAGAGGAAATGTCTTTATGATAAATAAGTGATAGAATAAGGTCATTGTGGCTTAATTTTTCCCTATCAAATTCATAGGAAAATTAGAAACTACTCTTGAATCTTTCCCTGGAAAGAGAAATAAAAGAAGGCAGTTGCCAATCTGAAGAACTTCCATATACAATAATTCTATCATGGAGTATAGACTATTAAGTTAATTTTTCTGTGTGTGTGTGTCCCCATTACACATCAGGTGTGATTATTAAAACATCAAGTTTCAGGTACATACTAGATTGCCAGAGAAGGAGGAATTTTATCTTCAATCAGGATAGTCTTTGTTAGCACATCAAGGAGAGCAGTGCAACAGAACTGTAGAGATGAGAAATGAGCAGGTATATATATATATATATATATATATATGTTTTCTCCAAGAAGGTACTTGGGAATTTTCATTCTTGTCAGGTGTCCCTAGCTAATACCTTTAAGCAGGAGAGGTAAAACAGACCTTGCAAGAACATGTAGAACTGAAGAGAAAAGAAGAAAGAAAAGTACTCTGATTGGGGCAAGTCTCCACAGCAATGGTGGTTGGAGCTCCCCAAAGTCCACTCTTTTCCTTGGCATGCTTCCTTACTGGATTGCTACTGATTATTGCATTTGGTTTTATATTTCACTGCCCTCCCTTGAAATGTCTCCTCCACCTGTTACAGTCTTAACATTGAAATGATCTTTTCCTACTTTGTTTTAATAGAACCAGGATTGCATTTGAAGTTAAGCTGCAAAAAACCAGCCGATCGACAGATTTCCGAGTCCCACAGTCAATATGCACCATGTTTAATGTTATGGTTGATGCCAAGGCCCAATCAACAAAACTTTGCAGTATGGAAATGGGCCAAGAGGTAAAAAAAAAAGGGGGGGAGGGAGATTTTTTTTTAACATCTATCAAGTATAGGGGAAAACTTCACAAATATCCTATCCCCTAGTCTGCTGGTTTCAGAAACATTCTCTAACATTTGCGAATTTAGTCATCCACATATACGGTATGCAGATGAATATTCAAGATCTGTTTATCAAATAAATCTCTGATGAATATGCATGATCAGAATTTCAGGCACTTGGAAGTGGTTATTGGCAGGGACCACCATGGGCATAAGGTGCCTTTGAGCCAAGTGATGTTCACTGACCTTGTTCACAGAGTCTGTGTCACTATTTAGAAGGCAGATCTGTGTTTGCCTAAATGCTGGTCCCCTTCACACATGCAACATAAAGTCCACATGCATAATATGGCTTCTCAATAGGAAACATCTGGAAAACAGAAGCCACTCTTATCTTTTCATTCCACAATTTGCCGGACATATTCTCCATGTCCCTACAATGTCTAAGCATGGGTCAATATGTGCCTACATTTTCCCCAAATTGACGGTTGCCAAGGCTCCTTAAGATGTATAGTTTTATAACCTTGATTTTTTTTGTCTTCTTTGACCAAAAGTTTTGTCCTTTGGTATGTTTCAAATCTTAATGTGGTATTTAAAATGGAAAGATGAAAGAAGCTGGAACTTAGCTTGATTAAAGACTCATGATCAGTTTTCTCCAATGGCGCTAAGCCAGTTTGATATTCATATACCAATTTAGAATTAATTCAGAAACATTTCTGGCAACTCTCAGGTTCCTGCCAATTGGCATAAATTGCTCCTAAATCAGTTTTTTGATACAGCCTTACATATTCAGAATTTATACTCAATTATATTTGTTCCCTGTTCATTATTTATTTTCTCTCTGTGCATCTTCCATTTTTAAATGTCTGTGTGTGATATTCTCTTGCTGGCAAGATCATCCCCAACCTTATTTCCCCTAAGGCAGCATCCTGTGAAGAAGACTCCTAATCTGGGCTTAAACAGCGGTTAGTAGTAGAACCAGACATGGTAGAATTGTAGGTTAGTTTTCTTTCTCTTCCTTAATCACCCTAATTGCTGTGTCTCAGCAAAACCAGGTTAAAGACTTCAGATGTGACAAGAAGCTATCAGTGAGAAAACTGAGATTATGTATAATTAAGAATAATTAACATTCATATGGTGATCTGAGGCTTACGAATCACTTTCCTCACAACAGTCCTATAAGATCCATTTCAGAGAAGATAACTGAGCTAGAGAATGATTTGACTTGCCCAGCATCAAAGGGCACTGGGATAACAATCCTTGCCCTCAAGGAGCTACTGATATGGATATTGACTTTGCCTAGGTTTCACTCTCACTATTGGGAGAGAAAAGAGAAAGGAGATGGAGCAAACATACAGTACCCACAGTTCCTCATTGCTCATCTCCCCGCTACTGCCATGAAACCATGACCACTGTCCAGAGTTAAAGTCTGGTTTTGTTAAAGTAATGCCACCACATATGGCCACCCTACTAGAAATTTGACAAGAGTCACTGACAACCAGGTTTAGTTGGGATTTCAGTCTGACTTGGGTGATGAGTGCCCAGTTTGACTGCTTTTGTTTATATCAAGAAACTGATCTGTTATTTGGATGGGCACATTCTCATATTGACCATCAACTGATTTAGGAACACAACATAGCTTGGTCATTTTATCTTCCTAAGTCTAGTAGAGCTGAAAGATGGTGAGTGGCATGAAGGACTCTAGAACAGATCACCCACACAAGGTCCCATAACTATAATCCTCCCCATCGCACACATCTGTAGTCCCAAATCTTTGGGAATCATATTGCTGACTCCTTAGCCCATCCCTGCTTCACACCTCCCTCCTCACATCACCGAGTCACTAAAACAGAAGAAAGAAAGCGTAGACCTTACAGAAATGTATATGCTTTTTTATAGTCTTTAGTCTAGTGAGTCTGAGAGAACCTAACTAGAGTGAGAAATAGCAGTTGCCTGAGAATGATATTTTGACAAACAACTGAACCTAATAGATCCGTAAATCAGATGTAAATCATCAGTGCATAAGTTAGCGAGAGAGCTCCCTTCTTTTGCTTTGTTTATCAATGTTACAAGGACTTTTTTTTTTCTTCCACTCTGTGAGAACAATTTTTCAACTGGCTTTCAAGACCTTGTGCACTCATTTCTTGAAAGCATTTAACTCCTTAAATCAAAAATCTAGAGTCAAGGGGCCATCTTTGGCAAATGAGGAAACTGAGGCCCAGGGGAAAGGAGTGACTTCCCCAAGGTTACACTGCTAAGTAGCAGGAGAGCCAGAACTAGAACTCATGCTTCCTTATCTTTGGCCCAGGGTTTGTTCTACCATAGCACAAGGCTTGTAGAACAAATTTAAGGCTTAGAGAAAGAGTGGGAGGGGGGGGATGTGACTTGTTTTGAGTTACTCCAAAAGGGAGAATTAGGTCCAAACATAGTCATTATAGGGAGAGAGTTTCCCCCTCCATTGGAAGAAGACTTTTTTGCCACTCTGGAATGTTCGATCATAGATAGCTTTGGTCAGGAGTTACTGAGTTTCCCATCAATGAGGGGTTTCTATCACAAGGTAGGTTGATTCCTGCAATAGATGCAATGTTGGGCCAAATAATTCCATCAACTAGCATTTATTAAATAACCATTATGTACTGGGAAATGTGCAAAGTGCTATGGATACAAAGAAAAGAACAAAAACAAAAAAACAAACAATCTTTGCTTCTTTTCTAATGTCGTGTTTGAGCACACCAAGTCATTCATGGGACTTGGGAAGTTTATTCAGCCAGCAATAGCAGGGTGAAGGGTGGTAGACTGGTTTAGGGACAAGAAGCCAAAGACCAGACTACACTGCAGAAGGAGAATAGAAAGAAGGATTAACTTTTTCCTCTCCAAGGATTTCCCATCCTCAAATTCGAGGTCTAGTTTAAAAAGGTAGCAACTCTCAGATTGAACTTAGTTTCTTCGGGGGTTTTAAATCCACTCTCCAGACCTGGAGAAAGTACAATCCATCTGTATGTACAGAATCTGGATAGAAAAGACTTGTTGGTTAGAGGTAGGACCCTAAGGTCTTAAATGAAAAATCTCTTGACTTCACCTTTTTCCAGAAATCAGAGACATAAAGCATCAAATGGAATAGTGACTTTGGACTTGTAGGAGTGGAGCCAAGCATTTTAGATACCTTCATTCAGAAATACTCTTTTTTTCTCTTTTTCTTTCCTTTGTACCTGTAAGGAGGAAGAAGTCATTTTAAGTTAGGCTTAATTACAATATTATCATTATTGTAAAATGTTTGGTTTTGATCTGAGGCACCTCAATATAGGTGTGTCTTAAGAAATAAAATGGAAGGCAGGCAGAAGAAAATAGCATACATAGCTTATTTGTCCCTCTTGAATAAAATGAGTGAGAGGGAGTATGCTATAGTGGATAGAGAGGGGAACTTGATGTCAGGAAGGCATGGGTTCAAATATTGCCTCAGATTCTTACTGAGTCACCTTGGATAAGTTGTTTAACCCCCCTGGGCTTCAGTTTCCTCAGTAGAATAAGGTTGGACTCCTTGTCCTCTATGGCCCTTTTCAGCTCTAAATCTATGATCCAACAATACTTGGGATGTTGCTCAGGAGCTAACACCTATTGCCTTCAACAAATATAGGAGGAATATTTTGGAATAGAGGAACAAACTTGCTTAGGAGACAGTGATCCCCCACCTGTGGAAGCAAACATTGCAGTGAGGTCATATGTTAAGATGTGGTATGGGGAAAAGACAGAGATGGTCTGGGAATGAAGATAACTGCTCTATTTCTACCACTGGCCCCCTTGCCTTGGATAAGTCATTAGTCTCTTTGTGCCTCAGTTGCCTCACCTATGAAATAAATACCTGTCAAGATATCTTGAGAAATGTCTCAAATCCCTTCCAGTTCTCCAACCCACCTAGAGGATTATAGAGTCTAACTCCCTTATTTCATGGATGAAGAAACTGGAATAAAGATAAGTGACTTGTTTGGTGTCCCACAGGTAGCAATCCAAGACAGGAGTCGATCTCAAGTCTTCCCGAATCCAAATCTAGTGCTCTACCCACTAGCCTACACTGCCTCTAACCATACATAGGTAGCTTTATCAATAAACTTCCTAAATCTCCTTTAGACAAGATGCTGGCCGGATGATGTAATATGTTTCTCATTTTAAGCTCACTTCCTGAATTCATCTCTGTCATCTCCTCTGGGGTGATGTTACATTCAAAGGCAGCTGTTCAAACATTTGGTAAACATACTTTACCATCTTAAATATTTATTTTTTGTCAGAATTTTTAAAGCACCCATGGATATGAAGTTGTGCGTTAAATTGCTTCTCACTTGGTCTAGAATGTTTTCATCTCATTTCCAAGGTCAGATGGTCTTAACAGAAAGACAACATACACACAATCTGTTACATGACAAGGCAGAATGTGCGGCACAGGAAGTCAAGTCGAATCATTTTCATGCAGGAATTGTGAATTTCTCAGAAACGTAGCTCATCTGAAACTGGAGTGAACTCTCTCCAAACTTTCCAATCCTAGAAGAATGGCAGAGGTCCACTGGCCACATCAGGGGAACTCTTCACATGAAGGACACGGCAGTCACTTAGAGAATTGTGGCAAGGGGAGAGAATCTGGGGGAGGGGGGGCTTAAGTGGGTAGGGAGAGTGGTATCTAATTCAAGATCTAGAAAGAATTTGGGAGTTGGTGGGTCCTTAAGGGAATTTGTTGCAAGAAATCATTACAGCGCGCATAGGACTGCAACTGTTCATGGTGACATTTATCTTGATGATTCAGAGTTTATCCACTCCCTGACATCTTCTGCATAACAAAATCTCATTGGTCAGTGTTGTTCAAAAAGTGGGAAACAAACGATTTCAGCTTAATTCTACCAGGACCTCACCAAGGGAAATGACTGCACTTGGTCACAACTTGGGAATAAAGGAAGCTAATTTGAATGCCTGTCCAGGGACAGGATCACCCAATGGGTAAAGCAGACATAACCTTCATTGTGCAATTTTTCTCCAACCGTGTATCTCATTCTATTACTCTTAAAACTGATAGAAAGCATCACGGTGGGAGAGGAGAGATTATTCATATTTTCTTTCATGAAAGTTTTTGGTTCTAAATTAGGCAGTGGAGGACAATGGTATGGTATGGTCTCTATGGTAGAGAGAAATAGGCTGGAGAGTGAGGATCTATATAGAGATTTTGAGGGTCTGTATGATCTGGGTGAAGGCTGAGGAAGAAAGCTCAGAAGATCATAGTGGGAAGAAACTCAGAGATCTCTTCCTACTCTGATCTCTCCTCCATACAGCTGCCTCTTCTATTAGGTGGTACAACAGACAAGGTACTAAGCTGTTATTTTTGTTGTTAAGTCATTTTAGTCATGTCTGACTCTTCCTGACCCTGTTTATGGGGTTTCTTTGGCAAAAAAAACTGGAGTCATTTGCCATTTCTTTCTTTGAGGCCCCCATTTTTGCAGGTAAGGAAACAGAGATTAAGTGGCTTTGCCCAGAGTCACACAGCTAGTAAGTATCTGAGAGTGGATTTGAACTCAAATCTTCCTGGCCCCAGGTACAGTGTTCTATCCATTGTGCCTTCTAACTTACCTAGAGCACTAAACCAGGAGCCAAATCTGGTCTCAGACACCTGCTGTCTGCCTCAGTTTCCTTCTCTGTAAAATTGTAAAATGAAGATACTATCAGACACTTCCTAGCTGAGCAAGTCACATAATTCCCATTGCCTAGCCCTTATCACTCTTCTGGACCTTGGAACCAAGACTGGCCTTTCTATGGTTTCTCATACACAACCCTCTCCCTTCTCTATTCCTTTGCAAGGGCTGTCTTTTATGCCTGGAAAACTCTTCTTCCATCCTTGTACCCCTTCAAACCCCTTAATTCCTTCAAAACACAACTCAAGCTCTCTCTGAAGCTTCTCCTGATCCCCCTAACCTCTGATGCCTCCTTTCTCAATCTAGTGCATGTTTGCTTTTCATTTTCTCCACATACAATTATATGGCAGAATGTCTAGAACATAGAGTGTACTTAAATTCCTGTTGATTGATTGTATTTGCTTCTGTTATTTCCCAGGTAGAATGGAAACTCCTTGAGATCAGAGATTGATTCAGTTTTGGTTTAATGTCTTCAATGCTTAACTTCATGCAGCTAGGTGGCACAGTGGATAGAGCACTGGGTTTAGAATCAGGAAATCTCATATTTCTAATTTCAAAGCTATCTTCAGACACTTACTAGCTGTGTGACTCTGAGCAAGTCACTTAACTCTGCCTCAGTTTCCTCACCTGCAATAAATGAGCTGGAAAAGGAAATGACAAACCACTCCAAAATCTTTGCCAAAAACATCCCAAATGGGATCATGAAGAGTGGTTCATGCCTGAAAACTGTCTCAGACATTCTTGACATAATACCTAGCAAATCATGGGTACTTAATATTTTCTTATTGATTGATTGCTTGATCTAATCCATACCAAATCCCTCATTATAGAGAGGAGGAAACCAAAGCCTAGAGAGTTTGAGTGATGTCCCTAAGCTCCCATAAGCACCTAATGCAGAATCAGAATTCAAATCCAGGTCCATGAGTTCCAAAACACATTGATTCTACCTCAAGAAGACAGGAGAAAACTTTAGCCCTAAATCTGTGTACCACATTGAAGCCAGGCAGTTTCAACTCCTGCCCGTAGTGCTTATTCAATAAGACAGCATCCTGCCTTTCTTTGGACTAGAAAGCTTAGGTCCCTTCCTAAGGATCAGTGCAAGGAAAATGATTTGTCTTGGATGAGCTCCTTTGTTACCTTCCTTTCCAAAATCTATTCTCTCCTCTGTTGAGCTGTTTACAAAGCTGGTATTTCTCTCAGCAGGGTCCTTATTTGCTTTGTAAAGAAGCCCTTAATTGAAAATATGTTTGTCAATACATTTCACACTGTATTACTTCTCGCACACCTAGCCATTATCTTTGAGTTAAAACCCATAATTTATCCAATGAAAATGAACAGTTGACAGCCCAAAGAGAGCCTGATTAAGGCAATAGGGAAATGAGGAGAATTAAGCAGCACTGTTGGACAGCTATGGAAAACTTTCAAACAACCTGGGGGTGGAGGGAATCTCCTGATGCAACCAAGCTCCCAGACTTGATTGCCTTTTTAGAACATAATCTGATGGGTAGCACACCATATACGGTTTGGGGTTTGTATTACTTGCTATTAGACACTGTTTGGCTTAGCAATGCAATTCAATTCAGTTCAAATAGCCAGTACTTGTTGGGTGGCAGGCACTGTACTAAGCACTGGAGATACAGAGAAAGAAATGCAAAATGGTCCTTGCCCTCAAGAAACTTCCATTCTAATGGGGGAAGTCAACAGGTAAAATGAAAGGGTTGGACCAAATAGTCCCATTCTACTCTAAAGCTGTAATGCTTTGATTATAGAAAGTAAATGCAAATTAATTTCTGGAATTAAGAATGAGAAAATATTAACACCTGAAAGGATTCAGGAAAGGTCTCTGTAAGAGGTGATCCCATGAGTTGTGTTTTGAAGGGAATGAAGAATTCAATGAAATGGAAGAGACAATGGAGAATTTGCAGGCATAGGGGATAACTGTCTATATAGATGAACCAAGTCAGGAAATGGAATATGACCAAAGAGTCAAGCAAGTTAGGTTGGGTAGAATGGAAAGCACACGAAGGGGAAGGATGGAAAATTCATCTAGCAAAACAGGTGAGTGATGGTAGGTGGAGGGCAATATGTTGCATTGATTGATAGATTTATCTGTACAATGGAATTTTATGCTCAATAGACATGATTCCCTTAGGTTCTTTTATCCTAATACATATATGAGGAGAAAGAAAGAAAGAAAGAAAGAAAGAAAGAAAGAAAGAAAGAAAGAAAGAAAGAAAGAAAGAAAGAAAGAAAGAAAGAAAGAAAGAAAGGAAGGAAGG
>NC_058130.1:25961955-26087059 GCF_016433145.1 Gracilinanus agilis | reverse complement strand
AAAGAAAGAAAGGAAAGAAGGAAGGAAAGAAGGAAGGAAGGAAGGAAGGAAGAAAGAAAGGAAAGAAAAAAGGAAGGAAGGAAAGAAAAAGGCTAATTATGACATATTTTTGTGGAGAATTGAAGTAGTTATCTTAGTAGTATGGGAAAGAAAAATTCACCCTTACCTGCTTTTGTCTGAATTACCTGAATAATTGCCTTGTCTCTCCATTGTGTCCAGTCTACCACCATCAATATCAAAGGCACGCACACACACACACACACACACACACACACACACACACACACACACACACTTATAATAGGCAACTGTGGACATGACCTTGTATTGTGAGCTTTCACCCAAAGCCTCCCCAGAACTCAAATGGAAAATGGTATTCATGAGAATAGATCATTGCAAGGGGGAAAAAAATACAATTTCCAAATGATATAACTATTTACTGATGAATAACATCACTCCAGACATATCTGGGGAAACTTAGCTGAAAACAAATGTCCATAGATATATCACAGATATTATTATCACCACGGATTCAGAGCTGGAAGGGACCTTCGAGGCCCTCTAATCTACCCACTCATTTTACAGAGGAGGCAGAAAAACCTGAGAGAAGTTGAATCACTAACAAGACTACACAGCTAGTAAATGAGAGAGCCGGAATTCCCACTCAGGCTCTGTAACTCTTTGTCTGGGGCTCTTTCTTTGTCCAAAGGGCAAGAAATGCTCTATCCTACAATGAAATTCTGGACAAATTAATTTAATTTACTACCTCTCGGTTTTTTGGATATGAACAAGATTGCCAGCTACCTAAATGTCAATACTTGTTCGTCATTGCTTATCTTTCTGTCTTATTTGCACGGTTTCTTCAGAACTCCAATTTTTAATTTTAAGAATGTTCTATCATTTCTTTCATGTGTTCTTTTTGCCTTTTTTTGCTTCTTTCTCCTTTTTTTTCTGTTTCTAATCATCATTCATCCAAAAGTTTGCTAAAGAATGGGTAAGTGTATTGAACATTTTCTTTTAAAAAAAACTCACATTGTTATCTTCTTAGCTAAGAAAATATGGAACAATTCAGATGAATATACGAATAGTGTAACGAATGCAAAAGAGTTGGCATATGACTTTTTTTTTAAATCGAAGTCACACTCCCTTCTCTTCTCCAATCTACACTTGGCATTTATAACAGATTTTTATTTGTGCTGGGGTGCTTTGGGGTTTTGCCTGTTTGTCTAACATCCCTTTTTTAAATTAACAGTAGTGAAAATGAGTGAGAGAAGAAAAAATATCATCAATTTCTGTTAGATGTTTTGTTTTACTATCCATCTCAATATATATATGTATATGTATACATACATACATATATATATATATATACTTGCAGAAACATAGACCCTGAGTTGTTCACCCAAAGACTTAGACAAGGTCCCAAGATCATAGTATCTTAGATAGTTCTAGAGGAGGAAGTGACCTTAGAAATCACAGATTTAGAACTAAAATGGATTTTAGAGGTAACTTAGTCTAATCTCCTCTTTTTAAAGATGGGGAAATAAGAGATCCAGAGAGGTAAAGCCACTTCCCCAATGCCACAGAGATTTAAGTGGACTGAAGGGACAGGTTTGGAATGTGGATCCAAGAACCCCAAATTCTTTCTGCTGTATCACAAAAACCTTGAGGAATTTGGTCACCTCAGAACTGGGGTCCTCCAGGTTTTGTAACTTCATCCCAGGTATCAGCTGTTGTATCCATTTTCGAAATGGGTTCATAGGACCCCTTTCCATCTTCACGACTAAAGTCTTTCCACTGTACCTTGGAGCTTCCAGTCCCTAGGCTACCCTTCACAGTGCTAGACCGCTAAGTCATTTGCACATCATTTGTAAATGTATGTGTGTCTCCCAGGAATCAAAGTCAGGCAGAGGCTTGGATGAGAATGAGTTAGTCGGATAATTTAAAAGGGCGTTAGAACTTCCTCTATCAAAAGCTCTGGAGTCAAGGAGTCAGCAAAGCTGCCTGGTAAAGCCCAGTGTGTAGATGCTTTCTGAGCTAGCCTTTACTTTTAAATCACATTTTGTAAAGAGGATTGATTACTAACGTGCCATCACTTACGAAGCAAGCTAATATTTGTCTCTTTGTATTTTTTCTTTAGCATCAATACCACTCAAAAATAGATGAACTAATTGAAGAAACTGTTAAAGAAATGATAACACTCTTAGTGGCAAAGGTAACCTTCTGCGCCAGGTGAAATGTGGCATCGCAAATATCCTCCTTTTTTTATTTTTCATTCCTGCATTTCCATTAAAATGTCACACGTTAAAAAAAGTTGAGCCGGCTAGTTGAGTAGCTCAGGAAACAAGATGCCCGTGCGTCACCAAGTCCCTCGGCTCAGAGCGATTTTCCTAATGATTAAAAGAAACTGTGTGAAGACAAATGGTTGAACTGGCATATGTTAACCTAATAGGAACGCATCCCCAAACGCCGCACGGGTGACATGAAAATTGTTTTTCCAAGCTGACAAAGTTCAGTTTTAGAGCAGCAAAACTTCCACGTTAATAAGGAAGGCTGCCATCATGAAAAGCCCCCTTTCCCTTCTAGTTTCACATGCAGAGAGAGGCATAATAAAGCATAAAAGTCAGATAAAGCTATTTCAGTCCCCCTCATGAATTATAGAATTTGAGCTAAGTGATACTGAGAAAGAGAGACAGGGAAAGCATTTATATTTGCCAGTGGGAATCTTCGGCTTCCTGAAATTACTGATAAAAATGCAAATAAAAATAGATTGGATTAAACATAGCACTAATGTGGAACATTAAAGCTGTTTTGCACTGTTTTATTAAAAAAAAGGATATTGAATATTATCGTATGCTCTGCATGTTTCAATAATATTGTGTCATTTTGCATTTCAGTAGCATTTCATATTTGCAATCACATAATCAATGAAGAGAAAGCCGAATAAGTCAAATATTTGGATGTAGAGACAACAGAATCTCTTCCCCAGATGGCTGGAATTAGATAATAGAACTTTCAAAAAAAAAATACCCATGAGGTTCATTCCCTGCTTAAATATATACCTTTTCAGACCAGGGTTCTGCTGTCAGGATAGCTTGAGCAGAACTGTGGGCAATTGGGGTCTGGTGAACACTTATGTTTCTTTTTCATTTGTTGTCATTGCAGTTTGTCACAATCCTGGAAGGCGTGCTGACCAAATTATCCAGATATGACGAAGGAACTTTGTTCTCTTCTTTCCTTTCATTTACTGTGAGTAGTGATTGCTTTTCTCTTCCATTTTCTCAGTTTCTTCTCTTTCTCCTCCTCCTCCTCCTCCTTCTTCTTCTCCTCCTTCACACATATTTTATAATATGAGATAATTTAATACTCTGGTCAACTTCCAATTAGCCGCATGGATGGTGAGAAAGAGTAGCATAGTTAATCCAAGATAAAAAGAAGCCCAAAGAGCATTTAAGTTTATGTAATATATATATATATGTACATATATATATATATATGAAGGGAGAGAGAAAGAAATTCTATTTTGAATAGGATGGAAGAACTAATGAAGCATTTAAATTTATATGTATGTATTGCAAAAACTTAAATGTTCTCTGTTTCTTTTATATCCACATAGATACATGCGTATATTTACACATTTGTATGCATATACATATGTAAATACAGTAACGTGTTACAATAATAATAGCTGACATTAATACTTTTTTTATTCAGTGTATAGTACTTTTTCTTAACTCATTTGTTCCTGAAAACAACCCCATGATGTAGGTGCTATTGTTTTCCTTAACTCCTATACAGAAGCAAGGGGGAAGAGGGATGAATGATACCTGGATTCAAATCCTCCATCAAATATACAGATTCAAAACCTGCTTCAGACTCCCACTACGTGATCCCCATCATTTAACCACTACCCCGTAGAAATCATAGACTTGTCTCTAGATGAGAAAACCAAGACAGGTGAAAAACAAACCCACTAGCCCAGCGTCACACTGCTAGCGAGTATCAAATGCAGGTTTTCACACCAAAGCTTCCCCGATTTTAAGTTTAGCCCTGCCTACGGATGTGTGTGAGTGTCAGGGTGGGAAATGTACTTTCCTATTGATAATTCCATTTTTTCTTAAATTATGAGTTTGTATTCCTCTGAGCATACATGAACAGAGAGCCAGGCAATTTGAGTTTTAAGTTTTATTCTGTTTAGCTTACTGGGTGACCTGGAACAAGTGATTTCACTTTGTTGTAATTTGGTTTTTCTTGCACGCAGGATTAATTCAGATCACCACTACAATTCCTTTTAACTCTAATATTCTCTGCTTCTTTTATTCTAACTAGCTGGACAAATGTGGACAAATCCTAGTTGTCAATTTAGCATGATAGAAAGAGCATTGGATTTGAAATCAAAAGCCCTGGGCTTGAATCTCAGCTCTGCTATTTACTGCCCATATGACGGTGGTCAAGTCAGATCCCTTCTCTGGGTCTCAGTTATCTTACCTGTGAAGTCAAAGAGTTGGCCTAATGACCCTTTTGGGTCCCATGACATAGTAATTGTCAACACTTCATTTTGTTCAGCCAGATTCCCCCATGTAGGCTTCCCCAGAGAGGCGCCATGGTTAGATGGAAAGGGCAATAGATTTGAAGGCGGAAAGACCAGGGTTCAAATTTCATCTCAAACTGTTTCCGTCTGGAAAATGTGGAGGTTGGACTCAGTGAACTCTAAGGTCCCTTCTAGCTTTAAAATAATGATATTTGACAGTTTCAAGGAGCCGGAAGGGAGAAAAATCTAATCCACCACCCTGGTTTCAGGACCCACTGGTGGGAGAAATAAGGTAGGATTCTACTTTGCATAGGATGGAAGAACTAATGAAGCAATTAGTGAATATGCCCATAGAGGGCAAAGCATTTTCCATGGAAAATCCATGCCCTAAATGTGGCAATGATAGCCTCTTGTCATTTTGACTGGTTGATTATAGAAGTAACAGCCTGAGCCCCAGTGTCTATGTACTGCTTTTTCAAGTGGCAAAACATTTTATTTAAAAATGTATTTGAACAGGGAAAAGATGCTGTCCAGAATTCACCATAAGGAAGACCAGCTTAGTTAGACCCCATTCAAAGAGGTCTCATTCCCAAAATAGTCCAAAGGCATTCAAGAGCAGCCTCAGGACAGACATCTCTATCTTGGAAAATGTTTTGGTGGTTCTTGGATACAGTGAGAGTGTGGGACCTGAGCTTAGCTTCTACAGTTAAAAGGAAGCTAAGAAATGATCTAATCTAGCCTCTTTGTTTTTCAGATGGGGAAACTGAAACTCAGGGGGTGGGAATGACTTGCCCAAGGTCATAGGAGGAATAAATGGCAATGGACTCCTAAATTTAAATTCCACAACAAGCTGGGCAACTCCTTGGACTTCCACATACATAAATTAATATACTAATTTGGTTTTGTTTCAATATGCCAAATTCTTAACCACTTACTTTTAAGCTAAAAGTTCCTTCCTTGTCATTTATAGTTCCAAAGACATAGAAGATGCATAATAAATTGATCGATAGTCAGCAAGCATTATTAAAGCCTTCTTATGGGTCAGACTCTATACTAATCAACGGGGATCCAAAGAAAGACAGAAACATCTCCTGCCTTTGAGCAGCTTACATTCTAATGGAGTAGACCTCAAAAGAATAACTAGGTGTACATAATGTGTTTTCAGAGTAGATGGGAGATAATATGGAAGGAGGTGGCACTGACAGCTGGGGGAACTGGGAAAAGTCTCCTGCTGAAGGTAGGGCTTGAGCTGAGTCTTTAAAGGAGCCAGAGAATTGAAGCTACAGAAGTAAAGAAGGAAAGCATTCCAGGCATGGAGGACAGCCAGTGCAAAGGCACGAAGCTGGGAAATGGAATATGAAGATGGGCAAAGAACAGCAAAGCCAGAGTAGCTGAACTATACAGTTTGTGAAGGGAAGTCAAGTGTGAATACTAAAAAAGGAGAAAGGGGCCAGGTTGGGAGCAGTTTTCACTGCCAAACCAAAGGCTTAGAGATAATAGATCCTTATTGCCCTAGAGACAGTAGGGAGCCACTGGAGACTATTGAGTAAGAAGGTGACCTGGTCAGACTGATGCTTTAGGAAAATCCCTTTAGTGGCTGAAGGGAGAATGGATTAGAATGGGGAGAGGATGCCAGTTTGCTCTGCTCTGTCTGTCTGTCTGTCTGTCTGTCTAGGTCTCTGATATTATAGACATAGAATGGTGATTTGTAGGCTCAATGATTCCTCCTGCTCGGCCATATTTTCCTTCCCTCCATTAGCCTGAACAAAATTAGCATCTGAAGAGACCAGCCTTTACAGTTCCTTGTCATTTGCAATCCCCTTCCCTATTTGCATGTCAGTATTTCCCCAGCATAGCAGAAGGTCCCCCATTCCAAGGTCAATTCTGTCAGCATTTTTATATGTACCTTCTACGCCTCCAGTACCTTGGAGAATACAAAGTCTGAGGCCAATTCAACGAGTAAGCACCTAGGCTTAATGTGTTGAGCATCCTGCTACACTCCAAAGACAGAGACACAAATGAGAGCTGGGTCTCTGCCTTGAGGACCCTATAGTCAGCATCGTGAAAAGAAGGGCTTACTTACTTGTGTATGATGCTCTAGAGTGACAAAATGATTTGCGTGCATTTCTTCCTCACCACAATCTTTCCAAGGTAGGAAGTATAAATATTAGCTCCATTCTAAAGTTGGGGAAACTGAGGCTTAGAAATTTAAAGTGAGCTACTGTACAAAGGCACAGAGCTTGAACCAAGGTCTGCTGACTCCAGGTTTAACATTCTCTCCACCAGTCCTGCTCATCTCTTGGGAACACACATTTCCTTCCCCATCTCCCTTCTCTCACCGGTGCATGATTTACTCTGTGGTTCAATTCAAACTATTTTTTTGGGTTGGGGGTTGGAGATAGGGGGAGGAGAAATCTGTTAGGCCATAGAGAAAATGGGAATATTTTCCTTTCCTCTCCATCTGCATTGCCTCGTCTCTTGAAGAGAGGGCTTTGGAAGGGGGAGGGATATGTGCCATTGCTTCATGCCAGCATGTGAAAAGTCCCAATGCACCCCCTTCTCTCCTCTCGCAGAAGCCCTGTCATCAGCAGCCCGGGAACTGGTAGAGGCAGCCGCCACCTTTCAGATGCGCCTTTCGGAAGATCAGCTCAGTTGGGGGATGCTCTAATTAGCAATTCTCCTCCTGTTTCCTTTGCCTATGAGATGCACTTCTCTGGAGGCTGCTTGCTTGTGAGGGTCCTTTGCCTTGTGATTAGGCTTGCATTGTTCTTTCCCAAGAACAAGGATAGGCAATGGGTAGGTCTCTCTTGCTCCTCTGCTGTCCCAGGTTAAGGAAGAGCCTTTTCCCAATTCTTTTCATACAGGAAGAAAGGAATCAGTTTAAATCCTGCTTGAATTTCTGGGAACTCTCTATAAGGTCTGAGGTGCTTCTGTTTATTTGAAGTTGCTATTTAGCATCATCCTAGAAAGGACATACTCATACACCTAGGGATTGAGCTCAGGGACATTGGAAGGAATGCCCACAGCAGTCAAATCCCACATTCACAGATGTTTTGCAGTATCTGTTTAGGGATTCTGCTGAGTGAAATTTGCCAGAGAGCAAATGACATCAAAGGATTGACATCCTCCTCTGATCAGAAGGGTTATGGACTCTAGGAGGTACTCGTTGTGAGAGACAGCCAATATATCGATTTGTTTTAAGTAGTTGTTCTCCTTCATTCCAAGAAAAGGTCCCAATGAGTGGAGGGAGACTTCGACTCATAATAGAAAAAGGAAAACTGGGCTCTAGTCCCAATTCTGCTCAAATTGATCCTTTAAATGAAATGATATGCCTGACAAACATGTCCATACCTGGAAACTTAAGGAGGTTGGACTAAATGGACTCTTTTGATTTTTACAGTTACCTGAAATTCTTTTGGTCCTTCTGAGTCTTCACTGCTAAATTGTGAGGCAGTGTTCCTATGACTACCTTAGGGACAAGCCCATAAATGGGTTTTTGATCTACTTTTGTTTACCTGGGCCCTAAAACATGGAACAGGAGCTGACCATCACTCCAAAGATTCTCCTGGAGAAGGGTAAAGAAACAATGGAGTTAACCTTAGCTGCGACTTACCTTGTTTTCCGATTTTCCACTCTTTCCAAGGAAACTAGAAAGGATCAGGACTAGACCTGTAATTTCAATGATGTGTGAAAGTCTCACATGAAGAAATTCCCTCTACTGATACAGGTTGGAGCCATCTCTGCAATTTAAAGTCTTATGAGTTCTTTGGGATACTGAAAAGTTAAGTGACTTACCCAGGGTAATACAGCTAAGTGAAACAATCCACAAGCATTTATTATGTTTTTATGGTCTGCCAGTCACTCTGCTAAATACTGGGAACATTTAAGGAAAGGGAAAATCAGTTCTTAACCCCAACTGGCATCCACCATAATGGAGGAGACAACATGGAAATAAATAGACAAGATATTTAAAAAGCAGATAGTAAGTAATTTTAGAGGAGCTGAGGGGACTGGGAAAAGGACTCCTGCAAAAGGTAGGATTTGAGTGAGTCATCAAGGAAGTCAGAGACAATAAGAGTCAAAGATGAGAGGAGGCATCATCCATTCATGGGAGCAGCCAATGCAAGGTCACAGAGATAGGAGATGGAAACTCACTTTGTGGTTAGTCTGGAGTAGAGTGGGTGGCGAGAAATAAAATATAAGAAATCTAGAAAGATAAGAAGGGGCCAGTTTATGAAAAGAATTAAATGTCAAATGGAGGAGTTTATATTTGATCCAGGAAGCAACAGGGATCCACTGAAATTCATTGATGTGGAGGTAGTGGGTAAGTGGTGGGAGGACTGTCAGATCTTTAGAAAAATCAGGTTGGCAGCTAAATGGAGGGTGAATTGGAGTTTCTCTAAATAGAAAGACTTGAGGTAATTTACCAGAGACATTGAGAAGGTTTTAAAAAAAGAGTTTGAACAACATATTAAGATATGTGGAATGAGTGAATGTGAAAAGGCAAGGATGACACAAAAAAAAATTAACCCTGGGCAATTAGGAAAGGTTGTCAATAGTAAGAGGGAAGAAAGAATGGTTTGCTGAAAAAGATAATCCTGTTTTGAACATATTGACTTTGAAATTCCTGCAGGACATCTAGTTTGAGATGTCCAAAAGGCAAATATTGATATGGGACTGGAGATCAGGAGAGATGTTAGAGTTAGGTATGTAAATCTGGGAATCATCTTCATAGAGATGAAAATTGAACCAAATGAGGATGCTGAGACCATCCAGTAGAAGAAAAAAGGGAAGAGAACCCAATCAGAGCCTTAGAGGATACCCCAGTACTGACCATGACAGGTACAGAACCAGCAAGGGAAACTGAGACAGAATAACAAACCAACATATGTCAAAAGCAATACTTAAACCTAGATCTTCTCAGTACCAAGGCCATCTCTCTCTCTCTCTCTCTCTCTCTCTCTCTCTCNTAAGCACCTAGGCTTAATGTGTTGAGCATCCTGCTACACTCCAAAGACAGAGACACAAATGAGAGCTGGGTCTCTGCCTTGAGGACCCTATAGTCAGCATCGTGAAAAGAAGGGCTTACTTACTTGTGTATGATGCTCTAGAGTGACAAAATGATTTGCGTGCATTTCTTCCTCACCACAATCTTTCCAAGGTAGGAAGTATAAATATTAGCTCCATTCTAAAGTTGGGGAAACTGAGGCTTAGAAATTTAAAGTGAGCTACTGTACAAAGGCACAGAGCTTGAACCAAGGTCTGCTGACTCCAGGTTTAACATTCTCTCCACCAGTCCTGCTCATCTCTTGGGAACACACATTTCCTTCCCCATCTCCCTTCTCTCACCGGTGCATGATTTACTCTGTGGTTCAATTCAAACTATTTTTTTGGGTTGGGGGTTGGAGATAGGGGGAGGAGAAATCTGTTAGGCCATAGAGAAAATGGGAATATTTTCCTTTCCTCTCCATCTGCATTGCCTCGTCTCTTGAAGAGAGGGCTTTGGAAGGGGGAGGGATATGTGCCATTGCTTCATGCCAGCATGTGAAAAGTCCCAATGCACCCCCTTCTCTCCTCTCGCAGAAGCCCTGTCATCAGCAGCCCGGGAACTGGTAGAGGCAGCCGCCACCTTTCAGATGCGCCTTTCGGAAGATCAGCTCAGTTGGGGGATGCTCTAATTAGCAATTCTCCTCCTGTTTCCTTTGCCTATGAGATGCACTTCTCTGGAGGCTGCTTGCTTGTGAGGGTCCTTTGCCTTGTGATTAGGCTTGCATTGTTCTTTCCCAAGAACAAGGATAGGCAATGGGTAGGTCTCTCTTGCTCCTCTGCTGTCCCAGGTTAAGGAAGAGCCTTTTCCCAATTCTTTTCATACAGGAAGAAAGGAATCAGTTTAAATCCTGCTTGAATTTCTGGGAACTCTCTATAAGGTCTGAGGTGCTTCTGTTTATTTGAAGTTGCTATTTAGCATCATCCTAGAAAGGACATACTCATACACCTAGGGATTGAGCTCAGGGACATTGGAAGGAATGCCCACAGCAGTCAAATCCCACATTCACAGATGTTTTGCAGTATCTGTTTAGGGATTCTGCTGAGTGAAATTTGCCAGAGAGCAAATGACATCAAAGGATTGACATCCTCCTCTGATCAGAAGGGTTATGGACTCTAGGAGGTACTCGTTGTGAGAGACAGCCAATATATCGATTTGTTTTAAGTAGTTGTTCTCCTTCATTCCAAGAAAAGGTCCCAATGAGTGGAGGGAGACTTCGACTCATAATAGAAAAAGGAAAACTGGGCTCTAGTCCCAATTCTGCTCAAATTGATCCTTTAAATGAAATGATATGCCTGACAAACATGTCCATACCTGGAAACTTAAGGAGGTTGGACTAAATGGACTCTTTTGATTTTTACAGTTACCTGAAATTCTTTTGGTCCTTCTGAGTCTTCACTGCTAAATTGTGAGGCAGTGTTCCTATGACTACCTTAGGGACAAGCCCATAAATGGGTTTTTGATCTACTTTTGTTTACCTGGGCCCTAAAACATGGAACAGGAGCTGACCATCACTCCAAAGATTCTCCTGGAGAAGGGTAAAGAAACAATGGAGTTAACCTTAGCTGCGACTTACCTTGTTTTCCGATTTTCCACTCTTTCCAAGGAAACTAGAAAGGATCAGGACTAGACCTGTAATTTCAATGATGTGTGAAAGTCTCACATGAAGAAATTCCCTCTACTGATACAGGTTGGAGCCATCTCTGCAATTTAAAGTCTTATGAGTTCTTTGGGATACTGAAAAGTTAAGTGACTTACCCAGGGTAATACAGCTAAGTGAAACAATCCACAAGCATTTATTATGTTTTTATGGTCTGCCAGTCACTCTGCTAAATACTGGGAACATTTAAGGAAAGGGAAAATCAGTTCTTAACCCCAACTGGCATCCACCATAATGGAGGAGACAACATGGAAATAAATAGACAAGATATTTAAAAAGCAGATAGTAAGTAATTTTAGAGGAGCTGAGGGGACTGGGAAAAGGACTCCTGCAAAAGGTAGGATTTGAGTGAGTCATCAAGGAAGTCAGAGACAATAAGAGTCAAAGATGAGAGGAGGCATCATCCATTCATGGGAGCAGCCAATGCAAGGTCACAGAGATAGGAGATGGAAACTCACTTTGTGGTTAGTCTGGAGTAGAGTGGGTGGCGAGAAATAAAATATAAGAAATCTAGAAAGATAAGAAGGGGCCAGTTTATGAAAAGAATTAAATGTCAAATGGAGGAGTTTATATTTGATCCAGGAAGCAACAGGGATCCACTGAAATTCATTGATGTGGAGGTAGTGGGTAAGTGGTGGGAGGACTGTCAGATCTTTAGAAAAATCAGGTTGGCAGCTAAATGGAGGGTGAATTGGAGTTTCTCTAAATAGAAAGACTTGAGGTAATTTACCAGAGACATTGAGAAGGTTTTAAAAAAAGAGTTTGAACAACATATTAAGATATGTGGAATGAGTGAATGTGAAAAGGCAAGGATGACACAAAAAAAAATTAACCCTGGGCAATTAGGAAAGGTTGTCAATAGTAAGAGGGAAGAAAGAATGGTTTGCTGAAAAAGATAATCCTGTTTTGAACATATTGACTTTGAAATTCCTGCAGGACATCTAGTTTGAGATGTCCAAAAGGCAAATATTGATATGGGACTGGAGATCAGGAGAGATGTTAGAGTTAGGTATGTAAATCTGGGAATCATCTTCATAGAGATGAAAATTGAACCAAATGAGGATGCTGAGACCATCCAGTAGAAGAAAAAAGGGAAGAGAACCCAATCAGAGCCTTAGAGGATACCCCAGTACTGACCATGACAGGTACAGAACCAGCAAGGGAAACTGAGACAGAATAACAAACCAACATATGTCAAAAGCAATACTTAAACCTAGATCTTCTCAGTACCAAGGCCATCTCTCTCTCTCTCTCTCTCTCTCTCTCTCTCTCTCTCTCTCTCTCTCTCTCTCTCACTCACTCTCAAACTCTCTCACTCTCTCTCTCTGTCTCCCCCAAATCAGCCTGCAGGTTAATAACATCTCTTAAAAATGGGACAGTTGGTAAGAATATGGTATGTTGATGGTTCTTAGATTTGAGATAATGGGAATCTCAGCACTATGAAACTAACAACTAACTCTACTGTGATGAGATTTAATAGAGATTAATAGGGTAAGAGCCTATATTTAGATTCAAGAATTAACTTTAAACACAGCAGAGAATGGCTTGGATGAACAAAATCTGGAGATTTTAAAGAACTTCAAGCTCAAGCATAGGTCAACAACATGAGATGATAGCCAAAAAAGCTAATGCTATATACAGTACTAGATGAATTTAGAGAAACATAGGCAGCTAAGTGGCACAGTGGATAGTTTTGAGCCAGGAAGACTGGAGTTCAAATCTGATCTCAGACATTTAACTAGCTGTATGACCCCAGGTAAGACATTTAATCTGCCTCAGTTTCTTAATCCTTAAAATGGAGTTAATAAAAAATAATGCCTACCTCCCAAGGTTCTGGTGAAGATAAAATAAGATATATGTAAAGCATCTAGTATATAATAGGCATTATATAAATGTTAGTAATTATTAGTATCTTTTTTTCAATGAAAAAGAACTTATTAAGTGATTACCAAGCATAAGATATTGTGCTAAGCTCTGGGGATACAAATAGCAAAATGAGATAGTCTCTGCTCTTAGAGAACTCACCTTCTAATAGAGAGCGATAGCTGCAGGGTGAATGGAAAGATCAGGTAGTCCTTAGAGTTAATTTTCAGGAATATAACAATGCCTAAGAGATAAGAAGGCCCACTCTCATGGTAATAAGTAAAATCAAGTCATCCTTTAACGTGGTGGCAGAGAAGAAAATGAGGCCTGAAGGTCCAGATAGCAAATAATTCAGCTTGGTGGAGTGTAACTAGGAGATAAAGCTGTTATGCAAACTCATCTTCTTTAATGTCATCTCATTTGATAAAAACCGTATCTGTTCCTCATGTTGAACAATTTTACAGCACCAAGGACTTTAGTAGTGAGAGCTTTCTTTTCTTGGTTTTCAGGAGTTGTGCCACATAAGGAATGGGGAGGAGTATCTAGAATGCCAGCATTGTAGCATTATTGGCATGTTTTGTTTTTACATTACACATATAGTGTCCTGAATGGGGGAGGTTTTGGTCCAGCTGTCTTCAGCCCTGATTAGTTAGACCCTATCTGGAATGTGATGTTTGGCCATAGGTTTCACATTTCAGAAAGCACGTCGACGAGATGGAAAGCTTCCAGAAGAGGGCAGCCAAGATGATGAGACAAATGGAATCCACTTTGTACAATGATTGGTTGAAGAAACTGGGGTTGTTTATCCTAGAGAAGATTTAGGGAGAAAAAAATCAACATTTTCAAGTATTTGAATGCCCATCATATGGAAGAAATTTGAGTGATTCTATCTGGTCCTCAGGGCAGAACTAGGAGCAGGATATAGGTGGTACAGGCTGAGATTCTTGGCTTCTTATAAGGGAAGACTTCCTAACAACTATTGGAGATCTAGGATGACTTGTACCTTGCCAAGAATTCCTTGTGTAACTTTGCTAACAAATTGTTATCTAGTTTCTTTTCAAAGAACTACAATGGGGAAAGAGGGAGAGGAACCACCAGTTCCTGAGGACACCCATTCAACTCTAATACCCAAAACTTATGTCAAGTCTCGGGCAAGTCTCTTAATTTCTTAGACTTCACTTTCTTTTCTTCCCTGCCACCAGGTCAAGGGATGACATGACTTTCCTATGTACACTAATGCTGGGTCCTCTCTGTCCTTAGGCATGGCCATAGATCCTAAAAATCCACTCTAAGGACTACCTGATCTTTCCATTCACCCTGCAGCAATCTCCCCCTATTAGAAGCTCCCTGAGAGCAGTGAGTATCGGTAAAATGAAGTCTCAACAGACTTGCCAAATCCAAATCTATTATTCTAGGACAACTCTGAGGTCCCTTCAAACTCTGAAATTCTTGAATCTACCCTCCTAATCTTTTCTTCCCTGCTAACCTACAGGCTTAGCCATAGCCAGGCATTAAGCAGACTACATAAGGCTCTTTGTCCATCCTTCCCCCATCCACAGGCACCCCTCCACTCTCCTGGAGGATGGGTTTGGGAGTTGTCTGTCTATTGAGCCACAAATAGTGATACCTCACACTTCAAGTACAGTTTTCTCCAGTGCTGTCAGGAGCCAGAAACTCATAGAGTGTTTCTAATTATCTGCCTCGACCCTTCTTTTCTTTTTCTTTTTTTTTTGGACAGTTTTTTTCCCCTTTTTGCCACATTGATATAGAGCTGCAGCTCCATATTTTTCTAATGCTGGCAACGAGAAATAGAGATGTGTTAACAGCATATCCACAGCCAAAGATTGCTTCGCTCTGATGCTTTCTGTGACATTTCATAGGACGAGACTGCCCCCTTGGTAAAAAGCAGGAAGTGTCTGAGGGGAGTCACTTGCAGTCAGAGAGCTTTTTAGTTAGAAACCTCATGAGAAGGTGAAGGTTGAGCTCATTGCTCTGTGATTTCTTTTTCCCTTGTGATCTCTCTCGTTTTTTCACAGAAGCGCCTAAAAGAATTAGAAATTGTAGGATTTCCTAAATGTAAATTGTGGGAAGATATTTTTACTTAAAAATGAAGAAGTAGCTAAAAAAATGAATCCTGAAGAAAGAGAATTCTCAACAGCCTTAAAAACTGAGCCCACAAAAGATGGGTCAGGCAGCCTTGACTTAATGAAATCACCAGATTTTGGATGAGAGTTCTCTGAACCAGTTACCTCTTGTCAGCTCTAGCAATAGAGACTCTGGTTCATGGGGGGAAAAAATCAGTACTCCAAAGGGGGCATGAGAGGGATTGGAATAGGCCAGGGGTGAGATTTCAACCTCTTCTTCCAAATGGTTGGAGTTAGAAAGCCCTTGGCCAGAAGCCAGTCATGGACATAGTTGCAATAAGAGGAGGGAGACCAATCTTCCCTCCTTACATGTCAAATAGAAGCGTTTGCATCTGATGTTAAAGGCAGTAGGGAGCTACTGGTTTATTGAGAGAGAAGAGACATGTTTAGACCTGTGCTTTAGCATTAACACTATAGAGGTTGTATAGACAATAAATTGGAATAAGGTGATAAACAGATAAATTAGGAGGCTACTAAAAGGGTCCAAAATCTTCCAATCACATATGGGGAGATGGAAAAATCAGTCTTCAAGAGACTACCCTTCTTGAATGAGTCTTTTGCGACTCACCAGAGATATTTTGAAAATGTAATTTCAAGGGGCAGCTGGGTAGCTCAGTGGACTGAGAGCCAGGCCTAGAGACAGGAAGTCCTGGGTTCAAATCTGGCCTCAGACACTTCCTAGCTATGTGACTCTGGGCAAGTCACTTAACCCTCCCATTGCCTAGACCTTACCGCTCTCTTCTGCCTTAGAACCAAGGTGGAAGGTAAGAGGGTTTTTTTAAATATATGTGTAATTTCCCATCAGCCAATCATTTAGGAATTGCACCCAGTGGACACCAGTCCCTGAAATTCTGTGACCCTTCCCTAAGGATGATGGAATTGACATTTTCTTCCGTTGACAATCATCAATGACAGAGTAATGATATTCCTCCGGAGCTCTTGGCAGGGAGTGTGATCATTAGGAGAAAACCATCTTCTATTTCTCAAGCCCTCCCCATCTAGCACTTTTTCCTATGAACCCACCAAGACAAGGTGGCCCAGACCTTGGGAAATGAGAAATCTTTGATGTGTCATCTCTTCTGCCCACTTCTTTCATCAGCTCTAACCCCGTCTTTCAGTACCTGACACGTCCTTTAGGAACTTTTGACAGACAATTTTATCACCTAGTAGGACCTCCTCACTCCCGGTCCATGCCTTTAAAATGCAGCTTACAATTAACACACCTGCTGTCCAAAGAAGGCTCTCCCTAGTTACCGCATCCTTCAGAAGCTTTTCAGAACCGGACCCAGCCTCCGAATGGAGCCGCTCTCCTTCATCGCGTTTGATTGGAACAGATGAGTGTTTTGCAGAGGGAACACCAGACGCAGTTTTTGTTCCTTTCAGTCTTGAGGTGCAGAGTGTTTGGGTCATAGAGATGACAGCTACGGACCGGGCACTTAATCAAAATGTGCTCAGGCTTCAAACAGAAAATAATTGTTCTGAAATTAAAAGGTAAAGTTGTGTGTTATGCTCCAAGCTCCCAGCCACATGCTGTGGAAGGCTCTGTACCCTGAAGTACAGAAAGTTATGGAAAAGCCAGCAGGATTGCGGTGCTTCTATCAGAGGAAAAGGCAGTAATGAAGGAGACTGAGACATCTATTACTTTTCACTCGTCGTTTTTCTACCTCGTTGGGTAATAGAGCGCTTGAACTCAGGAAGACCTGTGTTCAAATCCTACCTTGGACATTTATAGCTGTGTGACTCTGAGTAAGACCTTCAACTTCATTGTGCTTTTATTTATAAAATTTATAAATATAAATTGTGGAAGATGTTTTTACTTAAAAGCGAAGCAGTGGCTAAAAGAAAAAATGAATCCTGCAGAAAGAGAATTCTCAACAACCTAAAAACCTGAGCCCACATTAATAAAATGTATTTCATTTACAAAATGAGAATATCAGACTCAGTGGTCTCAAAGGTTCTTTCCCAATCTAAATCTATGATCCTGTGACTCGATGTGGCAGGTGGGCTTGGGGTCGCAGGACTTGGGTTTGAATCTTATCTCTACCACTTGCTACTAATGAAATATTGAGCAAAACCCTTTACCTGGTCTCTGGATCTCATTTGAGATCCATTTGAGCAATGGAGATGATAATAGTGTAGATCATACATGGAAAGCACAAATGACAGTTATTGTGACTCTCAGAGAAAGCACGTAGGCAGTGGAGTGAGAAAATCTGGATTCAGACCTTGACTCTGTCTCCTCATCTCTCTGCTCATCTTATAGATGGCCTCTGGGGTCCCTCCCAGCCTTAAAACTATGATCCTCTCTACTGAGCTCTAACGAGCCCCAACTCCATGGTTTACGTAGCCTGCCATAAAAGTGGTGGGGTCGTTCTTTTGAGCAGGTAGATCAGAATAGTCTGTAGAAGAAGGAAGACTCGGGTGGTGCCAATGGAAAGACGGCAAGTACAAACTGGCTCTGGGCTTTCTTCAGCCTGGAAGGGGGTTGATGGTAAAGAAGGTCATTCAGAAAGGAAGGCTGGAAAGCAAAGCTGATTGCCTACAGCTAGGCATCTGCTCTGGGGCTCCACGGTGGAAGAGAGATGAGAACACAAGCTTCCTGGACCACATCCCCATTTGTGGCACACTGAGCAGCAGAAGACACGGGACGTTTCTCCTCATGCATAAAATGAGCTGAGAACAAATGATTCCAGGGGAAGAGACCCTGTAGTTCGGCCGAGATCACTCCCCTGATGTTTCCCCGCCATATTCCCAGATAAACCAGCAAGGTAGGAACTTGGAACTATGTTGTAGGAGGCGTTCCTTGGATGCTTTCCTTGAGAATTTAACAAATGGATTCTTTTTGAAGCTAGAGCATTTTCCTAGATAAAATCATGGTCTACAGTCACTCAGGCATAACATTAAAAATTTAAGGACAAGGGAAGCCAGGCAGATCGGTGGAGAGAGTGCTTGGCCTGGAGATGGGAGGTCCTAGGTTCAAGTCTTGTCTTGAGATATTTCCTAGCTATGTGACCCTGGGCAAGTCATTTAACCCCAATTTCCTAACTCTTACTATTCTTCTGACTTGGAAATGATATTTAGTATTGTTTCTAATAGAGAAGGTAAAGATTTTAAAAATTATTCTTAAAAACAAAGTTTTTAATAGATGTCACCATGTCGGAGACTCTTACCACTCTTCTACCTTGGAACCAATACTGCTGGGAGAGTCATAGATATTTTTTTTTAAAACCCTTACCTTCTGTCTTAGAATTGATACAATATTGGTATCAAAGTAGAAGAGCAGTAAGGGCTAAGCAATGGGGTTTAAGTGACATGCCCAGGGTCACCCAGCTAGGAAGTGCCTGAGGTGAGATTCAAATCCAAGTTCTCCAACTCCAGGGCTAGAACTCTATCCACTAAGCCACCTACCTCTACCACGAGCCACAGATTGCTAAAATTAAGTCCAGTTTCTTATTTTCTGTAGTTGAACATGAGTAACCAGATAGGTTATGACTTGCCAAAGGTCACACTGCACATTAACACAGAGGAAATGTAGCAGCTCCTGTTTACATACAATTTTGTAAATAATTTATTAAATATTTACTATATGCCACACAGTGGAGACACAATGGCAACGATGAAATCTTCCCTGTCTTTAAGAAACTTAGTCTCCTGAGGTTGCTCTCTTTGGCATTTGAAGGCATAGAAAATACTTTCCTCAAAGCAATTCTTTGAGATGATTATTGTATTCTCTCCACTCATAAATAAGGAAACTGAGATGAAAAGAAATTCAACTTAATCCCTTGAAGTAGAGAATATTATAGAGTAAAAGGAATATTCAATTTCCCATCAGAATATGTGGGTTTGAATCCCAGATCAGCGATGTTCTTGCAAGACATTCCAAACCCACACCTTGGTGTTCTCTGGGACGAGATGCCCACTGTGATAGCAACCCATTCAAAATCCGTGATTTTTCCAATTCCCTAGCTTATTATGGCCACAAAGACAGTAATGAAACTATTCAATGCCCCTGAGGAGCGTACATAGTAATGGGGGGAATGACGTACCTAAATGAGTAAATAGAAATTGTACATGAAATGTATCTTCAGTCATTTGGAGGAGTGTTTACACGGCTAGTGAATGGAAAAGCTAAGACTTGAACCCACATCAACCCAAAGCTTCTGACTCTCACGTCCTGTGCTGAATCATCAAACTGGCTTCCCACTGTGCCAAATGAAAAGGGATCACAAAGTAGTTATCAATAGCTTCCCAATGCCACACAGAAATCCGTGATGGAGCCAGCCCTGAAATCAATATTTCCTGATGCCAACTCCAGTCATCTATGCCCCCTGGCCTCACTAACATTGTGTCAGATATTTAATCTCATTAAAACCTTAGAGCCATTTGAAGGAAACTTTATTTTTAAAAACTATACTTCTTGGGGGCAGCTTAGAGGATAGAGAGCCAGACTCAGAGACAAGACATCCTAAGTTCCAACCTGGCCTCAGACTTTTCCTAGCTATGTGATTCTAGGCAAGTCAATTAACCCTCATTGACCAGCCTTTACTGCCCTTCTGGCTTGGACCCAATACTCAGTGTTGATTCTGAAATGGAAGGTAAGGGTTAAAAAAATCTAAATTTCTGCATTCTGCTATTTCATCTTTAATCCTACTTGAACTCAATTTGCAAATAGGTATTAGGTACCTACTATGTGACATCGATTGGGGCAGGCATTGAAAGTACAAATCAAAAAATTAAATAGTGGGTTCATATTCTGCTGAGGGAGCTATCAATGAGTTAACGAAAAATCATTTGAAGTGCAAGCATTAACAATGTGAGCCTTAATAGAAACTGGTCATTCAAAGGGGCAGAAAGGAAGGAAAATGCATTCCAGGCTTGGGAAAAGGCAGGAAGGTGTGAACTGACTTTCAGAGTGATAGATGAGTTTGGCTGGAGTATGAAGAACATGAAGGGGAATAATACGAAGTGTTTCTGGAGAGGTAGATTAGATCCAGGCCGTGGAGGACTTTAAATATCAGGGTGAAATAGAGAGCCGCTCGAGATATTTAAGAAGAAGAGTAATGCTGTCAGATCTGTGCCTCAAGGATTTAGAAGGCTGATCATCCTTGAAAATCATTCTATTTCTGGGTGCCATGGGTAGAGACTTGACATAGAGATTGATGTTGATGGAGAGTTGGTGGAACTAGGGTTATTTAGCCTGGAGAAGAGAAGACTTCAGGGGCACATGAGAGCTGACTCAAAGTAACTTAAGTTTTGCCATGAAAGAGAGATTAGACTTATTCTACTTGACCCCAGAGGGGCAGCATTAGGAGCAATAGGTGGAATTTGCAGAGGCAAAGTTCAACTTCATGTAAAGGGGAAAATTCCAAATTAGTGAGGGTATGAAAGTGTGGAATGGGTCTCCTCTTTGGAAGTGAGCTAACACTTATTGGAGGTATTCATTCAAAAGTCGGGTGCAGAAGGAATTCTCTTTCAAGTAAAGTTCAGACTATTATGATCCCTGAAGACTCCTCTAACTCTAAGAGCATCCAGTTCTTTAGTTTCCACATATCTCCCAGGACACCCAGGAAAGGTTCAGAATTTGGAGGTTTCTCTTGGGATCCCAGTTCCCTGTGTGTGTGTGTGTGTGTATACATACATAAATGTATAAATATAAATACAAATACAAATATATATATGCATATATATATATAAATATAATGTGTGCATGTATACTCCCTTCCTTGCATCTATGAAAAGAAAAGAAGCCAGGTGGAGCTCTATCCTCCCTGACATCTCAGCTTTTTGGTGCTTCTGGAGCCCACGATAGCATGTGAGGTTTGCGACTCTCAGCATTGTGTTTTTCTCCATCCTTTGGAAAAGGGTAGGGAAGGGATAGCAGCACTGTAATTGTCACTTGAACCCAAGCAGTTGCCACTGGGTTTGCTCAACTGCTCAACCGCACACACAGTCCCAGTACATCCGCCCACACACACATTCTGTCTCACCCAAGCATTCGTCCCTCACTTGGCACTGGAAATTTATTCGTCTTCCCAAGATGCACTTGAGTATCCCTGATTATATATCTGGGGCTGTGGGTTGGGATTTTTTTTTTCATCTGAAGTAGAAGAAATATTTCAGAAAGAATTCTGAGAAGATCCCATTGGGACATAAATTATTACCTCTTCTTCATGGGGAAGGAAGGGAGTCTCCTCCACCTAGATGGGATCCCAGCATGAAAATGTTCTCTCTTCATTGTATGCTTCAATCAAGGAAATGAATAATATACTTGGTCAACCTGATAAAAAGCACTAAATGTCAGGGTACAGCAAAAGGAAGCAATCTTGATCTCCAAGAACCTGGGAGCCAAGTTCTAGAACACTGTAGAATGGAGAAGTATAAGGGAATGGGGGGAAAAAATCTGGACTCAAAGCCCAACCTAGCTAAGCCTCAGTTATCCCATCTATCAAATGGGGGCAGGGAGAAAAGGGATTAATGCCTGCAGTACCTATCTCACAGGATTATGAGAAGATAATGAGAAATGGCAGAGAAAACAAATATGTGTTAACTGAAAAACAATCAAAGTTAAAAAATATATTTTAAAATATGTTTTCTATTATATATATAGGGAGTCTTATCTTCCATTATATGTGTGTATATTATATGTAGGAAGTACTATCTTCTTATACACATCCATACACATATATATAGTGCAAAAAAAAAATATATATATATAGTGTAATAAAAGATATATACATATATTCATGCATATATGATCAGTGTGTTATATATAGGAATTTCTATCTTCTATTTTACATAATTTAATGGAAGATGTGATCAATATACATATAAAAATATATATGATATCTACATAGGGAGTCTTCTCTTCCATTGCATTATACATATAATTATCTCCCAATATATTATGTCATGTGTGTGTAGTTATATGTTACATGTATAACATATTTCATTATACATATAATGGAATGGAAGATATTATATATGCATATGGTAGATAGGTCTAGATATGTAATATAATGAATAACTAATAATAAATTAAATAATATGCAATCTCTACATAAGATTGGGATAAGGTATTCATTGCTTCTCTGAGTTTATTTCATGTTTCTCATAATCACTTAATTCCTCTTAACCTGTTCCTCATCTATGAAATAGTGATAATAACACACGTAGTACCTATAAAGCACTTTGTAAACTTCTCATCACTTTGTAAACATAACTGAACCTTGTCCTCTGGACCTTGACCATCAACCCAGGGAACTCATCCCTGCAGCCTCAGTTCTAACAAAGGCAGGGTCAGACTCTCCCTCTCACTCCTGGCACTTCAGCTGCCATCAAATGCCTCCCCAACTTGGCACTGCCTTCTGACCTTCCTGCCCTGCTTCCCAATGCATTTAATCCAGGCACAATTTTGGCTCACCTCTAGTCAGTCAATCAATAAACACTGTACTGGGTGCTGTGGATACAAAAAGAAGCAGAAGGCAGTTCCTGCCTTCAAGGAGCTTGCGATCTTTCAATTTTCCCAGTACCAGCACTGGGTTGGTCTAAATCCAATATTTTTGTGCCTTTATGTCCAATAATAACATTTTCTCTCTCCCTTCATATCTTCTCTTTCAATCCTCCTTGTTTTCTCCGTACCCTATGTATGACCTGAGAGCCCCTCAGCCTGTGGGTTGATTTAGTTTGTACTAGTTTAACTTCTCTCTCTTTAACAGCCCCATTTGTGCATGCATCCACATAGCTTTGCCTTGATTCTTTTCATACTCATGTGGGTGGTCTTTGTTTAACCTTTTATTTTTTTCATTCCTGGAATGTTTTAGTTGTTTTTCCTTAGACCTCATATTAAGTGCTCACATTCATGGGTTTAGCTAACATTGTCCAGCTTTTGTCACCATAAAAGACATTTATTACTTCATTCCTAAAATTTGGGGCAGCTCCTGTCCTCTTTCCTATATCACATGAAGTCTGTGGGTTCTAGAAAAACTTAATCTGAGAAGGGACCTTACTGTGGGATGGTGAAAAGTGGGCACCTCCTTTGTAAAAGGAAGGGATTGAACTAGACGGTCTTGAAAATGTCTTCTCCTTCTAGAACAATAACCCCATGCTCCTGTGAAATTTTATGTATTGTAAATGTTTGTTTACTATCTTCCTATGACACCATTGTCTCCTGAGAGTGGGCTGTGTCTGAGACAACATTTATAAAGCTCTTAGTGTAGTGCCTGGCACGTGGTAGGTTCTTAAATACTTGTTCTTTTCCCTTCTCTACCCCACTCCTGCCATGGAAAGTCATTACCCAGAGAAATAATTAGATAAGTATTCATAGAGAAAGTAGCTTTAAGTTGGGTCTCAAAAGCGAATTAAGAATTCAATATATAAAGAGGAGGAAAGAGAATAACATAGATATAAGAAAACTATGAAAAATGTCCTGGAAGAAAGAGGACAGTGCATATGGAATCCATGGAAGATTATGGGCAAAGAACTGACTCAAGTTAGAAGACCTAAGTTCGAGTCCAACCTCTGATGGTTACTACCTGTGGGTCCATGAGCAGTCACAAAACTTTGCTGTGCCTCAATTTCTTCATCTGTAAAAATAAGAGGTCAGAGTAAGTGATCTTCAGGGTCCTCTTCAGTTCTGATCATCTAGGTCTTGTTTTTAATGTTCTGTTTTTAAGGTCCCTTCTGGCTCTGACATTTTATGATTCTAAATCATATTTTCCAGGCTACAAAGGAATTATCATCCATTCATGGTCTCCCCAAAGCTGACTCAATAATCCATTTCAACAACTATTATTAAATATCCACTTTGTGGAAGGAACTGACCTAGGTGCTGGTGATTCGAAGTCAAAAACCAAGCATTCTCAACCCTCAAAGTAATTTACATTCTGTTGGGGGTAGGGGAAATGGAATCAAGAAAAGCATTACTGTTCTTGGGATGAGCTGTAAAGGAAGCTAAGGATTTTAAAAGGCAAGACTGAGTAGGAAGTGCATTTCAGTGACAAAGAAGGGAAGAAATATATGGAAGATCAGCTTGGGAAAAGCTGGTAGACTATTTTGGATGGAAAGGAGAGTTTAAGAAGGAAAGTATGAATTATTTCTGGAAAGTTAAGAGGGACCTAGATGATGGAGGTTGTTAAATGCTAGGCTGAAGAGTTCATATTTTATCCTAAAGGCAATAGGGAACGGCTGAAAATTTTGGGACAGGGATGTGAAGTAGTCAGATATGTTCCATAGGAATATTAATGCAGCCTCTATGTAGAGAATGAATGGAAAGACAAGAGGTTCAAAGTAGGAAAACCAATAAAGAGAAGGAGAAGCAATGAGGACCTGAGGAAGGGGACTGGCCATATAAAAAGGGCTAGCTACAGGAGATATTGTGAAAGCAGAATTGACAAGACTCAGCAGATGTTTGGATGTGGAAAGTGAGAGCAAGTGAAGAATTGAAAAGGTCTCAAGAGTTGGAAATAAGATAATTGAAAGAGGTATGCATAGAAAGGAAGATAACAAGTTCTGTCTTGGATATGACTATGATGTTAGAGATGACTATGGAACATACAGGTGGAGATGTCTGACAGGAAGTTGGCAATGTGGGGCTAGAGCTCAGAAGAGAGTTTAAGCCTGGATATATTGAATTGGGAGTTGCATAGGGATGGTAATTGAACCTATGGGAGATAATAAAATCATGAAAGGAGAGTTTAGAGGGCCTGGGTTATAACCTTTGTGATTGTTTTTATTTGGTGGGGGGACACCTATTCTTAGCAGGTGGAAAAAAGATGTGATCTAGCAAAGGAGGGAGAGCCAGAAAAGTAAGAAGACTCAGGCAAGAGCAATATGAGAGAAACTAAGAGAAGAGAGAATATCTTAGGGAAGGAGAATAGTGTTGAAAACTGCGATGAGTTCAAAAAGAATGAGGGCTGAGAAAAGACCACTGGGTTTCAGCAGTTAAGAGATTGTTGATAACCTTGGAGAGAGCAATTCCAGTTGAGCTGTAGAGTTGGAAGCCAGCTTGGCCTCCCATACCCTATCAGATCCCAGTGTGCCAGCAGAGGGAATGAGCTGAAAACCAGCCCAGTGGAGGTGAGTTTTTGGATGCCTTCCTTTGATTTCATTCCAAAGCCAAATATAGATGGCTTTGAATTACTGTATAGCCACTGTTTTTCAATTTCTAGACTTCTGTTCCCCTCTAATGAACAGAGCCAAGAATTAACTGTCTTGTCCAATACCAGACCTTCAACTTTGAAGGCGTTATTTATTTTGTAAAGACTCTCATACCAGCCTCTAGTATTTTAGTTTTTCCATAATCTTGATTTCATCAATGTGGGGACTCCTGGATCAATGATCTAGATTGTAAGCTATCCATGTATGGCTATCACGTGTGACTGTTATCCCCATCCTGGGTTAAAATCATGCTTCACATATATAGCCTGTTATTACCAAAAGAAATGAAATTTTAACTCTTCCAAACAAACTCTCTATGCTTGTAAATTGCCAATCTGGTATTGGTCTGCATTGGCAGAGGGAGTTTGTAACATGAGAAAATAAAAGGGGTGTGTATGTGTGTGTGTGTGTGTGTGTGTGTGTGTGTGTGAGAGAGAGAGAGAGAGAGAGAGAGAGAGAGAGAGAGAGAGAGAGAGAGAGAATGAGTGATGGAAGAAGTTCTTGTTTAAGGGGTAAAAAAATCTAAGCGATTTAGCTCTAGGCATTGATTATAGAACATGAGAGCTGAAAGAGATTTTAGGGTCAAATTCTGACTCCCCTTTTTTACAGATGAGGAAACTGAGGCTTATAGAAGTTAACTTCCCCAGAGGCATATAACCAGTGAACCTCTGAGCTTCAAACCAAGATTCAAACTCAGCTCCAATAGCAATTTGTGTGCAAATGCCAGGAAATGAAATAATGTCAACAAGAGCTTCTCTGTCAGCAAGAAAGCAGTGATGAAAATTTCATTAAGAAGTGGTAGGAAGACTGGAGAGCTGAGTTAGTCACTAATGCAGAAATACAGTTTCTTTATACTTAAAAAAAAAAGAAAGTCCTGCAGTTTCATTTTCTTGGGGTTTATTTGCAAAAGAGCCTAATCCACTTTTTTACGTGTGCATTGATTTCATAGTATCAAGCCCTGCAGTCCTCCTGGGCTGCACCTGGGCTGCTTTTTCCCCCTAATGAATCAGGAGAAGTGGTTTAAACCCCTGCCGTGTTTCCTATCAAAGCCGCACAATTATTGGCCTAGGTTCCCTTGTTAGAACTGGGCAGAAGGAAAGCCCTCAATCGCCCTTATTGTGCAAAGCCTGGCGTCACACACATTTGATGAAAAGCTTGCATTAGGCACCTGAAAAATAATTTAATAACTCAATATAAAGGCCATTAAGTATGTGTCTACACAAGCAAAGTCAGGTGGAGAATTGAAGTAATGAGCTGGGCCATTCTGCAACTGATTAAATTAGCCCACAATTGCTCAGCTTTCCCCCAGCAGCATCCACACTTGAAGAAGCCCCTCTGGGTTGTGACTCTTAGGACTGGTATGACAGGTTTTGAGTTCACTAAGAAAACGGATGAGCTGGTCAATTCATAAATATGTCTGACTGAACCAATTGGTAAATTCACTCACAGAAATCTAATTTTGCATTTAGGCACAAGCAAAGAATTAAATCCAATCCAATCCAATAATTAATTGACCGACATTTTTTGAGTAGACTACTGTGCTTAACACAGTACCTGGCACATAGTAGGTGCTTAAATGATTATTGATTTGACAAGACTTATGAAGTGCTTATTATGTGCCAGCACTTTCTTAGCTGCTGCTGATACAAAGAAATAAATAATCCTTGCCTTCTAGCAGCTCTCAGAAGAGAAAATGTGTGTGTGTGTGTGTGTGTGTGTGTGTGTGTGTGTGTGTGTGTGCGCGTGCAGGCATAGGAACTGAAGTTAAGAAAACTCCCTCTACCAAAGAAGATCAAAATCTTTGCAACCTGTAGTCTCAGAGAGTTAGTAGTTCTCAGAGCCCTGAGAAATTTAAATAGCTGGGTAGGTGTCAGAGATGAGACTTGAAGGCATGTCTTCCCTGGTTTTAAGACCAAGCTTCTATCCTAGGATGGACCTAGGATCTCTTCTTAGAACTTTGAAGAAAATGACAGATCTTAAGAGGTTGAGGGGAGAAGGAATTACATTCCAGACATGATAAATTGATAATGCAGAGACATGGAGACTGGAGATGCAGTGTCCAGTGTGAGAAATAGCAAGATGACTTTGGGGAGTCATGTATAATGTTAGTGTCATGTATAATAATGTTAGAGTAGTTTGAAGACAGAATTGTGAAGGGCTTTCAATGTAAGGCAGCTAGGATGGATAGTTCTAGTCACTGGAAAGTTGTTCTTGGCATCAAACTGATCATAAATGGATCCCTTTATGACTTCCCCCAAGGTTCTTAATTTTGCTCTTTGGAATAAGTATAATCTGTGTTCCACATGGAAGCCCATCAAATACTTGAAGACAGCTATTATTTATCCCTTGAGTTCTCTCTTTTCCAGACTTGGGCCCAGTTCCTTCAACCAATTCTCATATGACATGGACTCCTGGTCCTTCACCATCCTAGTTACTCTCCTCTGAACAATATATCAAAATCCTTAAATTCTAAAATTATGACTTTCAGGACTAAGCACAGTAGTTTTTTTTTCATACTCCACCATTTTAATTGCATCATTGATTAACATTTATATTTTAAAAACCAACAACAACAAAATCTCCAACAGTCAGTCCAGAGGAAGGCCCCAAAGCACTGATTATATAGCAAAGAAGGAAGATCTGTATCAATTCCAGACCCTTCACAGAAAGAAAATTCAGAGATGCCCTTTTCTTTAACTTGCCCGAACAAAGCAAAGCACGATGTGACAATCATTGACCTAGACCTAAAAGCTGTGCTTCACTCGGTGTAGCTCATCATTAGCTTTTATGGCTGCCATTTTGCATTGCTGACTCATTGAATTTGTCATTCTCTAAAAGCCCTGGTCTTTTCAGAACTGCTCTCTAACCATGCCTTCCCCATATTATACATATGAAATTGATTTTTTAATATAATTATAAGGCTCTATATGTGTTCCTATTGAATTTTTATCTTATTAGAATGCTCTAGTCTTGTCAAAAATCTTTTGGTGATCTTGACTATCATCTTCTAAGTTCATTATGCATCCCTCCCAGCTTTAGGTCATCGGTTGTCTACAAATTGGGTGAGTCTGCCATCTTTGCCTATATCCAAGACATTAATAAAAATGTTAAACAGCAAACCACCAAACAGATTCCCTAGTGTATTCCAGAGGAGACCTCCCACTGTGATGACATGGAACCATTAACAAATTCTTTTTGAGTCTGGTTATTCAAGTAGTTGGGAACCCATGTTATTGTTGAGTCTATTTATCCTTCTCTTCTCTATAAGAATAGTATGAGATGCGTTAGCAAGATCTTTACTAAAATCTAAGTAAATGATATCAACAGCATCCCCCTTATATCCTAGGCTAGCAATCCTGTCAAAAAAGGCAATAAGTCTTGTCTGGCATGGCCTGTTCCCTGATGAGGTCATACTGGCTCTTTGTGATTACTATTTCCCTTTCTGGATGTTCATCAACTATCTTTTTTATTATCCAACCTATAATTTTCCTGGTACTTGATGTCAAGCTTATTGTCCTATAATTTGCCAATTCCATTCTCTTCTCTTTTTTCTTGGAAATCAGGACTTTGCTCTTCTGCAATCTTGTGATACCCTCCATGAGCTCTCAGATATTATTGATAATGGCTCAGCAACACATGTACGGTTCTTTCAGTACCTAAGGTGCAGGTCCTCTAGGCCCAGTGACTTAAATTTATCAAGGACAATTTTGTGTTTTCTTATTTTCTCTTTCCTCATTTTTCATATTAACTCCCACTTAGTTATTTTTGTCCTGCCATTTCCACTACAAATGCAGAGAAAATAGAAGCAAAGATTAGGCAAAAGAAAAAGTGAGCAGCTCTTCCCATTCCCTCTTGTCAGCTACCATCATCCCAAAGGTTCTGTCTTTTCTTTGATCCTCCTTTTCCTCCAAAGGTGGGCACTCCCTCCAATGATGCTAACCACTACCTACCCATGCCTTCTCATCCTATAGTCTCTTATATGTGTCTTCTCATAAATCCTCCACTGAAAATCTATCTAACATGTAGGAGGCCTTCCTCTAAATATTTTGACATTGCATGGAGACCATTTGAGTGCACAGGCTGTCCATTGGTTATCCCTTGACTAGTCCACATTTATAACAGAGTCTCTCTGATGACATTTCCTTTACTTTATTCTCCTTTGCCCCATTGTTTGTAATGTCTTTCAACCAGCTTGTGACCATCACATCATACATCTTTCTATGTTGTCCTTTGGATTCACTCTTCAGAGACTATGGTATTCCTTGGTTCTTAGCCCTCCCAACATCCTCCAAGCCCTAGAACCTATCCTGCCCCTTTTCCCTTCAGTATCCTAGCACTCTTGCCCCAGCTACTTAACTAAGTAATCCAATGATCTCTGGGCAGTGCCAGCTACCATGCTGCTGCATACTTGTGACTCCTAGAACTTTCTACCAGCCCTGCAGCAGTCCTTCATAGTCCTTAAAAGTTGGCATTACCTCACTTCTTCTGTTTATATTCCTAGCACTAAACACAGTCCTTAGTACAGAATATTTAATTAATAAATGCATTTTAATTTATTAATTCTTGAGTTATTAGGAATACAAAGATAAGAATGAAATCATCCCTCCCTCTTCTCAAGTTTACATTCATATCATCCTACTATCTTACTGATTTGAAAACTGATTTTTTTTTTATTAAACCCTTACCTTCTGTCTTGGAGTCAATACTCTATATTGGCTCCAAGGCAGAAGAGTGGTAAGGGTAGGCAATGGGGGGGGGGGGGTCAAGTGACTTGCCCAGGGTCACACAGCTGGGAAGTGTCTGAGGTCAGATTTGAACCTAGGACCTCCCGTCTCTAGGCCTGGCTCTCAATCCACTGAGCTACCCAGCTGCCCCCTGCAAACTGATTTTTAAATTGTATACATTTTAAATCAATATAGGTGTGTACATATGCACATATTATAAATGCCTATGTGTCTACATACATCTATAAATATATGCGTGTATATACATATATGTGTATGTCTGATGTGTATATATCTTATGAAGTTATATGGATGAATATAAGTATATAAATATATGTGTACAGATGTATATGATGTCTCCTCTAGATAGACTCTAAGCTCCTTGAGGACAGGTATGACTTTCACTTTTACCTTTGTGTCTTCATTGCCTAGCACAGTGTCCAGGACCTAGTAGGAATTTAGTAAAATCCTTACTAAATTAAATTGGTCCGAACAATCCCTGGGAGTAAAAGTCAATTGATTTGTTAACTGCAAGACAAAAAGGAACCAGTCATTGCCCTCACATAATTTACATTTTCCTGAGAGAATGTAAAAAAGTCTTGGAGTTGGATGGCACCTTAAAGGTCATCTATTCCCACACAGTGCATAGATCTCTACAACTTCTTTGACAAGTGATTATCCAGGCTCGGTAGAACATACCCAAAGCTGAGGAACATGTTACTTTTGGGGGTGACCCATTCCCCTGCTACATAAGCCTAGTACAAGTTTTTTTCATCTTGGGCTAAAATCTAACCCATTCTGACTGCCTTCAGTTGGTCCTACTGGTGCTACACCTCTGGTGCTACAAAGAATAAACCAAATCTTGCTGTTGCATGATCCTCACCTTTCAGTTATTTAAAGATAACATCATGTTCTTTCCCCTTATTCTATGGCTCTTCCCCCTTAGCTTTCTTTTCAAGGTTTTCAAGGTCAAGATCATCCCAATTCCTTCCAACAGTTCCTCAGGTGATGTGTCCTCTTGATCCCACCTCTGGGCTCACCCTAGTTTGTTGGTCTTTGTCCTGGCCCCAGGACTCTAAATGTGAGCTGACCAGAGAAGAGAGCTATGGCACTACCTTCCCCTTATTCTCAGCATTAGGGTTCTGATTAACATAGGAAGGAAGGAACTGAGGCTGGATTTTAATCCAACCCTACCTCTTCCTACCTGTGTCCTTAGTCAGTTGCTCTATCTAGGAAGTTGGACTAATGACCTCTAAGTTCTCTTCCAGCTCTAAATATTTGTTTCTATGAATTGCAAAATGAGAAGGTTGTACTAGATACCTCCCAAGATCCTTTGCTCTGCTAAAATATTATTTTGTTGGAGGACTTAAAGATAGAAATACATTTATTTTCTTGATATCAAGAAGATAAAGCAACTGTATAAGTAAGCAAACCAGTAGGTTGGGAATCGAAGCATGAATGTGACTGTTGGTAGATATTAAGAGAAGCTGGCCTTTAGCCATGAGGTCCAGCAGGCTGTCCCAGCTGCCATGAAAGGGTTAAGAATTTGGCTCATCTCTTAAGTGGAACGGAATGTGAGTGGGGAAGGAAGAGTAGGCGTGTTTAAAGGTTGATCATTTCAGGAGCCGCAAAACTACCAACTGCCATAAATCAGTATCTGCGCAGCAAAGGAGCTATCAAGCTATGAAAGAAGAAAGACAGCCAGTGTCTCTCCTCTAGTCACTTGGGTTTCTTTTCCTCAACTTGGCCTCTGAGACCCTCCATAATCTCAACCCTTTCTGGCTTGATCTTACTACTCCCTTCCACTTATGCATTGTTCTTCCATAACTGAGCCCCCCTTTGTCCCTGGAATAGCCTACCTCCACGCCTTCATGAGTGCCATTTTCTATAGGTGAAATGCCCTCCCCTCCCTGATCTTCTCCTTCCACCCTACCCTAACACCACCAATACCTCAATCTGCTGAAATCCTGTCAATTCTCTAATACTCAATTCCAATCAGGTCTTTTCTAATTTTTCCAATTAGTCTTCCCTAATTGTCCTTAATCAGGAACAATCATTCTCCACTCAGACTTGACATAACATTCAATGTGTATTCTCTTATGCTCTGATCATGTATTATTTTGTCAACCATGTGATAAATATTTGTTTAGGTCGTCATCAGTATCCTATGACACTGGGAGCTTCATTGGGGGACAGATCATGTGTTAGGTATCTCTCAGAATATCTAGCTTCCTTCTAAGTTCAACTCAAGCATCAGCACCTATTGCTGATTTTCTGAACCGACTCTCAGCCCCAAGATGCCTTCCTCCTCCTAACACCTCATCCCCCCCCCATACACCCATATATTTACATGCAAACTCCCCTGGCTCAATTATAAGTTCCCTGAAGGCAAGGACTATATTCACTTTTGTCTTCAAATCACCAATAATAGGCACTTAATAGATTTTTGTTGATTCATTTATATAATCTTTGTGTCTACCCCAGTGTTCTGCCCTTTCTATATAAAGCAGGGAAGCAGGTGGGAATAGACCTGAGATCCCATCAAAATAGGAAATTCTCTTCATGGAAATTCCTTCCACCAACTCAGTTCTAGCAATATGGCAGCAATATGCAATCACAGAGATTGTCACGGGCACGGGGAGATAAGATAGCTTGCTCACACAAATAGTACACGTCGAGGTATATTCTAAAGGGGTTCAGTGAGATGGCTCTGGGGATGGAGTGCTGAACTCGAGGCAAGAAGACCTGACTTCAAAACACTTTATAGCTATGTGATCCTGGGCAAGTCATTTAACTTTTGTCTGCCTCCATTTCCTCATCTGTAAAATAAGGATAATAATAGCACCTACCTTCTAGAGTTGTTACGAACATAAAATGAGGTCATATTTGTAAAATGCTTTTGCCAGCCTCAAAGTGCTAGGTAAATACAACCTCTTCTTGTTTTTCATAGCCACTTGCCATCTAACTTTATGTGCCATCCGAGGTTAAACTACTCATTCCCATTTGACTCTAATTTGAGAAATGAAAAGCTCTCTACATCATCATTTTTTTTATATTCACCCTAGATTTTTTCTGATCAACTCAGAGCTTATTAGCAGGCACTTGTAAATGATTGGCTGCTTAGATCTGGGATTTACTTCCTAGTGTTTTTGTTTTGTTTTTAAATAAAACAACTGACCCTTCTCCTGTTCCTACCACTCCTATCTTTGTTCAGGGTAATTTCACTGGATGTTTTAATGTCTAAAAACATAATCCATGTAAGACCTAAGAACAGCCTTAGATTAGATTTGAATCTCTTCAATGGCCTTCTTCTCTCCCCTCCCCAATGGGACATGTGTTCCCAAATGGCCACATATCAGGGTTTTAAGGATTCCTTGAAGGGAATTGAGTCCCATAACTTAAAATGAGGGGCTCAGCTATTTGATTGATCTGTAATGACACCAGGAACCCAGGTAAAAGGAGAGAACAAGAGGGAGGGGAGAGAGGAGGAAAGATAGAGAGGGAAAGAGAGTAGGAAAAAAGAGGGAGGGAGGGAGAAAGAGAAACAGAGAGAAGCAAATAAGCAAATGGCCTTAGTCATAGGTATCCCTGTGCCCTCTGAGAAATCCATTTCTGCTTCCTTACAATCCCTTCTACTGCTTTTGCAAGGAAGAAAAAATTCAGGACTCCTACAGTAGCATCTGCTGTTATTAGAAGCCGGGAATCAATAGAACTGATGTTGTTCTCTCTTCTCTTTATGTCTCCTTTTTTTTCTCTCTTTCTCTGTTTCTGACTTTCTGATCCTCTGTCTCTGTCTGATTATCTGTTTGTTTTTCTCTGTCCCTTTCTCTCTGTCTATCTTTCTTTGTCTCTGCCCTTCTCTGTCTTTCTTTGTCTCGCTGTCTCTCTGTCTCTGTCTGTCTGTCTGTCTGTCTGTCTGTCTGTAACTCTCCAGAGTCAAAACTCTAGCTCCAAATAGCAAACATTATTTTTAGGACTATTTTTGTTTTTGTTTTTCCTGGTCAACATTGTGCCCACATATTTTTTATGTGCTCAAAAGTTTTAAATCCCATTGTGTTACTGCACTTAGCTGTGAATAGTTCAATATGAAAACATATCTCACTCTCCATCTCTTCTTTCCTCCTAAGGTGAAGGCAGCTTCCAAGTATGTGGACGTCCCTGTGAGTATCACTCAAAACATTTGTTGCTTTCTTCACAATTGGGATGGTGCTGTTTTTAATGGTTTGGTGCTGAATTTTTAGTCATTACAGAAAGGGAAGCCCAGAATATTTCCAAGTAATTTTTTCCCCACATGGGAAATTGATGATGATGATTTCTTTTAGCCAGAAGAGCCTGAGACAGAAACAAAAGCAGCCCCATAGTACAAGGCTAAAGGACAATTCATTTTCATTTCATTTATATTTGGTTTTTCTAGTACATTTCATTCTAATGTCATCTTACTCAACCCTTCTTGCTCACATCCTTTGGGGATTCTACTGTGAGCTAGAAATTTGTATAAGGGAGAGAATATTTTGATGAAAACAAATAGAGTCTGAACTTGTTCATTTTTTGGTGTGTTCTGCAATTGTTTTAAGACAATCTTTCAAAACCCTTTGTAATTAGAGGAGGCCTCGTTAATGAAGAGAGCCCTTAAAGCTCCTAGATGAAGCCCTTAAAGTTGCCCAAAATTTACATTTAAATTGAGGTTAAGTACAACATATGAATGCTGGAGTGTGGGATTACCTGTGATAAACCGGGATACATTCACAGATAAACCTTGCCCTGCAGATTAGCAAACTAAAAATGAAGCGATTTAAATATATTATATGAGAGGAGATAAGAAAATTATTGTGCTCCCATTTAGAATAAAAGAGATGGAGGTCTGTTGCAAAATATTAAATTTGGAGAGCTTATCTCAACAGCTACCAAGGGTCTTGTACTGAATGTTTCTGGCCCCGAACGTGGTTAAGTGTCTTCGTTATTCAAATACTTATTAGATAAGATATGTCGGTTTCCAAAGGGATTTATATTAACATTTAAATTCATTTCCCCTGAAAGTGTGTTACAGTTTATTGGCTTACTTCTAAAAGGACAATAAATTATCAGAAATTGGACCAAAATTAGCATTAGCATACATTTTGTTTGTTTAATGAGAGAATACGAAATCTATAATTATACCTTGAATTTATATAATGCTTGTCATCTAGGGAGCTCAGACTCCTTCACTTTGATAGCCTAAAACAGCCTTGTAGCATCTCTGTGATTGAGAATGAAGAAAGGGATGATAACTTCAGAGAAGGATTGACTTGCCCCAAGACACAGACTGAACCAAACTTGCCTACATGGCCTTAACCCATTATAGTGTCCAGCTAAAAGTCTCCATTCAGTCCCATCAACCTAGATGGGTCCTTCTAACACAGGTGAGGGTGCTTAATAGTCCATACCTAGTGCCTTCCTCAATTCAAATCAGAGCCATCCATGAATGGGAGGCCCTTCCTTTGAAACTTTGAAGATTCCAGGATAGTTCAAGTTGCTATAGTTCTCTTTTTGTCCTCAGAGACTTAAAGGTTAAGGCTTGCTCTAGAAACCTGTCTAGGAGAGAAAACACAGGGAAATCTCTTGCCTGCTCTCTACTAAAGCAGCCATCTCTGGGGTTATAGATGTGAATAAAGGTGTGGTGCACCATAAGTACATCTATCCCTTAGTTGAGATGATCCACTTTGCCAATCATCTTCCAGTCTTTAGACTATGTCATGGTATAAGTCTGATGGCTGGACTCTGAAACCAAAAATTCAATAAAGGGAGACCAGGCTCTTTCATGGATCTCCATAACACTTGGAAATAGCAGTCATGAGCCAGTCTCTGCCTATGTAGAGCTGGCTACTACTGAGCTAGGATACATCTTAAGTCATGATTAATAGGCTGAAGATCCACCTTCCTCATCAATTCACTTTTGTCCACCTTTAGAACCAGCTTCTAAGTTATCCATGGTCAAGTACGGCTTAATTCTAAAGATGGACTAGATTTCTATGCTAATGCAAAGAGCTCATTATCCTTATGTCTCATCTCAAAAGAGAAATGTAAGCTTTGACTCCTGTTAGTAGCAAAATGGTCCCAGATTTCAGGAAGGAGCCAATGTTGATATTCCTCACACAAAAAATTGTGGGGAGTTAGAAACAGAACCTGAATTTTCTAGCTTCCGCATATGGGTAGAGTGATGGACTGGGGTCAGAAAGACCTGGGTTCAGATCCTACTCCACATACAGGTTACTGTAAAATGAGATGGTAGGTCTAGGTAATCTCTGAGGTCCTTTCCTGCTCAGATGGATTATGAATCTCTATGGCTATTATTTCTGTGGGTTTCAGTTTCTTTAACTTTAAAGTGATGGAGTTGGAGGGAAGGAAGGAAGAATGGAGAGACAGAGACAGAGAGAAATTAGTAGTAGTAATGGTAGTGGTGGCAGTGGTGGTAGTAGTAGTGGTAGTAACGGTAGTAGTAGTAGCAGCAGCTGCAAGATAGGGAGGACCTTATTACACAGAATTATTCAGGAATGAGCTGTTCTACATTATGTGATTTTCCTAGATTATAATTTATCCCTTTAAGTGAAAAAAATAGCACTTTAATTGAGAATCATTCTATAAAACTCAACACACTCCCTGCCTTTATAAGGAGTAGGCTAAACATAATTTTTCCTCTTCTGGAGAACTTAGTACCATCATTATGAAGTCAGTCTCATCAAACCATTGGACCTAACTGGGATCCTCATGCCTCCAGGGCTCCTGAGGTGGAATCTCTTTGTTCCCATGATGAAAGTCCTAGATTCCTGTATTTATCGCATTTTGGGTTCATGCATATGTGTTTGTCTTTTTCATAGATTTTCTTTTTCTTCCTTTGCTTCCACCATTACTTCTTACTGGCTGTCTGCCTTTAACAGCCCAACGCTTGTTTTTATTTTGGAGCTTCTAATCTAGTAGATCTAAAAGAGCTAATGATTGAAATTGTTAGAATTGTTTCAAATTAAGAGTGAATTGGTTCTGAATGGCAGGCATCCTGAGAATGGTCCTAGAATGCCTTTATTTTCAAAATTCATGAGAGGCAGTAAGTTGTATTGGCCACAGAGCCTCTCTTACAGCCAAGAAGACCTAGGTTCTGACACACACTGGCTGTGTGATCCTAGATAAGTCATTTAACCTCTCTTGCCCTAGGCAGCTGAGACATCTGATCTGCCTTGATAGGTAGAGTTTCCTCAAATGGGTTTTGATTACAGCAATGAAATCACAGACCCAAACCCTCTTCCTTGTAGCCACCAACTGTCCCTGCCCCTTTATTATTTTGCTCATTTGGACAGTTGCAGCTATCAAGTAAGTAGTCTCTAGATAAATGAGGTGCTGCTATTGTCTAAAATAGAACAACAAAGGGCAGGTGGGTAGCTCGATGGCTTGAGAGCCAGACCTAGAGATAGATGGTCCTAGGTTCAAATTTGGCCTCAGATATTTCCTAGCTGGGTGACCCTGGGCAAGTCACTTAACCCCCATTGCCAAGCCCTTATTGCTCTTCTGCCCTGGAACCAATACATAGTATTAATTCTCAGATGGAAAGTAAGGGATTTTTAAAAATAAATTAATTAAAATAGAAAATAAAATAGAAAAACATCAGCATAGTGAATGAAGTGAGTTTCTGTAGGTGGGTCAAGGATTCTGAAATTTGCAACAAAATGAAAGACATTTTTAGAAAAGCTCTCTAAACCAAAATGTGGACAGAAGAGTTGGCAAAGGGATGGTTAGCTCCATCTTAAGAAGGAAAATCTGTGGCTGTAGAATTCACTCCATAAACTTCAGTCCTTACTTTGATTGACCTTCCTTTGAAAAGGACCAGCGAGGTCATGAGCACTCATTTTGGTCTCGATTCATGGAATCATTATGGGAAAATGACTGACAGAAAAACTCCCTCCCCTAATGCAAAGCAACAACTCTTATGCGAATTGGAAATCTTCAAGAACTGCCACAGTCCCTGGGAGTGAAGGGCACTTACCTAGAGTCTCCCAACTGGCATGTGCCAGAGGCAGGAATCGAACCAGATTCACAAGTCATAGATTTAAAGCTAAAAGCGACCTCAAAGATCTGACCATATAACCTTCTCATTTTACTGATGGGAAATCTGAGGGGAAATGATTTGTCCAAGGTCACACAATGAATAAATCCGTGCCCAGGTCTTTGAAGGGCCACAACCAGAAGGCGTTAAGTACTTACAGAGTTCCTTAAAGGTAACAACTCCCATTTAGAGAGCATGTAAAGGTTTCTAGAGCACCGTTCCCACCATGACACTTATTATCCCACATCCCCTTTAGAGATGATGGGGAAAGCAAGGCTCCAGGAGACGATGGTCACTCGGCCCAAATGCCGGACCTGGAATTTGAACCTCGAGTCCCGTCTCCTCAAACGACACCACCGTCTCCTGCTGAAAATGGTGTTGGCTAATCCGGCCTGGGCAGCCGGGAGATTTGACAGCTATCATTTACATCTCATCCCCGAAATGCTATTGTTTTGTATCATAGAATTCCAACAATTATAGGACCATCACAGACCTGGCACATTCCTGTCTGCAGAAAATTGCTTGAAAGTGTAACACTTGACTACAGCCCCATTGGTTTGTCCTCATTGTTTTTCAAATTAATACCTTGTCATTGTTTCAGCAGGTGTTAAGAAATGTTACTGGCAACCCAGGGGCCTAGCATTGGCCCTTTGTTGATAATCGTTTGCTTTGTATCAGGGAAAAAAATACAGTCCTACTGTTTCCAAACCTTCCTCATTTTCACCCTGGAAATTACACAGAAGTGTTAACTAACTTCAATTTGCAGTGGCTGACAGTCACGTCTGGTAGAGAAATGATACTTTGTGATCTAAGGTAAATCACAGTAATGAAAACTAATCTTATTAGTTATTAGCAAACGTACATATCTGCTGCTGTGGAAACTTCGGGCCGTTTGGTGGGGGCTCTCCCGATGACCCACATTACTGTATTTTAATGGGTTTCTTTTGATTGTAGCATCTCAAACAGGGTGATCTCCAGGTTTGGCCCGGGGTTTTTCCCCCTTATGAGAATTGGTTGCCCCATTGCTGTCCCCCCCACCACCACCTTCTCATATCTTTCCATAAAATCCCTTTTATGTAAAAGGCATGTTTGTGATAGGGAGTCATGCTATGATTGTTATTAAAATATAAGAACTGGTTGGGAGACAGAGACAGTGTCTGTCTGCTGATCTGGTGAGAAATGTAAGTAAACTGGATAAATTAAGAACTTGGTTTTAACCACAAAGAACACTGTTCTTATTTTGACTAGATCTGTGATTTCGTCCGTGTGGGGAGCACCCAATGGGAAATTCCCTTGACCAACACAAACACGCATCTTCTCTGCCATGAATAGTCTTAGAGGGTTGCCCAGGGCACTAAGGGGTTAAACCATTTGCCGATGGATCCAAAGCCAGCGTGTATGAGAAGCAGCACTTGAACACTAGGTCTTCCCCATTCCAAGGCCAACCCTTCCAGTCACTTCACTATGCTGTTGTTTTTGTAAAGGTTGGAATCTGTATTTCATGTAGATTTTTTTATTATTTTTATAGCATTATAGCATTTTTGAGCAGGAGAAAGGGATGGGGATAGGGATTGTTCATTCTCTACTATAGTAAGATGGAGCCCGGAACATCGGTGGACTTTGAAGCTCATTAATCCGGTCCGTAGTCCCAAACCTAGTGTGACTGCTTCCCATGGTGTCATCTCTAAGAGTGATTTTTCAAAAGATAGAAATAGAAAAGAGAGGTAGGCAATGATAGCTTCTCTGAGCCTCTGCCATCCCAATCCATTGTTAGCCGACAATTTTACTTGTAGAAGAGAAACCAGAGGTGCGAGAACATTTAATCCATCCTTGGCGTGGTAGAATGAATGTTGGAATTAGGGTCAGATGACCTGGGTTCAAATCCTAGCTTTGTCAATCCTTTTTGGGTTTTGGTTTCTCTCTCTTTGAAATTAGATAATTACGCTGGATTTGAGGCCCCTTCCCTGCCCTAAACTTAGAATGCTGAGCATGTGAAAGGCTATCATGTGGGAAAGAGTAAATTAGACTTGCTATGCTTGGGCCCAGGGGCTGAAACTAGAAGCAAAGGGCATAAATTGTAAAAGGACCAATTTAACCATGATGGCAAGAAAAGCTTCTGAATGATCAGAGCCATCCCAGAGTTGGCAGGCTATCTTGGGAGATACTGGATTTCCTGTCTATGAAGGTCTTCCAGTCAAAGCTGGCTGATCACTTATGAGGTATGTTAGAAAGGGGATCCTTGGTCAAGGAAGGGTTGGTCCTTTGCTGACCCAGTCTATACTATGAATGGCACTGTGGATAACAGGCTTGAACATCAACAGCAGAACATGGCCAAAGAAGGACTCCTAGAAAAGTCAACAGCTGGTATTCCCCAGAGGGGAATGGGAAAAGGAAAGAGAGGACAGAACATGAAGAAGATGCCATCTTCACATCTCTGTGTTTCTTTTCAGAAGCCCGGAATGGACGTCGCTGATGCCTACGTGACATTTGTCCGCCACTCTCAGGATGTCCTCCGTGATAAGGTCAATGAGGAGATGTATATAGAAAGGTTATTTGATGTAAGTAAATGCCTTCTCCTCCTTGCAGACCAAGGAGGAGACTCTCCAAAATGTGACAAAATAAGAGACAGGAGGATAAGTCACATTTTGAGAAAAAAAAACCCTAATTGATTACTAAATCAAACTAAATCTTTCCCTTTCCTCTGACTCAGGCTCTTGTCTCTGTTGTCTCTCTGTTCTGAATCTCTCTCCTCTGGTCTTACTATGTCCTGGTCTTTATCTGTGTGATGTGCAGGGCAGCAGTGTCTTTTTATTAAGGTGACACATTGCCGCCTTGAGCTTGGGAGGAAGCTTTCTCAGAAGGGGCAGAGATCTCTCTCTTGGTCATTGTTCTCCTCATTGCAGTCCAGGCCCATTTTTTTAGGGAACCGTCTTCCAGTCCGGGTGGCATTCACTGCCTACATACCTCTCTGCTACCCTGCTGCTTGTCTCTCACTGCCTGACAGCTGTGACATGCAGATGAGCTCTAGGTGCTGTATTGTTATCTTCTCGAGAATGACTAAGTTTCTGGGGGGTTCCAAAACACAGAGGAAAAAATCCTCAGCCTCCTGAACAGGCCACATCACTGTGGCTCTGCAGCATCCCTGAAAACCTATGAAAATTGACATCTTTCTTAATTATTTTTTTAAAAGCAGCTACATATGACTAGAAGACCCTGGATTTAAAAAAAAAACTTTTAGAGAACACTGACTTGGATGCCTTGAGAATTAATCATTTTCAGCCCCTTCCCTCTGTCTTTTTTGACAGTCACCATGTCTGCACTGCCAAAGTAGCTAACTGAGTCCCAAACCCCACTCTGGCTCTCAGAGTCTATTTCAGGCCAAAGTGTTTGGGACAACAGCCCTGGTGGGGAGTGGAGAATTGTTGGAATGATCCCCAAAATGGTTTCTGGGTTCCACAGTCATTTGCCAGTGTAGACCTGGCCTGAGTGCATGGGAACTGATTTCTCCGTCTCTGTGTTTGCTGCCATTGTGTGATGCACTCCTTGTCCTCGTAACTTTTGTGAAAAGTCAGCTTCTCCCTTTCAGGTTTCGTGTCTCTAGTGCTAAGGCAGTGTTAACGTTTTGGTCTACTCTGGGATTCTTGTTTCTATATGATTTCTTTAATTGTGTACAGCAGTTTACATTGGATTTGTTGTTGTTGTTGTTGTTGTTTTTGTATTCCTCGTTGTTGTTCCATTGTGGTGATCTCATTGCCTGGCACAGCTTTCCAGTTTCAATGCTTCCTACTTTTTAATGCTTTGTCTTCCAGCTCATTTGCTTCCATAATGTGTTCAAAAGCTCTTTCTTTCCTCCACCCCCAATCATTTTCTTTTTTTGTACATGATATTCCTTTCTTCTGCATTACTTTTACTTACAAATATTCTTCATAGTTCCCATTCTCACTCTCACTCTCTATCCTCTCCCTCTTTCTTTCTTTCGCTCTCTCACTGGTGACCTCCCAGATGAAAATGGAACTTATCTCTCATGTCAAATGTTTTATCACATTATCTCAAGTGGCATGAATTAAAGTCAAATAATCTTCCTGTGTACATCTTCTAGCATGACCCACCTCCACTGAGAATGCCTCATACATGCGTAAAACACGCCTAATGCCTCCTCGTTCCTCTGCATGCGTGCCTCTTTGAGAGTATGGAGCCTCGAATGCCTGACACACTCAATCACCCATCCAGTAGGCATTGAAAAAAGGGACAGCCGATGCCACCCTGTAGCAGGGGCTCTAATCATGCTCTGCCCGGCTCCGTTGAACCAATTCCATAAAAGGCAAAATTTTAAGGAGCCCGTGCGATTGCTCTTTTCAATGCCTAAGCTGCCTTTTTCTCCCAAAGCACAGTTTGGTGTGGTCCGTGCGTGGTGTACGTATGTGCAGGAGTGTGTGTGCACTCACCCCCGTGCTAGCCGATCTTGAGAATATCCACTACTGAATTTGTGGTTTGATCTGCATTCCAGCCTGTCGTATTGTTTGCAAACAGCCTCCTCCAACTTTTTTTTTTTTTTCTATTTAGCATGGGGATGGGGATCTCAGATAGAATGGTACTAAACAAAGCCAGGGAATGAGCTTTGTCCTCTTCCAAGTCTCTAAGAGTTCAGTGCCTCCAAATCCATAATTTATAAGAAAGGTACCTTTGGAGAGGAGCCATTCCCTCAACAGATAACGGTCAATGGGAAATGACTTCGGTTCCAATTGGAGACTCCCCCAACCGATCAACCGACCCCCAGTGTCAAGTCATTTGGTTCTCCAATAACATTTTCCCCAGTAAGATCCGAGCTTGCCCTGGCCATGGCGACCTGCCAGACTTCAAAGGTTTTAACCAAGTTCCTCCAAGACTAAGCAAGGCTTCCTTGGTAGCCGTTTAGGTCCTTGATTTCCTCTCCAAAACACCTCTTCCCCTACTATATAGAATGTTGGTGCTAGGCAACCTAGCTGAGAGAATAGCAGGGAAAGTTCTCGAATCTGTCATTGATTTAAAACATTTGTCATCTGAAAGACCCAGATCTTCTCCCCAAACTTCATTACCATGCTGCCTGAGTAATGTCATTCAGTACTTACTGTTTTTCTATAATCTAGCCGCACAACATCAGATTATCAACATGTTTGGTTATTTGCGGCTTCTGTCTTCCCCGGGCATGGTGTTTACTTCTTTGTAAGGAGAGCTCTATGCCTGTGAATCCTGTAAGCCACTTGTGTCCTCCCAGCTCCCCTGGCAGGGGCAGGCAGGTCTAGGGGGGAGGCTCAGAGAGAGCATTCAGCTGGGCAGCAATTCAGCACCATTGCCCCTTTCGTTTCTAAGGACAGGAGGTCCAGGGTGGAGAGAGAAACAATTGCCAGAAATACTTCAGAAGGGACTAGTAGAGCTGAAGCTTTCTTTTCCAAATTGTTTCATTTTTTTAAATGGCAAAAATGAATAATAGACAATGAGCATTTGGGAGAGAAGAAAATGAGTTCTATTTCAATAGCTTATGTTTGTTTGGAGGGCGGTGAGTTTCTATGTCATTTTCTGTCTGAATTTTGTGTATCTGTTCCTTTTGCCAATAATAACTGGCTTTTATAGAGAGCTTTAAGGTCTACAAAGGCATTATCTCATTTGACATGCGCCACAACCCTGCAAGGTAGGTGCTGTTCTTATCTCCATTTTACATTATAAGGAAACTGAGTTTCAGAATGGGTAAGCGACTTACCCAGGGTCATCCAGTAATTAAGTGACCAAGGTAGAATTCAAACTTCATCTTTCCTAACTCCAAGTCTAAGCGCTGTACTTGTTACATCTTGTGAGTCAAGCTTTTGATCCCAGGGCTACTATTATGTTTGTGGCATTTCTCAAAATCATTTTCATCCCTCTCCTTTCAGATTCTCTCTTTAGGTCTCAATCCTCATTTTACCTTTTGCATTTTGTCCATGAAAAAAAATGGCTGACATTAATAGGCGTTTAGACTAGACCAGTGATTCCTAAAGTGGGTGCTACCGCCCCCTGGTGGGTGCTGCAGGGATCCAGGAAAGCGGTGATGGCCACAGGTGCATTTATCTTTCCTATTAATTTTTTTAAAAAATTAATTTCCAGGGGGCTAAGTAATATTTTTTCTGGAAAGGGGGCAGTAGGCCAAAGAAGTTTGGGAACCACTGGACTAGACCCTCTAAGCATTTTGAAAGGTCTCCTGGCATCTGGGCTCACTACCATGATGCCTGACATTCTTTCCATTAAACAAACCTTTTTATCTTTTTTGACTGGGAGCTAGAGCTTAAAGGAACTTGTTAGGATAGTGTGAGTTGCATTTTGACCCGTTTCCCTGTGTAAGTCAAGCAGAGTTTTTAAACCTCACTGAATATGGACTGAATTTATTTTTAATCCATTTCCTTTAGGCTGGTAGAAGGTGGACATAAAGTTGCTTAAGTCATCTAAATTTAACTAGATCTTGGAGGAAAATGAAAATTTCTGTCTGTGAAATTGAATAATCTCTCCCCCCACCCAATCTTAAAGGAAGGCTTTTTGATTTTTGATGCCATTTAACATATACATTCCCCTCCTTGAATTCTTCCTTGCAATTGAGAAAACAACTAAGCAAAAGTGGATATAAAGTGTATCTGAAATCATATGCACTGTTCCCCATCCAATGTACCCCACCTTTTGAACAGTTTTTCCACAGACTAGCAAGATACAATTCGTTAGATCTACATTTAAGAAAAGTAATAACAAATGAGATAAAAATTATTTTTTAAAACTGTATATTTCTGCTGTATAAATATGGACATATATATTTCTCAGTGTATGTTGTTGCCTTTTATTAGATTAATGGAGTAGCATTCTAAGCTCATTCTACTTATTACAAAATAGCAGTTTATGATTTGGGGGATGGGGAAAGGGATTCTGTGTTATCTGTTCCCTTAAAGTAGGGGAAAATGGTGAAAATTATTATCTGATTTGAATTAATGCAAATATAGCCATTTAAAATCATACTCCAGAATATGAATTTTTAAGGATCAGATCTAGTAGCTTTCTTATTTCTTTGAAGAAATACTAGATGACCTTTCCCCTAATATAAAAATGACTATGTGGGATTATATATGAAGCTATTCTCCATCTTCCTGGGAATGCTATTTAAGAACCACAACAAAAACAAATTAACAGCTCAAAGAACAAAGATGCAAAATTCAAATATTCATAAATAATGTAGGTGCTTCCCACCCCACCCCTTCTCTGATGTTTAATTCAACATCTTTCCCAAAATAAAAACATGCATTTGATATTAGAGATCAGCCCATCAAGAGATGTGCCTAAGATTTCAGTGACTAAACAAAAATTAATTTATTTTTCTCTCCTTGTACTTCTTGAAGAGACAGCCTGAGTAGAAGATCAGGATTAAAACAGATGTGCTTAGGGCTAGCTCATCTGCTTAAACCTCGCAGGCTCAGAGATCGGTGATTAAAAAAGCCATCTCCAACTCTGATGAAATCCCCAGTGGGAGGAAATACCCCATCTTTCCTAGCGTTCTTTTTTTGGGTCTTGTGTCAGTAAAAACGAGACTTGGAAACCATTGGATTGGAGAGGATGGGTGGTTTATGTGGGTCAATTATACACTTAATCTGACTCCTCGAGGATTAGGCTGGCAGAGATTGACTCAGAATTTGGCTTCTCCATAGCAGTTACCAGATCAGGAAAAGGTGCCCTTACTAAAAATGCCCAGTAAGAACTTAATCGTTCAGTGATAGGTCACTGATAACAGCAGAATGATGCTGCTGGACTAACTGTTCTGCGTTTCTTTATGGTGGTCTTGATTTATCATTTCATTGCCAAAGTATACATCCCCCCAATTTGGGGGCCAACACAAGAATAAATTGAATCTAATTTCCCTTAAAAAGATGATTAAGAATATGGTAGCATCTCTGATACCCTGATATATATATATATACACACACACACATACACACACACACACACACACACACACACACACACACACACACACACTCTGATTTGCGATTTCAGCAGCAGGGGGAATGCTACCTACCCACCTATGACTATGATAATATCATAGACAATCATAGACCTTTAGAGCTGGAAGGGTCCTCATAGCCATCTAGTCTAATTTCTTCTTTTTATAGATGAGAAAACTGAGACCCATAGAAGAGAAAAATTTACCCAAGGTTATATAGCTAAAAAATGGGGAAGATTCAGCCCCAGGTCTTCTGATTCCTTCCATCCCAACTCTACAATGTCCCTTAATAATTCTTTGGGAGCTGCCTGTGAAAATCTTGGTAAATGGATCTGAAATTGGCCCATCCATATTCTTGATGACACCAAATCTATGTCTTGGTCTATGAATTCAGTTCAACGATTTTCACATGACTCATATTCTCAGACAAGCAATGAAAGTCGGGGATGCGGATTGATTTGTTTTATAATAACCAGTTCGCTGACAATTCAGCCAGACAGTATTCTGATGAGATGACTTTGGTAAAATCATTTTATCCCTCTGAGATTCATCTGAAAAATGGGGTAATTAGAGTAGGTGGCCTTTTCAGCTAAGTATCTGTGATAGAATGAACTCAGATGGAGAGTTTGCCAGATGATATGGCCCTTAGACAAGAAATTATCTCTCTAAGCCTCATCTAAAAAATGAGAATACTGGACTAAATGGACTCTAAGGTACATTTCAGGACAGCTAGGAGCATAGTAGATAGAAAACTGGGCCTGGAATCAAGAAGACTTGTGTTCAAATCCAGCCTCAGATACTTACCAGCTGTGTGCCCCTGGTCAAGTCTCTTAACCCTATTGGCCTCAGTTTCCACATCTGTAAAATGAGCTGGAGAAGGAAATGGCAAACCACTCCATTATCTTTGCCAAGAAAATTGCAAATGGAGTCAAGAAGAGACCAAAACAACTGAACAACGACAAAGGTATGTTTTGGCTCTAAATCAATGATTCTATAATAATTCTATGAAATTGTTTCAGATGGTATGACCTTGGGTAAATTAATTATTGTCCCTGGGCCTTAGTGTTAGGTGTTAGACTAGCTGTGTCTGATGTCTCTTCTAGCTCTAAATCTATGACCTAAGTCAAAATAGGGATAGTCAGAACTGAGAGGATGCTTAGCCAAAAACAAACTCTCTAACCCAGGATATATATGCAACTGTTCCTACTTGTTAGTACTATTTTAGATCCTTAAAAATCCGGCTTTATTTGCATTTTTCATATCACCCCTCTACATGTTTGTTTTGTCTAAGGGTAGCAGAAATGACTTGATGAACTAGATAAATAATAACTAGCATTTATAGTGCTTCACAACATCACAGTATATTCTTTCATCCCCAAAGCAACTCTGGAATATGGGTGCTATTATTATCACCATTTCATAGATGAGGAAACCAAGGCAAACAGAGGTTAAGTGACTTGGCCATAACTAACAAGTGTCTGAGGCAGGATTTGAATTCATGTCTTCATGACTCCAGGCCAAGGGCTCTCTACCACCTAGCTAACATAAATCTAGATCCCTTGACCTAAAATACCACTGAGTTTCTTTGCAGGTCTCACATTTTCCCTTGAAGATATCCAAAGCAAAGACCAATGCATCAATCTAGTTTAAAACAAGGTTTTTATTAGTCAAGCATTTATGTGCCAGGCACTATGCCATGCACTAGCTATAAAAACAAAGGCAAAAATAATCCCTGCCCTCAGTAAACTCACATTCTTCTTTTTTCTATCACTATAAATTTTATCTTATTTTTTATCTCCATATTATTCATTCTTATAAGTGAACAATCCCATAAAACCAAAATCCTAAGACATATACCCAAATGAACAAATGATAAATGATATGCTTTCATCTGCATTTCTACTCCCACCTTTCTTTCTCTGGAGGTAGATAGCATTCTTTGTCATAATCCCTCAGAATTGTCTTGGATCATTGTACTGCCATTCGTAGCAAAGACTTTCACATTTGATCATTCCACAATATTGCCATTACTATGTATAATGTTCTCCTGGTTCTGCCTATTTCACTCTGCATCAGTTCACATGAGTCTTTCCAGCTCTTTCTGAAATCACCCTGTTCATCATTCCTTGTAGCACAATATATTCATCATGCACCATAATTTGTTCAGCCTTTCCCCAAGTGAAGGGCATCCCTTTAGTTTCCAATTCTTTGCCACCACAAAAAGAGCAACTATAAATATTTTAATACAGACCAGTCCATAAACTCACATTCTAATGGAGGGAGAAAAAAATAATTCAGTATCTACAAGATGTGTACAGAGTAGATAGATGGCAGGTTATCTCAAAGGGGAAAGGCACCAGCTTCTGGTGGGACCAGGAGAGTTCCCCTGCACAAGGTAGGATTTGAGCTGAGCCTTGAAGAAAGCCAGAGAAACTAAGAAGCAACAATGAGATGGGTAAACAGTTCAAGCATGGCAGAGAGGAAATATAGAGGCACTGAGGACGGAGGGTAGCATCTGAGGAAAAATAAGGTGCCAAGGTAACTGTTTCATAAAGAAAAGAGAGACACATGCAATGTAAAAAAACTGGAGAGGTATAAAGAGGTCAGGTGATGAAGAGTAAAATCCAATTCTTTGTGAACTGATTTGGGTTTTTTTTGGCAAAGATACTGGACTGGTCTTCCATTTCCTTCTCCAGCTCATTTTACAGATGAGGAAACTGAGGCAGACAGGTAACCTCATTTAGGTATGGTTTTCTTGGTAGAGATACTGGATTTTGCTGTCTCCTTCTCCAGCTCATTTTACAGTTAAGGAAACTGAGGCAAACAGATTGAAATGACTTGTCCCAAATCATGCTACATGGAAGTGTTTGAGGATGGATTTGAACTCATAAAGAGGAATCTTCCTTACTCCAAGCCCAGTGCTCTATCTACTGCATCACCTTAGCTACCCAATTCTCCACATAGGTTTTCACTTGATCCTGGAAGTAACAGGAAGTTACTAGAGTTTGTTGAGGAGCACATATGGTGAGACCTATGCTTTAAGAAAAATCACTCTGAGGGACAGCTAGATGGCTCAGTGGTTTGAGAACGGGACCTAGAAATGGGAGGTCCTGGGTTCCAATCTGGCCTCAAATATTTCCAAGTTATGTGACCCTGGGCAAGTCACTTAACCACAATTGCCTGACCCTTATTACTCTTCTGCTTTGGAACAAATAGTTAATATCAGTTCTAAGGCAAAAGGTAAGGGTTTTTAAAAAAAAAGGGAAATCACTTTGGCAGCTAAGTGGGAAATAGATTAGAATGGGGAGAGACTTAAAGGCAAGGGGGACTGATTAGGCATTTATAACGAGAGTCCAAGGGAGGGGTGGTTAAGGGTGATACTAAAGCTGGAGCTGTGTGAGTCGAGACAAGGGGACATTTACGAAAGATATCCACAAGGTAAAAAACATAATATTTTGCAATAGCCTTGCATGTGTAGAGTAAGTGGCAATGAAGAATCCAGGGTAACAACACAGTTGTGAGGTTGGTGGGGCCTAACCCAGTCGGGTCAGACAAAAAACAAAAAACAAAAACAAAAAAAAAACAGGAACCACTAAGCCATACAACCGGATCCCTGTGGGCCACTTATTGGCTTAATTTTAGAATATGATATCAATTATATCTTATTGAATTTTTTAAATTTGTTAGTCCAGTTCAAACTGAACTCAAGAGACTTGTCTGCCATATTTGGCCTGGGGGCTTCGGTTTGTCATACCTACCTCAGACAAAAGTGGAGAAATGTAGATGAAAAAGAGGGTTTAGGAAGAAAAAAGGGCAATGAGTTCTGTTTGGGGCATGTTGGGTTTAAGATGCTTATAAGATGCATTTCAAGACTTACAATAGGCCGTGAGTGATGCAGAGGCTACTACGGGATATAGAAATCTGAGATTTATTTGCAAAAATATGACAACTGAACCCATGGGAGATGATTAGATCACCAAGGGAGAAAGTGTAGAAAAAAGAGACAGAGGGGAAGTTAGGAGGCTCAGTGGACTGTAAGCCAGACCCAGAGACAGAAGGACAGGTTCAAATCTGGCCTCAGACACTTCTGAGCTTTGTGACCCTAGACAAGTCATTGAACCTCCATCGTTTAGACCTTACTGCTCTTCTGCTTTGGAACCTGTACATACTATCGATTCTAAGATGGAAGGTGAGAGTTCTAAAAAAACGGAAAAGAAACAGAAACAGAGAGAAGTTGATCAGATCAAATTGCAGGTGGCCTAGGAATAGGGACTATATTATCCCCTCATTGTGATGGGAGGTTTCACTGCTTTGAGACCTGCACACACATTCTTCAGTCTCAGAATTCTGAAGGAGAGAAAGATGAAAGAGAAATGGGGGAGGAGGAAGAGGAGGAGGAGGAGGAGGAGGAAATGACAAGTCTTGAGAAATTCTGATTAGAAAGAAAGAGAAAACTGATACCTGAAGATAAACTTGAAGCCAGAAGGATCTCTTTGTACCCAAATTAGATCTGGCAGGTAACTAGCAGGACTGGCCATATGTTAGAACCTGGGTGGGAGGAGAAAGGGAACGGAGATTATTTTCAATAAAAAAATTTTTTTAGGGTATAAGTGAGAGACAAATGAATACTGGCTCTGCTTTCCTACCCTTCCTATTTTAATACTTTTTTCTCTTCAAAGACCAAAACTTTTTTAAAAAATAGAATCCAACTAAATTAACCAAAAAATATCTAGGGCTCTTCGGGGACCCAGGGTCAGTCTAAGATTGTTGTGGTTGTCGTTCAGTCCTTTTCAGTCATTTCTGGATCTTTATAACCCCATTTAGGGTTTTCTCAGCAAAGATACTGGAGCTTTCCTACCATTTCCTTCTCCATCTCATTTTACAGATGAGGAAACTGAGGCAGAATGTTAATTGACTTGCCCAAGGTCACATAACTAGTAAGAATCTGAGTTCAGATTTGAACTCAGGAAGATGATCCTTCCTGACTCCAGACCTATCATTCTATCTATTGTACAATCTAGCTGCCAGCCTAAGATTATCCCAAAGCAAAATGACGAAAAAGATAACATTTTTTTCCTTGCCCAAGGCTTTACTTCCAGCCCCTATCAGGTGTCCATGATCTTGTTTCTCCATGGTCCTTCTTCTTTACGAACTTTTTTAAGGAAGGTCTTTATAAATTCATTCACACTAAAGTGTAAATTTCTAATAAGTTTTAAAGTATTGGCATTGCTGGTGCAGTTGTATTTTAATTGGAGAAGTCCTAAGCTAAAAGAATTAATTTCTAACTATTGAATTTCTGGCATTAGTGACTCCACAGCAATAGTACTGAAGGGAAGGGAGGAGTTGAATTCAATCGACAAGTATGTATTGAGCACCTATTATGTGCAGTCCACTGAGCCAAGGTCCTGAAATGACCAAAATACATAGTAGAAAATAGTATTCTACTGGGGGATTGGGTTTGGGGGGGGGTATTTTTAGACTCTTTGTGATTTCATCAATGCAGGGAACTCTGTATCTGTGGCTTGAGAGTTTAGACAGTTGCCAGGAACAATGAGAGGTTATGACTTGCCCTGCTAGTATATATTAGAAGCAGAACTTGAACCCAAGACTTACTGACTCCAAGGCTATCCCTCTGCCCACAGTCCCATGGAGCCTCTTACAGTTTGATAATAATTAAGTCCCTTTTGGTGTCTGAGGGCTAGGACTCCGTTTCTTCTCTTTGGAAAGGGAAGAGAGAGCTTATACAACCCTTTGTAGGCTTCAACTCTGGCTGCCCTGTATCCAAACAAGATGGCGGGAGGAGGAAGGAAGGCAGTGACAAGCAGGTGGGATCTGTCGTGGCGATGGAGCTTTGCTAACCCAAAGGAGTTGCCATTCCTCCCTGGCTGACAGGCGCCTCACCACGCGCCAGCTCAGTGCCACATCCCCACCAAATCTGATTCCGACCCATCTTATTCCTCCCAATCCAGTCCTGTCCACCAGTTCCATTCATTTTAGGGACCATCTTGGACAAATCGGGCTGAAATGTGTCCCTGGAGTTTTCCAAAGCATTCTTCTTTTTTTTCTGAACAGCTTTTCCTGGTCCAGGAGACATTTGGTGCTGGGAGTTAATTTGTTTTCTCATCCAGAGGAGATTGTTCTGTTAATCGAGCTAAGAAGTCAGCCGGATCGCTCCATTACTTTGAGGGCATGTTAGTCTGGCTAACGGGAGCCACACTAGACTCGGGAGTCCTGGAGAAGAGGATTTTTTTTTCCCTTTGCATAGCGGTCTGAAATATGTAGACAGCAAGCGACAGACTTACTTTTGCCACACACACACACACACACACACACACACAAGTAGCCAAGGCACATTTTGTGGAACAAATACTGTCACATTGCATCGCAGAAGACGAGATGTACTCAATTCTCAAACACTTCCCATTAATTAACAGAGGGGCGGCTTCCCTCCTTGCCAGTCTCTGTGCTGACTCTTGTCAGAAAGCGTCTTCATCTACCAGCTTCTATTGGCATTGGCACACACTTGCTCCTCTAGAAAAAGAATTGCTCTTCTTGAAAAGAAAAAGCAATTGCCTAATTTTAAAACATATTGACTAACATGGAGACAGTCAATGTGGCAGAGTGGCTAGAAAGCTGTCCTCAAAGGAAGGAAGACTTGGGTTCAAATTCTGCCTTGGCTCCATAATGGCTGTGTGACATTGAACACGTCACTTTAACCTCATTTAGCTTCATCATTAAGATGAAGCAGTTAGACTTGATGATATCTAAGGCCCCTCCCAGTTCTAAAATGTATCATCCCATGATGTTTCTGAGAAGGGGTCAGCCTGCATTAGCAGAAGATTTTTCCTCATCAAGAGTGCATCATGGCATTGGAATTACTGTTCCAATCCAAAAAAATCAAAAACAAGAAAAAGAAATTTGTTTGTTTTATACAACAGCTTATATGAAGCCCATCAGAGGTAGGATGGCATGGTGGGTAGAAGATCTTGGAATCAGAAAGATGTGAGTTCAAGTCCTTCCTTCCTTCCCTGGTCAGGATCATGAGCCTCAGTGTCCCAGGCAACACTCTAAGGCTATAACCTACCATTTAGTTTCACTAATATTAGCCAAGAAAAAGGAGATGTAGAAGAGACATAGCTATCAAAACACTTAACCTCTTTGAGCCTCCACTTTCTTATCTGTAAAATGGCTAGACGGCCTCTCTAATGTCCCCTCTATCTTTAAATCTAATATCCCTACTATATGTACTTCTCTCCCTTGTTCTGACACTACAGATGAGTTGCCAACCTATATTCATGGAATGAGTTTCCACACTGAAATTTGCCTAAAAATCATAGCTCTAAAACAAATCAAATCACCCTCTCCCTCTGTCACTCCTCCTCCCATCAAGTCCCCCACAAAAAAAAAAAAAACTACTCCCTCCCTACACTTTCTCTTCCCCTTCTTCAAACTCACATCCTTCCAAAGGTGATCTGTAAATAAATTACCAATAAAATGTTGGGACCAAAATTTAATTTGATCAACTAGCATGAATTAATTCATGCTAATGAATTAATCAATTAGCATTTCTTAAATATCTGCTATGTGCCAGACATTAAGCATACAAAGACAAAAAGGAAATATTCTGTTTCTCAATTCCAGCTCTCAATTTGGAACCTGTTACAGTTACCCAGTAGGCAATAGGAGAGGGGACAGGAGGAAGAGTCATGTAATGACATAAGGGATTTCTGTTGTTGTTGTTCAGCCATTTTTCAGCTGTGTCTGACTCTTTGTGACCCCATTTGGAGGTTTCTTGGCAAAGGTACTGTAGTGGTTTGCCATTTCCTTCTTCAACTCATTTTCCAGATGAGGAAACTGAGGCAAACAGGGTTAAGTGACTTGCCTAGGATCATATAGCTAGGAAGCATCTAAGGCCAGATTTGAACCCATGATGATGAGTCTTCCTGATTCTAAGTCCAGTGCTCTATCCGTGACACCACCCTAAACTGTGTCTTTATCCCTCTCTGATGTTTCTCACAGAGCATTTCAACCCTGTGGTTCAGGGCAAGTGAATAAATAGCCTGGCATTATCCAATAGGTCAGGTCTAAGATCCCAACATTGGTCTTCCTCTGACATTTTCTGCTCTCTCCTCCTTATCCATCTGCTATTAACTATTAGAATAAGCAGTTGCCTTCACCAAGTGGAGACCCCCTTGTTTTTCATGTGTCCAAAAAGACTCTCAGCTGAAAAAAAAAAGGCTCAGCTTCCATGTTTCATTCATTCATTCCAAACTCCCGGTCTAGAGAAGAAACTTTTCATAGCCCTCATAACTCCCACTGCATTGACTAGAATCCAATTGATGAAGTCTTGTGACCCTATTCTTGTAGGCACTTTCTTTTCTTTCTCCCAAAGTACACACAATGCTGGTGTCACCTAACATATTGTGTTACCTTTAACTTCCTTAAACAGCATTATTTTCTTGGTCTCTCCCTGGACTAGAGACCACTTGCATTCACAAAGGGTCTCAGTCCTCTTCAGGATGTTGGAAATTACTCCCTCCAGCATCTACACGTCAAGCAGGGGTTGAAACATCATTCTCTTTGTTAATGGGAGGGAAAGATTCACAAAAGAACAAATAATGGAGAAAGATCCTATATGTAGTCAACACAATTTAATCCATAGGCCAGAGGTGTAACTAGCAATTTATGTTTCTAAGAGAAGGAGCATGAAATAACTCAACTTTTAAAAACAAATTCATTTAAGCAGAATAGCAGGTGGGGAAAGGAGACCATGGGACACCACAAGGCGGCTGCTTGGGGAGTCGGGCCGTGTGGAGCCAAGAGGAGCTCAAATGAGGTGCAGCTGCCCTTGGGGGAAGAAGCGCTACCATCTGGTAGCTTTCTATTTTAACAAATTATCTTTACTAACTAGATACCAAACTCAGTTGTTTCTTTGCTGCTGATGCGCTACAAGTTCTGTCAGCACCTTTTAAATTTTGGCACACTGGGACAAGGACACATTAACCCTACCTTGGTTCTAGTGCTTTGTTGGGCCTCCATCCTTATGAAAAATGCCAAATCTGCAGGAATGGTCAAGGACTTGCCCTATTTTCTCCCCACCATTCTGAAGAGTTTGTTACTGCTCTCAAGAAACTTAAGAAATCAGCCCTGGAATGGGCAGTCATTGCCAAAGAATTTACATGATTTAGAGTCCAAGAGACTTTCATACTATGTTTTACAGATGAGTAAAAATGAGGTACAGATTTGATGAATTGCCCAAGGTCACATGGATAATAAGTAACAAAATCAGGATTTAAACCGGGTGGTCTAATGCCATATCTCCTATTTTCCCCAGTCCTTAGCACAACACCTGAGACATAGTAAGGCTTTCATAAATAGATAAATCATAAATAAATTTCTACATGTAATATGCATAATGTAATTTTCAAACCTTAAAGCTCTCTATTAAAACTATTATTATTAAGCCATGGTACTTTGACAAGGAGAGTTGGATTTAGAAGCTAGGAGGGAATACAATGTGTTTCTGCACATATAGCATCTCCATTGATTAGCCTACCCTAAAACTGCCATATTGAAGCTACTTTCAGCTTCACTATTAGCCCAAGTATTAGTGATGGGTGTGGTTCTTTGTGTAGCATGATAGCAGCTTATTGCCCTTTTTATGAAGAAAGAGAGAGAGAGAGAGAGAGAGAGAGAGAGAGAGAGAGAGAGAGAGAGAGAGAGAGAGGNGGCAAATAATTTCTAGGACTAATTATTCTTTGCTAACTAAGTCCTAGGCTCAATTGTTTCTCCCTCCTAAGACATTAGGCATGCTGTCAACATCCCTAAATTTCACCCTCTAACTTTGTGGGCATGCAAGCCTCTAAATTTAGATATCCTGGAAAAAATCCCTACTAGTCCCATCCTGATTCTTTTCGTCAGTGCTAGGACTGATGTGAGACACTCACTATATCAATCTGATCTTAGTAATAGTCCAATAATTTTTGGATCAAAAAATTTAACTTCTGGGTAGATTCTTGCCATTGTATGGAAATGTGCTTATGAGATCTGTAAGAAGAAAAGAGGAAGGAAAGAAAGAAGGAAGGAAGGAAGGAAGGAAGGAAGGAAGGAAGGAAGGAAGGAAGGAAGGAAGGAAGGAAGAACCTTCTATCTACCAGGAATCTCAATACATAATTTCCTAAATATGTTGGTCAAGCTTCCACCAAAAAACAAACAAACAAAACAAACAAACAAAAAAACCCCACCTCATTTCTCAAAAGCAAATAGCAAGGGGACAGCTAGGTAGCTCAGAGAATAGAGAGCCAAACCTGAAGATGGGAGGTCCTGGGTTCAAATCTGAACTCAGACACTTCCTATCTGTGTGACCCTAGGTGAGTCACTTGATCCCCTTACTGCCTAGCCCTTACCACTCTTTTGCCTCAGAACCTATACTTAATATGAATTCTAAAATGTAAGGTGGGGGGGGGGGTCAGTTTTGGTTAAGCAATTACTAACCTAGGTGTGGTTCTAGAAAAATGTCTCCAGGGTAATAGCAGTGCCTTGCCAGTACAAATTGTGTGGGTCATATATTGTTTGTCCATGGATGATTCGAATTAAGTAACTTTCATTTTGTAAATATCATTAATTTATTAGGAAACCCCCCTTCTATGAAATGGCTTTTCTCTACCAACATATTTTGGGCATTTTTCCTTTCTAATCATTCAACAAGTATTAAATGTGGGTGTAAGTTCAGTGTGAGTCAGCACTGGGATGGAAGCCAAACAAAGAACCAACCCAAACCTTTGGCTGACTTGGTAGAGAAGTATAGTATCCAGAAGCAAGGAAGTGATGAGCCTGCACTGGGAATATTATTATGTGGTCTTGATTATGTTATTTACAATGGCCGTATGAATTCTAGTAAGCTTCTAAAATGACCCAGATGATAAGAGAAAGCCTCCCAACACAAGAGTCCACTGAAGGAGCTAGAAGATCATTTCCTTTAGAGAAGACTTGGGGGAGAAAGGATCACTATGTTAACAATGTGATACCACAGGCAGTAATTAGCAAGCTTGGGCTGTGTTAAGAAAGACAGGGGGTCCTGGACTAATGAATTAATAACAGTGCTGTATGCCTTCCTCATTAGCCCATAATGAGAATATTGTCTTCATTAGGGCACCTCAGTTTAGGGGAGACGTGTAGAAAAGCAGCTAAAAGATGAGATAGATAGAGTGTGGGACTTGGTGGCAGGAAGACCTAAGTTCCAATTTTTCCTCAAACATTTGACTGTAGAACCCTGGGAAAATCATTGACCTTCTTTTAGCCTTAGTTTCCTCATCTGTAAATTGGAGAAAATAGGAATACCTCCCTCACTTGGGTATTGTGAGGACCACAAGAGATAATTATGTGTAAAGCACTTCGCAAACCTTGAAGCATTCTATAAATGCTAGCTATAGTTGGTTGTTGTTGTTGTTGTTGTTGTTGTTGTTGTTGTTGTTGTTGTTGTTGTTGTTGTTGTTGTTGTTGTTGTTGTTGTTAGACACTGATAAGCTAGACAGAATGAAATGAGAATGGCCAAGAAAGTGAAGGATCTTGAGATAATATCATAGGATAAACAATCAAAAGAACTAGGAATGCTTATCCTAGAGGAGAGAAGACAAGTGGAACATAAAAGCTGTTTTCCAGCATTAACAAGATGTTCTATAGAAAAGGGATCAGTCTTGTCCTGGTAAGACCCAGAGGGCAAAACTAAAGGCAATGGGAAGATGTTGCAAAGAGGTTAATTTAGGCTCCATATCAGATAAGGTGGCAGACAACTAGAGATATCCCCAAAAGGAATGGGCAGCCCCAGGAAGAAATCCTCACTGAATGGCTTTAAGTCAAGGCTGGATGGCCACTCACACTTGCTGATGATCATGTGCTATAGAGGAATCGTTTTGAAATCTCTCCCTTAGCTGGTGCAACCTCTGAGGTCTCTTAAAGTGCGGACATCATAAAATCCTGATTTAAGTATTTGAAAGGCTGTCGTCACACAGGAGAGGAATTCACCTTGTCCTGGTTGACCCAGAAGGCAGAACTCAAAACACTGGGAAGAAATAACAGAAAGGAATAATGCTTCCTGGCATTTTGTGTTGTCAAAAGCTAAAGGCTAGGGGCAGCTAGGTAGACAATAGAGAGCCAGGACTACAATTAGAAGGATCTGGGTTCCAATCTCAGATACTTCCTAGCAATGTGACTGTGGGCAAGTTAATTAACCCCAATTGCAGAGCCCTTGCAACTCTTCTATCGTAGACTTGATTCTTAGAAGGTAAAGGTTAAAAAACAACAACAACAACTAAAGACTGCTTTGGGAGAGGGTGGGTTTCCATTCAGTAGAAAACTTCAAGAGAAAGCTGGTCAACCCCTTCCAGGGGAAGCTAAAAGCTTGTTTCCGTTTGGGTCCCAGTTGGACTAGAAAATATCTGAGACCCTATGATTCTAACTGCATGCCTTCTTCTCAGTGTTTAAGTAATACCATGCTTGGCGAACCCAAGAATGAAATTAGAAATTATTTATTTAGTGGTTTCCAAGCGCCAAGCACTTTGCTAAGTTCTGAGGATCCAAATATTTGTAAACAAAACAGTCCCTACCTCTAGGCGCTTGCATGCTATTAGGGAAGACAACATTTATAAAAGGAGTAATAGGCAGGAGAGGGATACTTTAGACAAAAAAGTGATCAAGATGGTGATGGGAGCCATAGGTCAAGAGATGGCACCTACTGGCAAGTGGTTTACAACCCGGTTAGGGAGGCAGCTCTTAAAGAATATGCTTAGGGCAGTGAGGTGGCTCAGGAGGTCCTGAATTCAAGTATAGCCTTTAACACTTTCTAACTGTGTGATCCTGGGCAAGTCACTTCACCCCAATATCCTAACTTTACCATTCTTCTGTCTTTGGATCAATACTTAATATCGCCTCTAAGACAGAAGGTAAGAGTTAAAAAAATATAAGCTGATAAGTAAACATGGCCCACCGACATTATATGAATTATTCACTCATTCATTCATCCATTCATATTTATGAATTGTCCTACGTGCCAGGCATTGAATGGGATGCAAAGACAAAACCCAAACAATATCTGGCCTTGATGCGGAATTCCACAAGTGAATAAAACACACACAGTATACATCAAGTATATATGTGTAAATAAATAGAGAATGATATTACAGGGGTGCTTGGGATCAGACCTGTGATTTCACTGTTATAGAAAACTCCCTTGAAGGGAATTCCCTCTACAGATGTAGAGTAGTTGACACTGGCTCTGAAAACTGGCATCTTAGAGAGCTGTGCAGGGCACTGGGGGCCCCAGAGTCACCCAGCCGCCTTAGCTTTTCTTGACTCTGAGGCTGTAACTCTCTATCTACACCCCAGTGGTGTCAAATTCAAGGCAAAAGCAGGGGCCACTAAACCATAAAGAGGGATCCCTGCAGGCCACATGTGGACTTAGAAAGCCACCTATTACTATCTATGGTAAGGTTAGAATATTACGTTATGTTAGAGTTAGACCATCTCTGTCCCATTCTATTTTTCTTTATTTTGTTAAAATTTTCCTAATTGCATTTTATTCTGGTTTGGGCCACATTTGGGAACGTTGCAGGCAGACAAGAGAGTGTTTGACATCTCTGGACTGTGCCATACTGCCTCTAAACAGGAAATATATACAAAATCATGTTGGTAGGAATAGAAAAACCAGGCCCGATTTCCTGTAGCCTGTGCCACTTGAGCTGGGGCTTCAAGGGAGCAAAGAATGCCAAAAGGCAACAGTGAAGGGGAGAAAGACCACTTGGAGCTGGAGCCAATCAGCCAATATTTTCTCTTGAAGATGATCCATTGGAATGACCATAGATCATGGCCTCCCTTAATTTGTGATCTGGGCTCCATCCCCTGCTTCTTGACATCCAAGTATCCTACTTTAGGAAACTTGTTTCTCCACTCTCTCTACACCTGAATTCGGGAAGCCCAAATGTGTTTCTTTTCATTTAGAAAATGTTATCGTACTGACCAGCACAGAGCAAACAAACTCCTTTATATTCAAGCATTTCTATTTTTCAGAGTCCTTTCAAGTCTATTATCTCACCTAAACCTGGAACAGCTTAGTGACATAGGCACCATGGTTTTGTCCCCAATTTATGGATAGAGCAATGAAGGGCAATAAAGCCTAATGACCTAGGCTAGACTGTAGGGGCACAGATTAGTGAGATCCAGGTCTGAAAGTCAGGCTTCCTGACTCCTAATCAGTGGGGAGAGTGAAGGGGCAGAAATCGGGTTAATTAATATTATACCACACTTAACAGGAAGAAAAAAAAAAGCTATGCGGCATTAATATGGTGCTACTAAAAAATGGATCAAGTACCAATTGGAAGGAGGTGATAAAGAGGGGTCAGGATCATCATGAAGCTAGCTAGCCCATAGGAGCATCAGTGAGCCTACCATGTAGGTAAACCCTCCTACAAACCTGCTACCTTTCCCAAGGGGCAGTGTGGAATGTTGGGAGGAGCAATGGAATTGAATTCAGAATTAGGGAGCTGGTCCTCAATCTACTGCTTATTGGCAGTGAGACTGTGTCAATTCTCTTCTCCTCCATTTCCTCATGGACCAGTTAGATGGTACATCGGTTAAACCTCTGGCCTGGAGTCAAGAAGATCTGAGTTCAAATGTGGTCTAGAGTACATACTAGCTGTGTGAGCTTGGGCAAGTCATTTAACTTTGGTCTGCCTCAGTTTCCCCAACTGTAAAATGGGGATAATAACAGCACCTGCTTCACAGGGTTGATGCCAGGATCAAATGAGATACTATCTGTAAAGGGGCGAGCACACAGTGTCTGTTACATAGCAGGTACCATCTAAGTGGTCGCTCTTATTGTTATTTCAAATGGAAAGCATAATACTTGAATCACCTACTTTACAAGATTGCTGTAGGGAGAGTGCTTGGTAATCCTCCAGAGTCTCCAGAAATGTGATCTCTTATTATATTTTAGGTGTGTGAGGTAGAAAATAAAATCCCTGATAACATAACCTTGGGGGGCCTGTTCTTTAGAGCAGAGCATGTTCCATTAGTCATGCCTTTCTTGCTAACAATGATGCGGGCTGCGTGTCTAATCCCGGAGACACGGCAACGCCACTTTATACCCACGAGGTTCATTCTCTTGTGGAAACAGCCAGATTTGTGTGAATGCCAGTGGGAGCTGGAGTCCCCAAGCCAGGCTCCAGCACAGGGACAGAAGATCCCACCTCAAATCCAACTTCCACCCAATTACGCTGGGACTCCATTCTGGCCCCAGCTAAACACCACGAAACAGTGGGTGATCTTGAGTGCCATATGGGCCACAGAAGGCTGCCATACCTAGGTACGACTGAGGGAGGGCTGGGTTTTGGCTTTCCGTCTGCATCTCCCTCTGCGTTTTGTCTGGGAGCTTTTATCCCCCTGGAACAAAGTTTGCAGGGCTTATTTTGAAAGGGGGAAGGTAATCCAATAGCACTTACATCCTAGACAGTTGAGAAATAGTTCAGGGTCTCAGCTTAAGTCCTTTATAGAAGACTCAGCCCTGCGTTCTTTATTCAGCCACAATGCGCGCGATTGTCATATCGGGCTCTATTGACTTCCTAACCTACCCACATAGTTAAGTCTTCTGTGCTGTTCTGAGGTTTCAGCGCCCAGAAACATTAGACAATAAAAAGGGAATTTGAGATCCCAGAAGAACATAGTTACATAATTCGTTATACAAATGGATTTGCAACTAAAGCAAGGCATTAGTCAATGGGGCAACTTCTGTGACCGGAGAAGTAGGGCGAGCATCCTTCGAGGGATGCAGTAAAGCACCGTAGCAAGAGGGGAAATGAAGAAGGGGGTGGCTGGGGGCGGAAAGCCGACTTGGGCATTTGTGCCTTCAAAGAGCTGACTGGATCTTTGAGCTAGCTGTCAGTCCTTGAAAATGACAAATCCCTTGTCCAGTGGCAAGTTCTCCACCAACATTGTTTCTAAAGAGTTTGTTTAATGAAAATATGTCTGGTTTTGGCATTGAGTTCTCAGAGGGAGTGGGGGCTCTCAGACAGGAGCTGAGCCAGCATGGTGCACCCTTTCATGATGCCTCTCATCCACCCGAGGCCTCCTGATCTGGTTCAGGGATACAGGAATGAGGAAAGGCGAGAGGGATGAGTTACCAGGAAAGACACTCCTCAGTTGGCTTGGCGGTCCATGGAGCCAGAGGCTAGGAAGTCCCCTGGTTTGCCTTGGAATTGCTGCTGTTGGTGGAGGTTTGGGAAGGAAATGGAGGCAGGGGCTTAAAAGGGTGCAGGGTGCCCGCAAGGTGCATAAATGAATGCTGCTCTGAATGGGGGAAGCCTCTCTCGTTGCAGTCGGGTTTCACAAAGGAGACAAGTAAATAACCAGTGAGGGACGCAAACTGTTTTTACAAAGAGAAAGAGTAGAAGCAAATGGATCCAAGATATCCTCAGAGTAATAATGTTTTCTGCCCACAGGGTTTTTTTTTCTTCCCTGCCATCGCCTGTGGCATTCAGCCTAATAGCATAACCCCCATGTGGGTCTAATGTGACCCCAGGTCCTTTAAATCACTAAATAGCTTAAAACCTGACTGTGCTGTGTTTTATTGTTCATTTTTAATGCCATCATGGCTGGCCAAATTGCAAGCTTAGGCAAAGTTTTCTTTTTTTTCCCCCTTTTGGGGAGAAGGGGGAAAGCTGAGTGGGGGTGGGGGGCTGGAGGGGTGGGAAACCAAGCCAATCAAAGTTAAAATAAAGTCTCTTTCTAGCAAGAGTACTGTCTATAACATGTTGTTCCTTATAGAAAGTGGGATATGGTGGCATTTGCCTGATTAACTTGCTCGACAAAAGTGACAGCTGCTGGGGGTGCATGAAGATAAGCTTCGTGGAGTAGTTCCGCCTTTGTACATCTGTCAGCAAAAAAGGAAGAATAGAGAGTGAAAAGAGACAAATTGGTCCCCAAAGGCACTCCATTCAACTTAGGAGGTTCTCTCTATTCAAGTACTCCCTGTGCATCTCAAGTACTAGGTAGCTTATTCAATTTCATTCACTCTTTAGAATGAACCCACAAGTGTTTAATTTCGTATTCTGTAGACTAAAAAGGGTAAAAAAAAAAAGGGGGGGGAGGTTTTTTGTTTTGTTTTATTTTGTTGTGTTTTTTTTTATCAGAGGCCTTAATCATCAGACAGGGTGATCAATTCTGGCCATATTAACTCATCACTAATTTACTATTTAACTCTCTGCTCTTGGGCCTCGGACCAAACCATTTCGAATGCCTCTTAAACAGTAACCCTGCCCCAGTGGTTTCTTTCATGATGTCCCTGCAACCCCCAAACTATTTGCAGAGAAAAAAAAAAAAGAAGAGATTCATACCTCTAGGCTGAGGAAAATGAGCTTTAAATCTAACAAATGGATTTCCTCCCCAAGAGTGTGGTTTGGGTACAGGTTCAACGTTTTTAGACATTTCTGAAGGAAGGGAGAGAAATACTATGGTAAGAAATAGTAAAAAGTGGAGCCTGGTTCACAGAGATTAAAATAAGGGAAAAAGAGGGAAAGGGCCTTAATCAGAAAGGAGAACCCAGTTGTATGGAGAGAAAGACTTCTAAGCAACAATAGTTTTGAACAATTTGGGGGCAGAGGGGGAAAGGAGGGGAAGCGTTTGCATACCACCTACTATGTGCCAACCAATATGCTGAGAGCTTTTTAAAAAAAAATTAACTTATTTGATCCTCACAATAACCTTGGGTGCTATTATTACCCCCTTTTTACAGCTGAAACTAAGGCAGAGGCTCAGTGACTTACTCAAGGTCACATAGCTAGTAAGTTTCTGAGGCCGATTTGAGCTCAAGCCCACGACTCTATCCACTCAGCTATATCCCTAGGTCCCAAACAGAAAAATCTAGTCTCTGTCCCCCATTTAGCAAATGCATGTTGTGTCCATCAGAAAAATCACCTCCTAGGGCAAGTGCCATTTTATCATTGTAAGTAGTCGTCTGGGGGTTTCCATTCCCCATTCTGATTGTCTTGAATCTTTTCTTCCTGCTATCGACAGTCCAGCTTTCCTCTTCCCAATAGTTTCCCAAAATTGAACCCCTTTTTCCTTTTCGTAAAGACCCAGCCAGCACATCCCCAGTCATTGCATCCAGCCTCTCGACCAGGTTCTGAGCAACACCCAACTTCCATATTGACTGGCATTTGGAAAGTTCCCAACTCTAGCCCTGGCTTTAAAAAGTGAGTTCCCACAGACAGTATCCAAAACACACCCCAAAAGGAATCTGACGTTCTCATTTGGTTGGCACCTAACATAAAGGCTGTTCATGGGGAGAAAGGGATGGGGGAGGACCTTGAGAATACATCTGAAATCTGATCACAGTTGTTAGGGTTTGTTTTCTTTGAATTTTAAGGCTTTGGACAATGCTTCCCAGTAGAGTTCTTTGTGCTAATGCTATCATTTGCTTGGCCAATCGCTGGCTAATTTCACCAAAGAAAGAATTCCCTTTAGCTCTTGGCCTCTGTGCATTTTTCATCTGGGGTACATGGAAATTTGGTGAATTTTTAGATTGTACTGAATTCACATCTGAAAATGCAGATCATCTTCAGGGCCTAGTCAAGAGCTCACTGGATTTAGGAGAAAGTTGTTGAGCTGAAGGCTCATCATTTTAACTCTTTGGACTATAGGGATTATATATGTACTACACATAATATATGTTATATTATATACATAGATACAGAATTATATGTCCTCTAGTTCTATTAAAAATTTACAGCTATGGAATTTATCTCAACATAAGATCCTCTGAAATGAATTGGTTCCATCATTCTATTTGCTTGGTGCCACACACCATATTGGACTCTGAGTATACAAAAACGAAAGAAATCGTCCCTACCCTATTACTAAGGGGAAACAATGTGGACACAAACCAATCAGTATTTAAGAATTCAGTCTTACCCTTCCTTCTTGATCTCAATACTGTATTGAGTTGTGATCATGGTTGGAAGTCAAGCTTTCTGTCATTACATCTCTACAGAATGCAGATCATTTACTCAATTACTAATCATTCATTAAAATCTGGCTTTGGTTTAATAGATTGAGCTCCAAATCCACTTTTGGTTGCCCAGCTAGGCTTTAGGGGATAGACACATTATCTGATGGAAGAATGAACCCCTGTTTAGTGGTGACTCTGGCTCTTATGTCTTACAGGGGCTGTCCTTTAGAGGTCTCTGAATTCAGTTTATTCATCAATTTAGTGCCCGGGCACTATGGCACCATGGAAGGAAGAGTGGCTCTGTAGACAGAGGACCTGGGTTCAGATGCCATGGCTGCCTCTGACTACCCATGTCACCTTCACACACCATCTTCCTCAACCTCAATTTTCTCATCTAAATGAATGAATGATTAAGAATTTGGTAAATACTTACTCTGTGCCAGGAACTGTGCTGAGTACTGGGAATACAAATGCAAGATGGCAGGATGAGAAAATCCCTCCTCTCAAAGAGGTTTTATTCTGATGAAGGGAATGAGAAAGCAGAGAGCATAGTCTTCTAAGGCTGGATCTTTGATCCCTTGATGTGCCACCCCAAAATGGAATCCAGTCCTAAATATAATAGACTTACAAAGGATTATGGAGACTCACCATTTGGGACTTACACTATGGCCACACTTTGGCATCAAATAATCAGTTGTCTAAAGGGCAAAGTCTTTTCTCTCTTCCCTAGGTCAGTGAATTGTACCAGACTTGCAGTCAGTAAGTCAGGAGTTCAAAACTCACTGCAAATCATTACTAATTGTGTGATCACGAGGAAGTCCCTTAATGTCTCTCAGTGTCAGCTTCCTCATCTGTAAAATAGGCATAGCAATAGCATCAACCTCACAGACTTATTGTGAAGACCACATGACCAAGGTTAAAACTTATATGTAAACAGTCAGCTAGAGTTATTATTATTCTCTCAGAGAATGGGGAAGCCTGTTCCCAAATCCCTGATACATCTAGGGGGAAATAGACTTCAGAAATTGCCCTTGAGGGGTTACTAGGGGGTTCGGTGGATAGAAAGGCAGGAATGGAAGGTCCTAGGTTCAAAACTAGCCTCAGACACTTCCCAATTGTGTGACCTTGGGTAAGTCACAGTAGCCTAGCTCTTACTGCTCTTCTGCCTTTGAACAGATACTCAGTATCAATACCAAGACAGAAAGCAACTGCCCTAGAAGCAACTGAGCTAGAATCAACATTTGATTTCTTGCTAATGTCCTTTGGAAAAAGAAATTCTACATAATGAAAGTTCACTTCTACAGTAGTCAGAAACTGAACCATTTTCTTTATCTTGATAGATGAAGATCTATCATGACTGATAAATCTATCATGGTCAAAGATATCAATTAACATTTAATCATCTTTTTTGGAAAAAAAAAAAGATAAATATATTTGCTTTATCTATAATGTGCCCATTATGTGCTAGGCAACTTGCCCGTGAGTTACTATTATAATAACCCCATTTTTTATTGTCTATTCAGGCCTTGATCATTAATAGGTTTCTTACTTAAGTTTTTGGAATCCTAGCAGCCCAAATGTTGTTGTGTACAATCACAGATTTGGACTGTATACCCACACTCGGTCTTGCTTTCAGAACAAGAAGACCTTTAGATAATAAGAAACAGTCCTTACACTTGGATTCCAAAGTTAAATCTGCTTCACTAGACCTTGACCTTGATAAAAATGTGGATGGAGATTCCCGAGTAAGCTGTATCCAACTGTTATTACAATGGGCAAAATCAGGGTACTTACAGTATATTTGTTGAGGTTTCTGTGGTTTGTTTTTTTAAGAGGCAGAATTCATGAAAGCTCAAACAATGATGTGAGTTGTAGTCCCAGCTCTACCACCAAATAGTCACTTTCTCTGGATCTCAGTTATATCATCTATAAAATGAAGCAGTTAGGCTAGTGGTGGTTCCCTCTCAGCTGGGGTCTGCCATTTCTAGAGCTCTGAATCACTATGCCTGAATAACCCTTGAAATCCATCCCAACTCTAAATCTTAGCATCCTTCTGATTAGGTTCCCCCTAATGTCCCTTCTAAGACTAAACTTGGATTATCTTATGAACAACAGCATCCACAAAACCAAATTATTACATAGGAACTTATTGTATGTCAAAGAAGTTCCCTTCTTTTCCCTCTCCTTTTTACATACATATGGACAGAGAACTAATTCAAATCCCACCTCGGACACTTCTTCTCTGGATAAATTCGGGCAAGTGCCTTCATCTTTCTTGGCCTCCATTTCCTTCCTAAGATGTCTAAGAAGATCCCTTCTCAACCTCTGTTAATGATACAGATTATAGTATAAATTGAGGCCAAAGATTATTCCATTTTTTTTATCTTTATGTCACCAGTTCTTAGTACACTGCACAGCACATAGTAGGTGCTTAATAAATAGTTGTTGGTTGGTTAATTTAGTATAGATGATCGGTCTGTCAAAAACCAATCATTCTCACATTTAGGCACCTTGATAGGCTCTGTGGATGGATACAAAGGAGAAATAAATACTCTCTGTCCTTTAGGAACTTACATTGCAAGAGGAAAGACAATGTATACATATACACACATAAACAATATACATTGTAAGAGGAGAGACAGAACATACACATACACACATTTACATTTATGGCTGCCTATTTTAATTTTAGATATTTATACTCCCACGAATATCATAGGACTATAAGTCCAGAGCTGGAAGATCCTTCAAAGGCAACTTCGTCCAACCCTTTCATTTTATGTTTGCAGAAACTGAGGCCCACACCGACAGTTAAGTAATCTGTTCAGACAATAAGGGTTCAGGTTAGGATTTGAACTTTAGTCTCCTATTCCCTAAAAATGGAAAAATGAAGGATCATTTCTTAAAATCCGACTTGCTCTCCCAGGTTTAGTTCCAAATGCACGTCTGCTGCCCAAGAAGGTATTAGAGGATAGAGTCACACTTCGAGTTCTATTTTGTGATTCATCCATTTCCTTTTAAACTTCAACTAATTCCAGTCCTTTTTGATGTCATCGCCCCAGCCCCACTCCATTATGTATAGCGTCCCATTGATAGGAAGGGATCACCTGGGAAATAGTCTCTGGTTTTCTTCGTGCCTAACTTTGGAGGAGAAAGCCTGGGGACAACTGAAAGCAGTCATGCATCCTGGGGCAGCTGGAGGGCTCCTGGGCTCCTGTGAACCCGTGGAACCCATGCTCATTCTTTTCTCTTTTTTTCTCTGGCCATTGTTCTGGGTTTTCATAATGTCATTGGAGGGAGTCCTCCAATCAAGATGCCTCAGAACACCTTGAATTGGAAAAGGTTAATCTGAAGGTCTGAGCTCAGTATTTCCAAAGAAGTTCGGGTCCCAAGACGACCCCTTCCCCCTCCGCCCTCCCCCCCCCAAAAAAAAAGAGGAGCTCGCCCGCATTTGGCGTTCCCCTGAGCACTCCGTGTCACCATTTTAAAGAGATGCGAACAGCCCGGATTGGTGCTGAAATAAGAGGTCGCGGGTGTGAGTTACTATGGTAATTGAGTAGTATCACCAATAGTTTTGCTCTCATGAGCATTAAAGCGCACAATAATAGACAAAGCACGGTGGCTGGAGAAAGCAGGTAGGATTGCTATATTCTTTTGTCAGAAGTATATAATGTCTTGTAGTCAGTTTTAAAGACTTCTCAACCCCCCAAATCTACCCAGCAGTCACCTGCTGAGTAATTTTGTCTGCTTAATCTCTTGCCCTTAACTACAAGCTTTCTGCTAATTTGAGGCAAATGGGTATTTGGGGACCTTAAAGAGGGAAGTAAGGAAGCTCTGACCTAGAAAACCCCATTCTGAAGGGCCGAGGGGACCGAAAAAAATATTCTTTCACCAATTTTGTAAGGCTCTTTTGAGGGATGGAGGGAAAATAGCTTTGACTAGACTGGGTAGCACCCTGGAAAGATGGGGTTTGGAGGGGGGCGGGGTTGGGGGGTGGAAGGAGAGAAAGAAAGAAAAAGAGGAAAAAAAAAAACTTGCCGCACACCCATCCCCACTCCTCCCAACTTCCCCCATAAAACTTGTCACTTTGCATTGCCATCAGCTACCACAACAATAATCATCCCATGCCTATTGCTAATTGCGAGCACAGCTGAAGCTCAGTGGGGTTCCTTTGCACAGTCTCAGGCCTTTATACCAGGCTCAATCTGTTGTATGGCTCTTGTTCACACACAAAAAAAACTACCGGCAAAGGCAGAAAGAGGCAGAGTCACAGGTTCCTTGTAATCCCCCCGCTTCCCCGCTGACAGCCCAGCCCTAGAAGCATTCCTGGTTTTGTCCTCCTCTTCAGAGAAGCCCGAGTGACCTGTAGCGACTGGTCGGGGACCTGCTTTTGAATGGGGACCGAATACTCCTTCAGGTGCCTGGAGAGACAGGGCTGCATCTGGCTTCTGAGATTCTGTGTGCAGCACCCCTGGGGCGAGCTGTAGCTTCCTGTAACATGCAAAATATGAGTGTGAACTCCAGGTTCATGGCAAGGAACAGGAGGTCAGGCCTCCATTCAGTTCTAACGAAAGGAGCCCGGAGTTTGCAGATGTTCTTGGGGATGTGTAATAACACCACCTCCCCGAGAGCAGAGGAACCCAGAGCGGGTTTGGAGGGAAAGAAAAAAAAAAAAACGTGCCACAATCAGTGCGCTACTTGCAGATTTATTCATATCAATTTTTGCAATTTATATATTCAGAGACAAGATTGCTATTTCGGCGACTTTATGTTGGATGGCTTACGTTTTGCGTGCTTTCGGTGGAGGGTGGGGGAGAACGGAGAAAAAGAAAGAAAATTCAGCTGGTTCCTTTGGCGGACTGGGGGGTTGTCAAGGCGACAGAGCCACCGGGGCAGAGGTAGAGCCTCCCCCCCCCAATATCTCTTCTTTCCCACCCTACCCCCCAGCGGTCACTTCCTAACTAAGCTTAGAGTTCCCTAATCTGCCTGTTGCCTTTGGTCCATCTTAACCACCGAGCTTGGAGGACAAGGTTAGGTGAATGGAAGATGATGATGATGATGATGATGATTATTATTATTAATAATAATAATAATAATAAACATTCATGTAGCACTTGCTATGTGCCAGGCACTGAAAAGAGAGTTAAGCAGCCTCCCAGGAAGGGAAGGTGGGGTGCCATCTGTAGGAACTCTGGCCATCCCATCCTCAATGTGAAGATGTGCCAAAGGGAAAGAGACCAAGACCTACCCTTGGCACGAGCTCCTCTCCACTCCCCATGCTGAAACCAGGGCGGCTCTTTCTACCTTGCCACCCTGCAAGATGAGAGGGAAATTAAGCCTCATGTGAAAGCTTTCGCGGGCAGGGCATTTGCCTCCAAATCAAATTCCTCCTAATGTATTTTCATTGAAGGAAGACCTTGGTGGAGCTAATACAGAGATTAATCCCCCCTTAGCCTGGGGAATAAGCACTCCTCAGTGGGCCTGTGTTAATTGCCAAGCCTTGGTGCTCAGATCATTTTAATGCATTTAAGAAATACATGATTTTTATGAATATAACTGTTCCATGCAGGAGTCGCTACTCTGGGAAGGGCAAAAGCTGTGCCTGCCTTGCATTATTAGCCTAATTCCCTTTAATTGTTTCCTATAATAAGGACTGCCTGAGTGTACATTCCAAACCTTAATAAGTCTGTGGTAGTGTGAGCAACGTTGGGGTAAGGAGAACTGCTGTCTTTTTGGAAAAGCAGACTTTCATGGAAAGAAAAGGGCTGAACAGGCAGAAGGGAGGAATTTCTGCAGCCTAGCAAGTATCACTTCACTACATTTGTGCTTGGAGAGGAAAGAGTCTTCATTAAAAATGTTTTAGGTGATGTGTCATGAAATTTAGAAGATGATCTCTCACTTTCTGTCTGTCTCTTTCTCTCTACCTGTCTTATCTTTCTCCCTTTCCTCTCTTCTGCCTTCCCTTTTCCTCTTTCCTCCTTTCTAGCTTTTTTTCTTGAATTTCTGCATTCTCAAGAATAATTATATTCTTAATGAAATGTTCCTATTCTTGGTCCTTGTATCACATTGAATTCTGGGACAGATATTTAGAGACTTTTTCCCCTATGATGAAGGAAGGAAGGAAGGAAGGAAGGAAATAAGGGAGGAAATAAGGGAGGAAAGGAGGGAGGGAGGGAGGGAGGAGAGGAGAAAGAATGGATGTACCAATATCATCAGATCTATTCTTTGTTCTTTCCATACCCAAGTCAAATTGTGAGATATTGACCCAATTCTTAGTGTAGATTAACTCCCCAAAACTTTACCTTAAAAAAGACTCGGATGTGGACTAGTTGAGAATCATATTATTCATTTATGTCTTCCTTTTAAGGGTTGTGGTTGCTTTTTCTTCATCTTTCATAGTAATTACTGCAGTGAAGAGAAATGCTGTAAGGTCTCTGTGTGTCTCTGAGTTATTTCAGCTCTGCCCCTCCAAAGATCATTTGTTGTTGTTCAGTCATTTCAGTCATGTCTGACTCTTCATGATCTCATTTGGGTTTTTCTTAATAAAGATACTGGAGTGGTTTAATATTTCCTTCTCCAGTACATTTTGCAGATGAGGAAATTGAGGTGAACAGGGTTAAATGATTTGCCCAGGATCACACAGCTATGAAGTGTCTTGAGTCCAAAGTTGAACTCAGGACTTCCTTATTCCAGCCCCCATGCTCTATCCACTGTGGCACCACTTGAGATCTTTTAAGCCTCTTTTTTTTCCAACTGTACTTCACTTTTACATACATATCATAATGAATGAATTTGTTGTCTCATTTGTTTTACTTAGAAGTTTGCAAACTAATTCCACAGGATCCTAGATGGAGAGTGAGAAGGAATCTTAGAGGTCATCAAATCCTTGATTTCCAGCTAAAATGAATATTCAAGGTCATCTTGTCCAACCAAATTTTTATAGAGAAGGAACCTGAGCCCAAAGTTGATTTGCTCAAAGTTGCCCAGACCTAGATCTACGTTCTTATGGTCTCCTCCTTTGGAACGTAAGCTGCTTGCAAGGAAGAGGGTGGAGAGGTTTGTTTCATTCATTGTATTTCTATCCTCAGTGCCTACCTAGCAAAGGGCATGGCACATAGTAAGCATTTCATATAAATGTTGATTAATTGATTGATTACCCACAAGTGGCTGAGCTGAGAAGCAAACTCACAACTCTTGACTCCAATGTTCTTTCCACTGCCCTCCCTAAAGAGACATCATAACATTGTCTCTAAAGAGACAACCTTGGCACTAGGAAGACCAGGGCTCAGATACTACTATATGACTCTGGGCAGCCACTCTACACCAGGATTGGGTGACTATGTCTTGACTGGCCTTTGATTCTGCAAAGAACAAGAAATTACCTGATTACAGTAGCACACTCAGTATTAATTTATTAATCTTTCTCTTTTCTCTCTTTCTCTCTCTCCTCTCCTCTCCTCTCTTCTCTTCTCTTTTCTCTCTCTTCTCTCTCTCTCCTCTTTCTCTCTCTCTCTCCTCTCTTCCTCCATTCCTCACACCTTCCCTCCTTTGCTCTATCATTCCCATCTCTCCACCCCAAAGTCAAGTCATTTAACCTTTTTGAGTACTGAGAGTACTGAAGTGCCATTTCTCTATGGTGATTCAGAAATTGCCTTCTCTCTGGTCTTTCTTAGCCCAAGTTGTGGAGGGAGCCTGGGGCCTTCACCAAGTTATTTAAACAAGTCAGATTGGAGGCTGTTGACTGTAGCACTGCTCTGTCTAAGAGAAGGGAGGTCTTCCTAGAGGTAACTTGGTGGCACCATGGTGCTTGACTTGGGAACTAGTGTAAGTTAAGTTTTGCAAAGACTTTGGTCTTTGCAAAACTTAACTTACACTAGGAAGACATGAGTTCAAAGCCTGACTCAGATAATTACTGGCCATGTGACCCAAAGCAAATTACTTAAATCTCAGTTTCTCCATCTGTAAAAATGAGGATCATAGTTGCACCTTTTCACAAGGTTGTTGCAAGTATCAAATGAGATGGTATTTGTAAAGTGCTTTTCAAATGCCAATGTGCCAGCTAGCTATAAGTCTTGAAATAAACATGTCCTGCTGGGTTTGCATTTAGGAGGGCTCCTTTTGGGAGAGCCCTTGGTAAACCTTTTTAGTACCAATAACATTGATAGGGCTGATTTCAGGTTAGGAAGTCATGTTGTCTTTTGTTTCTTCTGATGAGACAAGCAGGTCCTACCATGAATTTGCGATTCATATCCTTAAATTTTTCTGATTATTGAACTCTTTTTTCCACATTTCAGGATTTGGAGAAATTGGGGGATGGTCAAAAATTCCCTTTGAGTGGATGATTCCTTGTTTGAATAAGGGTACAGTAGCACAGCCTTTGTACCTTGCCTTTGAGGTAGAAATCATATCTCCTTGAAACTCTTGCACCTTCAAATAGAGATAAGAATCTGAATCTTCCTTCCAAAAAGCAAAGTCAAAATTCACAAGTAAGCAGTCACTTGGAATACATTTTTCTTTCCCTCTCATTAATGTACCTTCTCTATTTCCACAAGGGTTTTGCAGTAGGGACTGCCAGATGAAAGGGAGCTTAACAATTGAAATAGTCAGTTTGGGAGGGCTGCAGCTACTGTGGCCATCTTCTCAATCAAATCAATCAAACAGAGCAGGGCTTCTTTATGTGGGGGTTCCATGGAGAGATTTCAGCAGGTCTGGGAAGCTGGGTAAAAAAAAAAGTGTGTCTTTATTTTCATTAACCTCTAACTTAAGCTTAGCGTTTCCTTCAATTATTTAAAAACCTTATTCTGAGAAGGGCTTCAACCAGCATTCCAGAGGAATCTATGACACACGCAAAGTTCAGAACCTTTCAAACAGAGGCACCCAGGGCTAAAGTTATTGCTTGGTGCTCTTTTTGACCACATGAAGGACCTCCTAGCGAGGGCCTGCCCCAAATTGCTTGAGGGTGTGCCCACCAGTAATTGAAGAAGCCAAAAAAAAAAATCCACCCTCACTAGAGACCTCAAAGCCTACCTCATCAGACCCTCTGACTGGGGAGGAAAAGGGAAGTCCCAAGTTTTGTGCTCTCGGGTAGATTCCCTGAAATTTTTTTGAAAAACTAGTGCCTCGCCCTCTGCCTGGGAAACAATCATTCTTCAGAATCGTTCAGAGCATTCTGATCAGAATGGATCACATTCTGAACAATCAGGGCCATTGGCAAAGAATTGCATCTTCTTCCACCATTTGGAAAAACAAAACAAAGACTGGTCATCTTCAGAGGCTTGTTTTTAAGTTCTCTACAGAAGTCAACCCAAAATCCAAAGGCCTGATAAAAGTTGCCCCATTGGGCAAATCAAGGCCTTGGCCCCATGCCTAGAAGGTTGCGGTGAAGTTACCTATGAAACCATGTTTCACCTCTGAGAGATGCCATGTCTTAGAGAATAGGACAGAGGACTTATAGTCAGGAAGACTTAGGTTCAAATCCACCATATCCCCTAACTGCCTTTGATTATTGTCATTTGACCAGGACACTAAATCCGCCACGTCCTTCACAGTTTCTATTCAAGAAGAACCCACATTCATGGCTTAGCCTTAACAAAACTGTGGCTGTGTTAGAAAAACTGCAAAGAGAAGCCCGGTGTCCTTTTTCTCTGGATGAAGTTTTTCACATGCTCTTAAGTTACCCAAATTGTAAGAAAGAAATATATATCTCTTGAAAGTCTAAAAATAAAAGATTTCATTATAGTATTTTAGTTCAGCAATTCAAGCAGGCTTAGAAGGACCAGGAGAAGAGGAGGAGTGAATAAAAAAACCATCTATGGTCATTGAAAAGTAAAACCAAGGGTGTAGTTACAGTATTATTATAATTACTATAGTATTGTTGTCTTTCCTATTGTCTCCATGCCAGTAATATTTCACTGTCTTATTAGAGACAGCCTGGGCTTTAACAGGGTTTTATCCCTGATTGGCCCTCTAAGCATATCAGGATAGAGAGCTAGAAACCATTGTTGCCTTGGGTTCCATTGAAAGACTCTCTGACATTTCTTTGCCAGCCCAGCTCTCTTTCCATGTCTTCATCCAGATCTTTAGCTTAAAGGCTCGACTTTGCAAAGTTCACTATGTTTCTGGCTTTTGAAATCACCTTTAAAATTAGTAGAATTCAGTTAAATAGCCCACTGTGTCTTTTCTGGGTTTGAGTTGTTATCTCATCTCTCCTCCCCAATAAATATATGAAAATAAATGTTAGATGGATAAATAAATAAAAGAAAGGAATGATGGAGAGAGACAGACAGACAGACAGACAGACAGACTGAAAAAGCTCAACCAGATTCAGAATTTAATTTCTCTTTCATTTGAGAGGATGGGTAGGAGGAAAAACGAGTCAAGCTGGGTATGTAGACTCAGTCTCATGTGTCACCATTTGGGATGCTAAGCTAAATTTCACTTATGAGCAGTGAAATACCCCATGCCTTAAGAATTGAAGTTAAGTGAGCTTGGTTTTCTTGAAAAAAAAGAAAAGAATAGATGTATCTTAATATTTTATTCTATTTTTAACCTTTCAAAGAATTTCCACACTAAAATGAATAAACTGGGAAATACAGATCTGAAGAAATTGAGAGAAAATTAAAACTCAAAACAGTAAGATTTTCCACTTAAAAACTGTAGATGCTCTCAAGGAATTTTATTTTATCAAACCCTTACCTTCTGTCTTAGAATTGATACTAAGCTAGGGGAACCGAGGTGGCTCAGTGAATTGAGAACTAGGTCCAGAGACAGGAGATCCTGGTTTCGAAGCTGGCCTCTCTCTAAATATTTTAAAGGAACAAGTGGGTGAAAAAAAAATGTGTTACGTATTTACCATGTACAAGCACTGTACCAAATGCTAGGAGTAAAAATAGAAAATAAAAAGGATGTTTCTACCTTCAAAGATCTTATATTCAAAAGGGAGGAAACAATACATAACAGGGAACAATGGCCAAGGAGGGATATTTACACAGGAAAGTCACCAGGATGGTGACTGGAATAGGACAGTTGATTGACAAGCCCCTTGCTTAGCAATTCCAAGATCATACTGCTAAAATATGACTGCTAACTTAGAATCTCTATACCACAAATATGTCATGGTCTAAGGTGAGGGCTACATACAAAGTTAAAAATAGCAGGATGCAGTGGAAAAAATGCTGGATATGGAATCAAAGGACCTGAGTTCAAATCTCAACTTTGCCATATATTTCCTATTTGACCTTGGGCAAATTATTCACCTTCTCTGGGCTTCAGTTTCCTCACCTGTAAAATGGGGTGGTTGAGCAATGTGGTCCTTAAGATCTCATCCAGTTCTCAATCTAAAATCCTATAAATTCTGGATACTGGGTTTCTCCATTTTGAATTAAATGACTCCCAAGGTCCTTTCCAACTGTAAATCTACGACTCTGGGTGGGATTCTATGGTGAAATTTGTATTCTCTACCATTGTCATATTTGAGGCCAGTGTCAGAGCTAAATATATGTAAGTTATCTTTAATGAGTTATAAGATAATTCTTCATCAAAATCATCATTGCTATCATTTCCATAGCACTTAATGTTTGACAAAGCAGTTTACATATATGTTATATATACATGTGTACAAATATATGCATATATGTGTATATATGAAATCTTATTTAAGTCTTATAACAACCTTTTGAGGCAGAGCCTGAAGACACTCTTATCCCTGTTTTGCAGTTTAGGAAACTGAAGCCCAGTAAAGAAACTTACAGTAAGTGTCAGAGGTGGGATTCAGACCCAGCTCTTCCCAATTCCAGATTCAATATTCTTGGTTTTAAAACTAGAAGATACCTCAAAGGTCATCTAGTTTAATCATCTTCGTTGTAAAGTTTAGGAAACTATCCCCCAACAACTTATGACTTGCCCAGGTTCAAACAGCTAATAAATATATCAGAGACAAGATTTTCAAATCCTGGCCTTCCCGATTCCAAGACTGTCACTTTCTCCACTATGCCAAGTCAATGTCCATGTGATAAAAATAAAAATTTGCCCCTTGCTCTAGAGCAGGGGTCGGCAACCTTATTGGCCGTGAGAGCCATAAATGCCACATTTTTTAAAATGTAATTTCGTGAGAGCCGTACAGTGCTCACAGTGCCGCTCCTGTAACAGCGCCTGAAAAAGAATTGACTTCATGGCTCCTGCAGAAAGAGCCATATCTGGCCCTCAAACGAGCCAGATATGGCTTGAGAGCCATACGTTGCCGACCCCTGCTCTAGAGGTTGTCACATCAGTTCTAAAACAGTGAGCCTTGTCTTTGGATAACAAATCACTCATCATTCAATAACCATTTATTAGCCCCTAATTCCTAACAAATTCCCAAGAATCCAATATGAACTCAAGAGAAATTTTTAAGATAGGTTAATAAAGGGTCCAGATATTTTGCCCAGAAACTCTATTTTTCGAAATCAAATATGATTTGATGGTATATGATAACTGCCTAGCAGCAGACAACTTTGCAGAGGAACTGATTAGCCCCAAGAAAAAGTGACGAGACACTTCATTGAATATGAAACTCAATCTACTCCCAGAGAAAATAGTGTTACCTTCTTTTCCTCAGGAAATCGTATGCTTCTCACCTTGTCTTTGGTGTGTAATCTCCTATGCTAAGAGGGAGGGAGATAAGAGGGATGGAGAGTGCAGGAAAATGTCAGGGGAAAACTAAACCACTCAAGGCTTGGGTCAAACTCCCAAGGCTCGAAGAAAAATCGGTGGCTCCGATTGAACATAGCAGAGAACTTTGATCTTGGCCATTTAAAGATCCAAGTCATCATTCTTATGGGAGCCCTCAAAGATGGGCAGTACTGGACTGGCCAGACGCCTTAACGAGGCTATCTACAGTGCTTAGGGTACACTAGCTGGAAGGGCAGAAGCTTTCTTTCTCTACTGCTATTTTTATTTCCAAATTTAAAAAACAATTTAAGAAGTTGCTAATTAATGTTCCTGATGTCAAATATGCTTCTAAATTGTAAGAGATACTAACAGTGAGAACTATTTTCAGCAGGAAAAAAAATTATTGACCCAGAAACATGCAAAAATAGGGTCTTCTCTTCAAAACTTGTTGCATTACTTTCTGTTCCACTCTGTTAAAGTTCATCCTCTAAACTTATCAAGATTTTTAAGATTTAATACTTACTTCCCTTCAGTGGGAAGTTGTGGTATAGTCTGGCCTGGTATCAGGAAAACTTGAGTTCAAACCTGGCCTTAGACATTTGTGTGCCTAGCCTTGTGAACCTAGGCATGGCATTTTATCCCTGTCTGCTTTGGTTTCCTCATTGGTAAAAAGTGGATAACAACTCCCAGTGAAGATCAGATGAGATAATATTTGTAAAGTGAATAGCACGGTGCCTGACATACTATAGACACTATATAAACATTGGCTTTTTTTTTTCTTTTTCTTTCATTATTTCATCAGAGTAGGGAGATTAATCCTGGTGTGTTAAATCCCTCCTCCAATTCAAATCAGCAACTCCTCTGTAACTTAAAGTCCTAGACATTTGCCTAGAACATTAAGAGGTAAAGCAAAGGACTCATGTGGTATGCATCAGAAAAAAAGATTAGAGGATCCTAGCATGGAAGAAATCCAGTCTCTTCACTTTACAGATGAGGAAACTGAGGCCCAGAGATCTTAAAGGACTTGCATAAGGTTCCCCAAGTAGGAAGCAACAGACCTGGATGAACCCAAATCTTTCTGACTTCAAAGTTAGCCCTTAATCTACTACATAATGCTTCCACTCTTCCTTATTATTAAATGCTCATCATGTACGGCCAGCTCATCCTTTCAAGACTTGTGAATTTAGAATAGGCTTTGTCTATGGAAGGAAATAATTTCAAGAGACCCAAGACCAAAGCTCTGGAGCTTAGCTATATACTACGGCATAGTAAAAAGCTTTGCTTGGCATCAAAAGGCTTTGTTTCAAAATCTCAGCTCTGCTGCAGGACCTCCAGAAAGTCATATCACCTATGGAAGCCTCCATTTTCATCCATGATATGAGAAGGGCCTTGCCTGCATTAAAGCATCTTGTAAGCCTTAAGGCATTCTTTAAGTATGAATAATGGTAATTCTTGCTATTATTCAAATCCTTCTCCTAGAATTGTGATTATTATTTTATTATCTATAGGTGGCAGCTAGTTGACTCAGTGGATAGAGTGCTTGTCCTGGAGTCAGGAAGACAAAACTCCAAATCCTTCTTCAGACACTAGTGACATGACCCTGGGCAAGTCACTTATCCACTGTTTGCCTTAATCTGCTTGAGAAAGAAATGGCAAACCACTCCAGTATCTTTGCAAAAGAAAATCATAGAGACAGTATGCTCCACAGAGTCATGAAGTATTGGACACAACTGAATGACAATTATTTTTTTTAATCTTAAAACCATCAAGAGCGTCAAATTACAGAAATGTAGATGGGAATTATAGTAAAGCCTTATATGAACCACAATCATAATATTAATAGCTTTAAAATTTGCAAAGTACTTTACATGTGTTATTTCATTTAATCCTCACCAGTGAGGTAGATGCTATGATTATCCTCATTTTACAGATGAGGAAACTGAGGCCAGAGAGTCTAAATGACTAGACTAACATCACACATTTAGGTGAGTATGTGAGGTAAAAGTTAAACTCAAGTCTTCCTGACTCTAGGTTCAGCACTTTATCTGCTTGGTCGCTTTGCTGTCCCAAGAACAAAGAGTATTATCTCATCATTCTTCTGGTCATCTAATCCAGCGGGTGGATTAACACTAGAAGGACCAGGAGATTCAATTCCAAAATTAGACATAAAAATATTTGCCATTCAGTTGTGAGCTCCTCACAGTCTAATGACAGAGACAGGGACTACCTTTTGCCTTTGTACCTCGAACTCTAAGCACAATGTCCCTAGCATTATGTTCTTGGTGCATAGCAGATACCATATAAAACTTGTTGACTGATTGACTTCTGGATTTTAAAAAATTCACTGAGCCAACTCACTCCATTTACTACTTTGAGATAGTCTTAAATTTCCGTTCCTTTTTCAAAGACAAAGACAGAACAATAATAACAAAAATAGTTCCTACCCTCAAGAAGCTTTACATTGTACTATAAGCTCTCCTAAGAGGCAGAGCTGGAGAACTACCAAAACAATGGAGAAGGTTTCAGATGTTTTTAAACAACCTCCTATCATGAAAAGCCATAACATCTGTATTGCTAAAATCAAACTCTGCCCAAGGAGAGTATCGACCTGTACTGACAAGGAAGAACCAGACATCCCAAAATGGCTAACGACTGTTAGATGAACACAGGTTACAACCCATAAGTCAAGCTCATGAAGAGAAAGCAGTCTCTCATCTTCTTCCAGCATCCCAAACCCCTGGGATGTGAGCATCGTAACCCCAAAACCAAGGTCCAATTGCACTGCATCCCAAAGTCTCTTCATTGTCATCTCTTAAGTATAAAGTATGTCTGGTTGGAAGGGAGTAACTGAATCTCCTTTCCTTCTTTGGATGGGGAGCCAAAGAGGCTATGGGAATTTTTTACACCTCTGACAATGAGATGACAGACCAGGTGCAAAGAGGCATGAGCATCCTAGGGTTGCTTATGCTTGTTAGCATGGCCAGGAAGAACTCTTTTGCACTGCGCCCTGGATGTACGGTGTCCCACTCCACTTCGGTGACAGATTATATTGTTGGTAGTAGGCTGCATTTTTTTTTTACCCTCCAAACTCCATGTGGAAGAGAAATGAAACAGAATGAGCGCGGCTTACACAAAATGGGAGGGGGGCTTTGCAGCTTTTTTTTTTTTTTTTTTTTGGTGGCATGTCTCTCAGTGAAGAGAAAAGACATGTCACACCAGGCTTCTTGGCTGAGGTGCGTGGCTTGTCTATTCTCACAGCCAAAGCAAAATGCCACTGTCTAGAAGCCAGAGAGCCACATGCCTCCTTCGCTTCCCTCTGAGGCATGCCACATGCCTCAGGATGTGACATCCCTGGGAAAGAGAAGGGGTGCCCATTGGGAAGGAATGGCCAACCATCCAGGGCCAGCAGGTGGGATCCTGGGCTTAGCGTAGCAGTGTCGGATCTGGAGGCCCTTGATCTATGACATGGTGCTCCAGAAAACATCCCTCTCCAAATTGAAGTGTTCCAGCATGCTTGGGCTGCTCAACCCTATCTATTTATCCAAAATACCAGTCTTAGTCCCCATCCTAAGAGAGTCTGAGGACCATTAGACATGAAAACCGAGGCCAGCATGTGTAGGTTTGGGGACCGTATCCCGCCCAGGGCAATTTTGGCCTCTAGGTCCCAAAGACGCCAGACATTGTGAGAGAAGATGTTGGCTAGTTCTAGGCTTCCCAGGCATCTTTCCTATCCAGAGTCCTAGAATCCAGTGTGACTAGAATCCAGGAAACTCTCCCTTCTGTGTTTAGAGAAGTCTTTACACATGGTAAGAAAACCCATCCATTTTAGAATCGGCTATGGCCCTTTCTCCCCAGGTCAGGTCCAAAACAAGAGCAGAGAGCACTGTGATTCCCCCAGGCACTGAAGGGCAAAGTGCCCCCAAGAATTTTGAATGTCAACTTCCTAATCTTTAAAAGAGCAGAATTTGGCTGTCAGGATGCATAGCTGCCTTGAGCACAGTAGTGTGAGATCTTTTCTGTGTTCCATTCTAAGGGAACCGGCAATTGGCTGGGACAAGAAGAAGCCAAAAATTGATGCATTTCAAATATGACTTGGGGGGTGGAAATGTTAAAATTTTAAAAAACCAACCACGGTGACAGAGACAAGCCTCATTTCTTGCAAGGTGAAACTGCCAAGTTTCACCTTGTAAGAAAAATTCAAGATTAATTTTTTTTTAAATTAACTCTAAAATAAGGCTTGGGAAAACTGTGAGTGTTAGGCATAAACTGATTTTGGATGATCTTTAGGTGAGAAAGGGTGGAGTTATCATAAGAAACATGTTTTTATTTATGCTTTTTGAATCCCCACTGGTGTGTGATGTGTGTGTGTGCGTGAGAATGCATGGTACAAATTCCCTGCCCATTCTTTCTGCATCTCTTCCATACACAGCCGCATAGATAGATGCACCCTAACATTCTTTGTCCGCAACGCCTTCCATTTTTATTTGTAAATTCTTTGATGAATACACATTTTGTAAATTACAGTAGAGCGCAATGAAACCTGGTGAAGTATAAAGGATGAGGGTTTTTTTTTTACCCTGACACTTTATAACACTGTTCATATGTCTCCGAGTGAGATTTATGAATATATGAGCAGTAGTACAAAATTATACCGCGCCAGAGACTTCCTTCTCTGCAGGGGTGGCAGTCTGCAGTGACATAGCTTCAAGCATTTTTCACAGACAAGAAGCAAAATTTAACCCCCTTAAGGGGAAGTATGATTTCAACAGCTTGAAATGAGCTCATTTGTATTTGCTTTTTTCATCTTTCATAATTTTTTGTGTTAAGATTAAAACAGATTGCACAGTCCAGGCAAGGTCACATAAGCTGCTGCATGCGTGCGTTTGGGTCCTAAAGATAAACCACACTCATTGTATTAGCGCCTGGAAGCCCCCAACACACTAAGACATCTTACCTAATCCAGGCTCCTCGAGGCCCTCCCAGGCTGACTCCCAGTTCCACAGATGAGGTTTGAAGTTTCCTTAAGGTAAGTCATAAGTGACTGTGTTTAGCTCTTATCAGCGTAAAGAGTCATTGCCTGTCTTTGGGAACCAGGAAAAACGCCATCGGAGAAACGTCACGCAACGGTGTGCATTATCAACACCGTCAAAATAAGAAGAAAAAGAGTGTCGCTTCAAAGCCCAGCTAGGAGTGAATAAAAGGGCCCGTGGTCTTGTGCACAAAGTGAGGAGAGACAGAGGGGTTCAGTTTTATGTTGGCACACAAGTAGAGAAATTGAGGCATTTTTTTTTAAACAGGAAAAGTCCCGATAATTTTTTTTTTAATGTATGTCCGCCATAGTCTCTCCACGTGAAAATCCCTGTCAATCACTTTAATCACTAAACTTTGTACTTTCATAAGCCTAAACCTCTTGACCTGCTTGCTGGAGAACTTTTGTCTCTTTTTTCCAGCAATGGTACAACAGTTCCATGAACGTGATTTGCACCTGGTTGACAGATCGGATGGATTTGCAGCTTCATATTTATCAACTGAAAACTCTTATTAGGATGGTAAAGGTAAAAGATTAAACCCCCCCAAAATTTTAAAAAGCAAGAAATGTGCTTTTTTTTTTTTTTTGCAAACAGCTAAGGCCAGTATATTTCATCAGATAGCTGTGGCTTCTTTTCCAAAAGAGTAGTCTTTGGAAAAAAGAGAAGGAAAGAAAAAAATAATAAGATAGGAGGTAATCCTAAAATTCTTCATTCTAGTAATAATTATTCAAGATAATCCTCTCAAAAAAAATGTTGGCTGAGTGAGTGGTGGATTCATTATATTTGCTTTAAAAAAAAAAAAAGATGAAATTTGAGATCAGATCTTTGTCCTGACAGGACAAAGACCCCACGGATTTATCAGGCAACAGTTTAACAAAGACTATGTTCCACTGACAATTTCCCCCCAAAATAGGCTTATTGTACCCACATGTGAATCCTACCAATTAACCAATCCCACTTATAGTTTAATTAAATCCTATTTTGCCACTCTTGATTTCATGGAAATATTCTCAGGCAGCTATTTGGAAATATGTTCACTATGAGAATGTAAATCAATATTGCTCTGATAGTTATTTGAAGTAGTTTCTTTTACAATGGGTATATACAATCAACTCTAAGGGATCACGAAGGTGAGATCACATACCCTCAAAGTAGCTTTTTTTTTTTTTCCTGTTCGTATGTGTGTGCTCCTTGGACTAATGATAATTATTTCAGTGTGAAATCACAGTGGTTTACATGAAATAATAAGCTCGCAGAAGGGGGTAAATACGTTTTTGATCATTTCAGTTTCGATTCTAGGCTTTGCAGTGTCGTGTTTTAAAACATTCATATGTAACAACAATAAAAATAAAAGCCAGCTCAAAAAATGAGTAAAGCCCCAAATACCACTTTTTAAAATATTTTAAGAATAAAATCTAGCTGAATTTCTATTTACAAAAGGACAAAGACATATTTCTACTCTCCCTCTTAGATATTTATTTTTCTGAAGAGAACATTTTAAGAGTCTCTTTAACTCTAGGAGTAACTTAAAACCGATGGCAGCTTATTGAGGTAATTAAAGAAAATTAGGATTATCTGTATGAATTTGCTCTCAAAAAAAATTGGCCTTATAAAGACTCTAAATTCTAAAATCAGATCCTAGGAAGAGGTGCATGAGAACTGTTAAAAGCAATATTCAGCTCAAGAGGTTGATCTAGCTTAATTTTCAAATTTGTGACTCCAGCTGACTTAGGGGAGTGTCTGTTGGCCATTTTTCCTCTTCTGGCTGCTGGTTATAAATAAATAGCCTTATGTGGCACCTTTCTGTCTTTCCCTTATTTTGTGGGCATTAAAAGACAAGGTGATTCTAATTAAGTATATCATATTTATACATGCTCATGGATACTTTAGGCACACCCACACATGCTTACTGTATGACTGCTATTTTCCAGAACTGATCTATCAGAAGCCTTGGAACTTCCAAGGTTTTCTATAGTGAGCATAGCAGTGGCATGAATCTAGACAAAAGTGTCCTTAGAGACTATCTAGTCCAACCCCATCTCTTTACAAATAAAGGAGCCTGGGGCACAAGGAGCTTAAGTGATTCCTCTCTAGGTTTTCTTTAAGAAAAACTTCCAATTTGGAGATTGGATTCAACATTCTAATTCTACTAGCTAGGAAGATGTCCAGTGTGGAACCTCAGTCTCTCCTCTCGGTGATTTCTCCCACCCTGGACCTTGCAGGGATGTCCCCACACACATGGGCTTTGGCTAGAGGGTGGGAGGGTTAGAATGAAGTTGAATGACCTAAAGAATCCAAAACCAAAGTAGAGAGAGTTATACAATTGTAAATGTGGGAGGTATCTGAAGAGGACATCTAATCCAATTGCTATCTGAAGGGGATTAATGGATTCCTTCTATGTGCTGCCCAGGGAATGTGTTCTTCCTGGCAAGCTATGCTTGGGTCAAAAATAAACATCAGCTTTTTCTTCTGTTTTAATGGACAGAGCTGAGTCTTTGCCCAGAGCCCTAGTATTGACCTAGATTAGAGGACTAGGATTCCTTTCCTCCCACCATCACCAAAGGTCATTGAGGCTGGGACTACAGGACATCAAAACAAATGATGGAAATGAAAATTCGGTCCACCTTCCAGCTATTTGGTCCACACAATACTATGCCACAGATTTAGTCTTTCTTCCCTAAAATGACTAGAGATTCTGGAATTATATATGAACAGTTCAATTAGCAACCTCCACTCTTCAGGGAGAAGCTACCATTCGACCCAGAATTCATGACCCAAGATCCTAAATTTAGAGCTGGAAAAGCTTATAGATTATTCAATCCAACCTCCTCACCTTAGAAATGAGGCATAGCAAAAGAGAGATAACATTTTCTCTAGCTAAAAGCTAGTATTAGCCAATAAACATTTATTAGGCATCCACTATTTGTCAGGCATCATATGGTGTTCTGGGGATCAAAGAAAGACAAAAGATAGTCCCTATTCTTATGGAGTTCAGAGTTTAGTGGCTAAAGGTGATGTTGTGGGGACCACTGGGTAGCTCAGTGGATTGAGAGCGAGGCCTAGAGATGGGAGGTTCTGGGTTCAAATCCCACCTCAGACACTTCCTAATACGACCTTGGGTAAGTCACTTTATTCCCATTGCCTAGCCCTTACCACTCTTCTGCCTAGGAACCAATGCATAATATTGATTCTAAGGGGGAAAGTAAGGGTTTTAAAAAATAAAGGTGATATTGTAGGAAAATGTTTATCAGGATACTATCATTTAATGGAAGTAAAAGACAAGTCTTTTAAAAAAATTTTATGAAATCACCACAAATAAAAGGTTCCTGGTCATTTTCCAATAATATTATAGGATTTTCTCGAGAAACGATCTCTATGAGACTTCTTGAAATAGATGATGAATGTTCTAAAATTGACAAAGATTCTAGCATGGTAAAATCTCAAGAGATGGAAGGAACCTTTCATCATTTAATACAACCCCTTTTCCATGGCCTGAATCTCTTCTACATCATCCCTAATAATTCTCATTACCAAATGATTCCCAATCTATTGTTCTAAAAAAGAGTCAAAATCCTTTCCCAAATCCATACAGGAAAGACCAAATAAAGTAGATAGAATTAATTCTCAAGTTCTGCAAAAAGAAGATTAAAAATGAGTCATGTTCATACAACATATTGATGAGACGATTAGTGCCTTATCTTCGCCATAACTTTTGCTGCCTGTGATCCGTTCCCTATACCAACATACATATGTCTGTCATGTGAAAGAGACTGTGTGTTTGCAGCTCAGAACAGTTGAAATACCAAAAAGCAGGATGCAACTAAAAAAAAAATCGTAAAAGATCACAGGCCCCTCACCTTAGTTTTCTGTGCCCTGATTCTAGCTCTCAACAATTTATGGTGCTAACCTAGGAGGGAAAATGAGACCCAAGTGAAAGAGAGTTATGGCAGAGTATTTCTTTTGGTGGCTTTGAATAAACAGATAGTTCCAAAACCTCTACATCTGACACAGTGTCCCTGTTACGATTTCTCCTTTCTTATCATGAAATGTATTTTAATTTCTAACACACATAGTAACTCCCACATCATTGTTTTTGATTTGGTAATAAATAAAATGAAACACGAGCTTCTTGCTTTGTCCAGGGTCACACACTTCATGATCTTTGTTTAAACACAAAACTTGCTTGCTTTTTTTCCTCTCTCATGGTCTCTCTTCTCATTGCATCCTTTCCCTCCTTAGAAAACTTATAGGGACTTCCGATTGCAAGGGGTACTAGACTCTACCTTAAACAGCAAAACCTACGATACAATCCGAAACCGACTTACTGTAGAAGAAGCTACGGCCTCCGTGAGCGAGGGAGGGGGTCTTCAGGGCATCACGATGAAGGACAGTGATGAAGAAGATGAAGAAGATGATTAAAACATTCTCCCCATCCTAGAGGCCCTCCAAGACATAGCCTTGTAATCAATGCATGTCCCTAGTCTGTTATTCAGTTATAGCCACATTAGGGGAATTTTCCGTCCACTCTAAATGCCCATGAGAAGTTTACCAATAGCTGTGGGGCACCGAGATTAGCACCTCCATCCAATTCATTGGTTCCCTGGGTTTGTAACTGTAAATTCAAAGCAATATGGAGCCCAATTGTTTAAATACAGTTCATGGAAAATACGTAGACCAACTGCTCAGTATGTCCCTGTTCTAAGCAGAGTTAAACAGTGCTACCTTAGTGTCCTGTTTCCACATCGATGGCAAATTGTGGTAAAGATGAGTGCCTCAAGTACTTTTCATTTCCCTGTTTCTCTTTATGTGGATTCCAACTGCATAAAGGAATTCACAAATAAGAATACTTTGAGTTGTTTTTTTTTTTTTAAGAAGAAAGACAAATGAGGCTCCAAATACTTAGTTTTTGTTCTCTTAGATTGGCCCCCCAGAATCTAAGCTTGACTCTCTTGGGTCCTTGTGAAATTGTGTATTTTCTTGTAACCATACAGTTAGTCACCAAGAATGATAAACCAATGGATCAGTGTCCAGCACAGGTTAAGCCTAATTAAGAGGAGACACCCTATGCACCAAGCCCAGGCCCAAGCAATTGTGTTCTACCAACCTATGCCCTATTGAGTGTTACATTTTACTTTTTAAAGTTTCAATAATCGTATATGTTTAAAAAAAGAAGAGATGAAATTTAAATTACAATCCTAGACTATACAATGTGTTTATAATAAGATAATGGATATTTATTTCAGTAGAATGTAACCATAGTTTAAATTATTTTGTTTCACGATGTTTTTTATATATGTCATGTACATTCCATTTTGACCAGTCACTGCATGACCCTGGGGAACCCTCCAGAAGCTTTTCCTTTATATGTAAAGTAGTGGGTCTATCTTGCTTTTGGCCTTATACAAAGCCTACAGTTGTAAAAGTGTGGGAAACTGTGGCTTCTCAATAAATAACTATTCAGATGTCCTAAGGATCAAGTCTGGTGTCTTCTTCTATATTCCTTAACATGCTGTGGCTGGGACACTGAAGACGGGAGGGGACATTCCTAGGGAAAGGGGCTGATTTCAATCATTTAGTCAATAAACATTTATTAGGCACCTATTATGTGCCAAGTACTAGGCTGAGTTCTGGGGATTCACTATCTAATGGAGGAGATGATATGCAAACCGCTACGTACATACAAACAAACAGCATACAGGATAAGTTAGAAAACAACAGAGAGAAGGCACCAGAATTACAAGGGATGGGAAAAGAATTCCACATGGTTCTTTTGAAAATTCTCTTATTTGTGACGTCAATAGTGCAGAAAATTACTGGTGTGGAAATGCCTTCCACCAATATGTCTATAACTCACAGTCCTAGAAAGTTACCTGGGACTCTGAGAAATTATGAGACTTTGTCCAGGGTCACACACTTCATGATCTTGAATCCAAGGCTTCCTGACTCTGAAGCCAGCCCTCTGTTCCATTCAGTTCAATTTAACAAGCATTTACTTAAGACTTATGGGGTACCAGTCACTGAGCTTTCATTCTACTGGAAAGAAAACATGTTCACAGATAAGTTAATGAAGAATAATGCAAAATAAAGACAAATTAATTTTCGGACGGGAGCAGGCTAGAGCCACCAAAAAGGGCTTCTTATAGGGGATGGCACTTGAGTCAAGGCTCAAAAAGACTCAGGGCAGACTATCCACTATTTCACATTGTCTACCATCAATCAGAATAAGCAGGTGATTTTCCAGGAGATTTTAGACTGAGTTTAGGATTCAGAAGTTCTTGGGCAGTTCCCTTTACCACTCTGGATGTCCCCTGGCCCAAGGGGGTTGAACCAGATAACCTCTAAAGCCCCCTACAAATCTATGAACTGAAGAATGAACAACAACAAAAAATCATCAATTACTATTGGGATTGAGAATTTGTGAGGAATTCACCAATTATTCACAAAATAACAGACTTCTTATTAGCACAGGGGCAGGCACACAGAAAGCCACTAATAACACTTTGTTGATTGAGTGATAGGATTTAGAGATAGAAGGGACCTTACAAGTCATTTAGTCAAGCCTCTGTATTTTAATATTTGATGAGGAAACTGAGGCCCCCAGAGGTTAAGTGAATTACTAAAGGACATGCAGATGGACAATATTTGAGTAAGAATTCCTCTGTCCTTTGCTGCCCCTGTCATCTGTTGAACTGTAAGTTTTCCTTTAAACTGTACTATAAAATGTGTCTCTCAAAGCAAATAAATAGACCGTGCTGAAGAATTATTTAGCCAACATAAGAATGAAAGCAACAAAATGTTTTTGAGCACTGGTTTAACAGCTTTGTTTGCATTCAAACAATGAATGTGCCAACTACATATGAGTTTTACCTATTTATTGAAACGCTTAGGAGAATCTCCAAGACAAATAGTTGGTCCCACTCCCCACTCCCCAACATTCCTATCAGCAGTGTGATTGGCTGGTAATAGGGAAGGAAGAGAGAATAGTAGAAAGCCCGCTTGCTTGAAAGTCAGAGGATCTGGGTTCAAATTTTACCTCTTACCATTACTACCTTTGCAGACTTAATGATTTGGGCCTCAGTTTCCTCATCTGTGGAATTAAAGAGTTGAAGTATATGACTTGTGAGGTCTCTCCTGGTCCAGGACCCTGGGATCCTAACTTTATGGTTAAGTAACAATAATCCTTCACCTGAAAGACAGCTGAGGTACTAAATTTATAGAATGAGACACATTTTTGGACATTTAGGAATTGCTTTTGCGTGGCTATGCATATTCATTACAAGCAGTTTGTTTTGTTTTTCAGTGGCAGGAACGGAGAAGGGAGAAATAATTAAATGCTTGTTAGGAAAAAAATTAAGAATGAAATAAATAATAAATAAAATACAGTAAAAATAATAGCTGAGGTTATTACTCTCATCTTGCTGAACAAAGGCAAAGAAATTTAATGAATGGCCTCTGGTCACATAACTATCAAATGAGATTTGAACCCAAGTCTTCTTGACTCCAAAGCCATCACCATCCACTACACTCTATTGCATACATTCTTCTTTTATCATCCTCTTTTACAAGGGAGGGAAGGAAACAATTTGGATCATGTAACTTCAGAAAAATTATGTGGAAAATTGTCATTACATATAATTTGTAAAATGAAATATCTTTATAGAAAAAATCAAGGCCAAAAATTTTTTAATTAAAAAGAAAAAATCTTTTTGGAGCAGATAGGTAGCACAGTGGGCAGAGCATCAGTCTTGCAGTTGGGTAATCTGGGTTGAAACGTGGCCTCAGACACTTCCCAGCTGTGTGACCCTGGGCAAATCACTTTACTCCAGTTGCCTAGCCCTTGCCATTCTTCTGTCTTAGAACTGAAACAGAAGGTAAAGATTTTTTTTAATATATTAAATAAATAAAATCATCTTTTCCTTGGACTTTTAGCTAAATCAGTCTAAAACTTATCTTCCCCACCTTTTACCCATTCTACCCACAATTAAGGTAAATAAGGGGAGGAGGGAGGAGAGGTTGTTCTGTAATGAATATCCTTTTTAAATTTTTTATCTTTTATTACAATGAATTTGATAAGCATTAACAAATAAGATCATTTCCAAGACACGCTTTTAAACCAGGACTAGATGCAATGCCCCACCCCCATAGCCTTCTGTTGCTTTATTCCAGGGCACAGTGAATTATTAAGTAATTATTAAGCATTTATTATTATTTATATAATTATAATTAAGTAAGTAGTAAGTAAGTAAGTAAGTAAGTAACAATTGGCTGGGCACCTTTCGTGTTCTAAAAAGCTTTACAAAGCATTTTTCTTGCAATAACCTTGTCATGCCAGGAGTACATCTATAAAAGCCCCATTTCGCAGATGAGGAAACTGAGGAAACTGCCTTCCAAGACTCTAAGTAACTTGCCTATGGTCCTACAGTTACTAAGTACGGAGTCATCCTAAGTTTGAATTCAAGCCTCAGGAGCCCAGTCTAAGGTTCTTCCCATTATACTGCACTGTGGTCCATAATTTTCATTTAGTAGCTTGATAAACCCGTAAATATAATTATTCAATTGTTGAACACCTGGGAGCCTATCATGATCTATCTCCTACACACAGCCTACCACAACAGTCCCAATCTTCTAGGAGTTTGCAGGATAAGGCAATCGGGAACATATAAGAATATGTGGCTCAGCAACATATCTGTAACAGATTTTTTAATATTCATTTTGCTCATTTGCTCAGGGACAGTCAGTTGATCAGTAAGTACTTACAAAGACCTTCCTGCCAAACACTGTGTTAAATACTGAGGATACAATGAAAGACAGAAACACACTCCCTGTCTTCCAGAACCCTACATTCTAATGGGGGACCCAACCTGCAAGTAACTGACAGTAGGTAAATTCTGGTAGTAGTTGGTGCAAGAATGGGCTGGAGCCGGTTATAACCACCTTATGAGAGTAATTATTAAATTTTTGGTGAAAATGTTTACCTTGGAAATCAGCAGCTACTCCAAATTACGGCTTGATTTGTTGTTTTAATGATCATCTAGACCAGTGATTCCCAAAGTGGGCGCCACTGCCCCCTGGTGGGTGCTGCAGTGATCCAGGGAGGCAGTGATGGCCACAGATGCATTTATCTTTCCTATTAATTGCTATTAAAATTTTTAAGAATTAATTTCCAGGGCGCTAAGTAATATTTTTTTTCTGGAAAGGGGGCGGTAGGCCAAAAAAGTTTGGGAACCACTGATCTAGACTTTAAAAAGTGTTCATAGTGCAAATTAAACTCAAAAGCATGTGTGTATACTTTTTTTTTTTTTTAATTTCAGGAGAGCCTGATTGTTAAACATTTCCTAGTACATCTTGTACTGCTCCTTCAACACTGTTTAAGCTCAGCAGGAGTGTAGTTGAATGCGTAAGGAATAAAGATTAGAGATTAGTGAGAATAACAACTGGCATTCAGATAGGTGGACAAAGTGCTTTAAATTCATTATCTCCTTTGAGCTTTACAATGCTCCCTGAGTGTATAGAGTGTGGGCACCAGCAAAGTTAGATAGGGAAGAAATTGGGATCGAGGAAAGGAAAGAGAAAAATGTCAAGGTCTAATTGGATTGGATTCCCTAGAAATCATGAGATCAAGACAAGTAGTAGGGAGTTAGTGATTTATTATGGTCAAGAGCAATCCATTCCTCTCTTCTGACCCACCATGGTGACTTCTTGGGTCCTAATCAATCTTAAAGAACTTGACAAGGCTTTTGAGAAAGCTACAATTCAGTTCATCCAAAAGTATAAAAGGCACCAAAGTAACTTGTTCCCAGGGCAGAAACTATTTTCAGTTTTATACATTTCAATAAGCATTGACCACGTAAATACCTGTGATGTACTGGGCACTGTCTTCAATGCTAGAAAGAAAACATTTAAAAAAATTCCTTCCCTTAAAGGTCTTCCATTCTATTTAAGTACTGAGGGGAAACATGTTCACAGGTAAGTCACTACAAAATAGATACAGGGTAATCTAGGAACACTAATTGTTGCACGGATCAGAAAAAGCATTTTATACTTCTTGTTAAAGAAATTTGGATGAAGGAAACCATTTGAGAAGTAGCTGCAGCAAGGAAAGGCCAAATAGGCATGAAATTATGAGTCCAGATCTGAAATCTGTCTAAGAAAATTTCCAGGTATGTTATATGTAGAGTCCTGCTTTATTTAGACTGGCAATGGATATGCCAAAGGATAGCCAAGTTCCCTTCCAACTCAACATAACTATAATTTTACACAATTATAAGAAAGAGTAGACATGGAGAAATTTTAGAAGCAGATGTCACAAGATCTGGTGGCCATTTTGCAGGAGAATGTGACTTTATATTGACAGACCCAGCAATGAAACCATGCACCATCACCCAAGAGATGCCTCTTTTCCATGGTAGTGTTAGACAAGGGATGGATGATACTTGTGCCCTTCTAGTACATATATGTTACACTGCCACTTCCTGTTGCCTCCACCATTCATCAGTGGAAAGTAGAAGAGATGCTAGGATTCTGATTTCATATTCAAATCTAACTCTGTACCATCCTCCTTCAGAATGCCCAGGGGACCACAGTTCCTACAGATATATGCTGCCATTGTACAGCAGAATCGCAGTAGCTCAGAGTTGGAAGGGACTAACACACCTGAAAAGGACTTCCTTCAGACATCATCTCAATTGAGATAATATTTGTTAAAAATTGAGCAAAGAACAACAGCATCATTGATGCTTAATAAATACTTGTTCTCTGGAGGAATTCCATGTGAACTGGAATGACCTCCAGGAATGTAGAATGAAAGGATCAGAACCAGGAGAACCTTATACACAGAGAGGGATACACTGTAGTAAAATCAAATGTGATGGACTTCTCTAGTAGCAACAATGCAATGTTCCAGGACAACTATGAGGGACTTATGAAAAAGAACCCTATCCACATTCAGAGGAAGAACTGTGGGAGCTGAAACACAGAAGAGAAACAACTGCTTGATCACATGGGTCAATGGGGATATGATTGGGGTTGTAGTCTCTAAACAATCACCCTAATGCAAATATCAGTAATATGGAAATAGGTCTTGATCAAAGACACAAGTAAAACCCAGTGGAATTGCGCATTGGCTATGGGAGCCAGATGGGAGGAGGGGAGGGAAAGAACATGAATCATGGAACCATGGAAAATTGTTCTTAATTAATCAAAAATAAAATAAAATATAAAAATAAATATTTGTTCTCTTCCTTCCTCTACAACACCACAAGTGGCCATCTATCTTTCCCTGTGAAAACTCCAGAAACTGAAGAATTAATTAACCTTCAAGGCATTCCATTTCTCTTTGTGATAACTAATTTACTCAGAAAATCAGGAAATGTAGGCATGGGAATTGCTTTATAATATAATGTGTCAATGAATCTATGATTTATGTAGATACTCCCTCCATTGATTGAAATACGGTTTCCTGTCCTGTGTGACTCTTGTTCATGCCCTCCCATTCATTTTCAACAGGACCTCCATCCAAAGTGAAGGAAACCATTCTCTAAGTCTTTTAAAGTTACATGGGTACCAGTGAAGTACTTGAGAAACCATCCATCTGCTATTCTTTCTTCCTATTATATGACCAGCTCATCTTTTCCAGTCATACATTTGTTGGGCATCATTTACATCCGTTTTTTTAACCCTTACTTTCCACCTTAGAATCAACACAGTATTGATTCTAAGGCAGAAGAGAGGTAACTTAAGTGACTTGCCCAGGTCATACAACTAGGAAGTATCTGCTGTCAGATTTGAACCCAGAACTTCCAATCTCTGGGCCTGGCTCTCAATCCACTGAGCCACCCAGCTGCCCCCCAATTTTATACCCTTTCTTGAACACACAGCATCAGCGGTAATAGGTGAAAGCTTTCACTCCCCTAACATCTTCTGCATATCCAATGAATTATGTAATATTTTAGAGATTGTGGTAATACATAATACAATATAATAACCTTGAATAACACTAATTGGCCTTCTAGTCCAGACCATTATTATATCTACTATAAATAGACAACATTAAATATCATTAGACTAAGAAATAGACATTCTATTACCTTACAGTAAAAGAGTACATTAGATTTGATTTCTTTTTCTCAGACTTAATCCTATGGCTTAATTCAATGCGATGGATTATCATTAATGTTTATAGAGGCAAACAAGAGTGTGAGTTTAAAGCAATGAAGAGAGCAATAAATATCATGGAAGCTCACCCAGTGTTGACATATAATAAAATCCAGCTAGGAAAATTTTAAATACAGAAAAAGTATTTCCCAAACCAAGAAAAGACTTAACAGCTCATAAAGGACTCAACAGACATTTTTATTAAGCTCTGAATATGTGATACGGACTAGGGATACAAGTACAAAAAGTGAAACAGCTTCTACCCTCAAGGAGCTTAAACTAGAAGAGGTGAGGACAACATTATATGGAAGACTACTGTCCAAAGAATGGAGTATCTAGAAAGACACAGGGCTGGTGAGTTGATCCATCAGGCATGTCATACCTTTCCAAAAGTAATGGTCATCTTGATTGTATTATTGTGGCCAGAGCAAAAGGTAGAAAGATGGCAAAATGGCTTAGGAGGGCAACTAGATAAGATATGAAAGTGAAGCATGATCTGACCTGGGGTTGGATGTCAACTAGACATAGTGTATGTGATAAGTGTGCTCTCACTTGGAATCTAATCAAGAGAGATGGTCCAACTGGGTTCCAAAGAGGAACATGGATTCTGGAGGTCCCAAATATAATGTACTGGTCCAAAAAGCATTTCTTCTGGGCCATAGAAACAACAAGATGAAGGATGAGACATTTTCTCTTATCCTGAAGATCTCTCAAATCTCTCCAAAATAGAAAAAGTGGAAAGTTCTATATGAACTGATACAAAGTAAAGTAGGCAGAGCCAAGAGAACATTATACCCAATAATTATAATAATGTAAATAGAAAGAACAACCATACCTCCAAAATATCAAAAGTCAAAATTATAAAGACTAAATATGACTCTTGTGAAAGAATATGAAAAGACACCCCCTGCTCACCCTTTTGTAAAAGTGGGAGGTTCACAGATGCTCTACATTGCTCATGTTTTCAGTCTTTTTCCTCATTTTTTTGTCTTTAAAAATACTATTTGTTATATGAGCTAACTTTCTGGCAAGTTAAGGGGAGGGACAATGAGGAAAACTATAAAGATATCAATAAAAACTTATTTTAAAAAACAATGAAATATGTGGAACATTAAAACAGTGCTGAGCATCATGGGATATTTCTTTTATAACTATGGAGGAATGGTGGGGAGGAGCTTATATTGCTAATGGTATCACTATCATAACAAGCAATTTTATTTCTATGATACCCAGAGGTCCCTTCATCCATTAGCCCCTGTTTAGCTAACCCAGGTTCTGGCTATTTTCTGGGTAAGAATACTTGACTAGACAAACATGAAAATGACTGGGTAAAATCAAGATATTTATAACGTGGATAGAAAGTAATCTGAGAAGAGGCAGCAGTAACACCTGAAAGAACTGGGAAGTCCTGTTACAGAAAGTGGAATTTGAACTGAATCTTGAAAGAATGCAGAGAAATTGTCTCCTGTGAAACTCTCAGTTCAACTATCATGTAATTTAGAGTTAGCTACCCATATTAGTCCTTAGGTGTTATATGTTGTAACTCTGCTTCCTTAAACAGAGAAGATGCTGAATGAAACTGTGATGAGGAAACAGTTTGTAATTTCTTCCTCTAATTTTAACAAACTCTTCTATTCTGTACAAATAGCAACAACAATACTGAATAATGTTGACTTTGGTTCTGCTCCCTTCCTTTAGCAAAACATGATGTCATTAAAGTTTTAGAAGAAGAAGAAGGGACCATCAAGGTCATGGAGTCCAATCTATTCATTTTTTTTAAATGATGAAATGGAAGCCCAGAAGAGTTCACTGATTTCCTAAATGTGACACAAGCAGTAAATTGCAGAGCAGAGATCAAATCCAGCAGTCTTTCTGGTATACCAAAATAGACTCTCCCAGTCTCCCTACATGTATAAAGCCCTTTAAGGTTTATTATCCCCATTTTGCAGATGAGAGAACTGAGATTTAGAGAATCATAGGATCATAGATTTAGAGGTGAAATGGGCTTCAACTGGTTCGATTCCTTCATTTATGAAATATAGCTAACATCTATTTAGTACTTTAAGGTTTGCAAAGTGCTTTGCAAATATCTCATCTTATCCTCACAACAACTCTATAAGGTAGGTGTTATTATCTCCATTTTATAGTTGAGGAAACTGAGGCAAAGAGAGGTGACATGACTTGCCTAATGCATTACACAGTTAACGGATATCTGAGACCAGCTTCAAACTAAAAACTTCCTGACTCTAAGTACTGCCTTCTGTCTACTGAGTTCCATCCACTGTGCCATCTAGTTGTCTGAAGCCCAAGAAGCTTAAGTAATTTGCCTATAATCACACAGCAAGTAAGGATCAGAAGCAGGATTTGAATACAGGTCTGCTGCTGAACCAATATTCAGTCTACTACCCCATGTTGATTACCCTAATAAAATGAATTCTGCAGTCACTCAGTTAGTAAATGTCAGAATCTCCCTTAGCTCCAAATTTATTGTTTCTTTCATTACATTTTTTCTTGTTTGGAGCCATAACCTACAGATTGCTTTTTAGAAAAATAATAAATCTCTGATATCACTTGTTTACTAGCCATTTGTCATTTTCTTAATTAAAAAATAATCGATGAATGTTTTTTCAATGCTAACATTGTACCAGGCACTGTTAAGTTCTGGATACAGAAAGGGACAAAAAACAGTCCCTACCCTGAAAAGATAATACTCTCAGGTCTTTAGACACAGCCTAACAGCCTGGGTGCTAATGTCTTAGTTTCCTCATTACAACCCTCAAGGAGCTTGCAATTTTATAAAGGAAACAACAAACAACTATGTAGAAACAAGTTATACAGAGGACAGAGAGGAAATAATTAAGATAGGGAAGACAAGAATTGTATGGAGGAAGGCTTCCTGTAAAATATAGGATTTTACCTGGGAATTAAAAAAAGCCAAGAAGCAGAGATGAGGGAAAGAGAGCTTTTCAGGAATGAGGGTTAGCCAGAGAAAATGCTCAGAGCTGAGAGAGAGAGAGAGAGAGAGATTGAGAGAGAGAGAGAGAGAGAGAGAGAGAGAGAGAGAGAGAGAGAGAGAGAGATTGAGAGAGAGAGAGAGAGAGAGTCACATTGTCACATAAGGGAACAGCAAAGAGAACCTTACTACAGAACCAGAGAGTATATCATCAAAAATAAAGTTCCAAAAGACTTGAAAGGTAGGGGATGGAAAGAAAGAAAAAGGAAGGAAGGAAGGAAGGAAAAAAAAAGAAAGGGAGAAAGAGAGAAACAGAAACAGAGAAACAGAGAGAGGGAGGGAGGAAGGAAGGAAGGGAGGGAGGGAGGAAGGGAGAGAGGGAGGAAGGAAGGAAGGGAGGGAGAACTTGTAAAGCTAAAAATTTCATTGTAACTAAAATCCATCTTGCCAGCAGTTTCCCAAATGTCACTCAACTCTCAGTCCCAGTTTTACCTAATATAGAAGTTCCCAGTGGTTTCGGTTCTGAGAATCCCTTTCAACAACAAAATGTTTTGTGAATCCCCAGAATCATTTACTATCCCACTGATAACATTCTTTAAGATTTACTCATTATAAATGCTTTCAATAACTACGATGATAACTCTTGACCAAAAAAACTCCAACTTAAAACTAATATGGTGTAATTACAAAATGTAACATTTTATTTTACTTAAAATTATGAAACTCAAAAACAAAATTACAAAAGTACAATAAAAAATAATTCTTTATTAAGGAGCCATTAAAGAATTCCTGGTGTGAACTCTTTGGATCATCTTTGCAAACTCAAGGGATTCACAAACCACTGAAACATAATGGTTCCACCCCCAATTTACTTTTAGAATTATTTTGATTTTGATCCAAAATCAAGGAGACATTATAGTGTAAAAGAAAAAAAGTACAAGATTCAGAGGTGTACAGATCATGTATCTGTGTTAGTTGCTAATCAGAAAAATGGAAAAGAACTTGAATTCTTTCATTCAGTAAACAAGCAGTTTTGAAAAGATCATTTCTTTTCCTTTCTTCCATATCAACAAACATTTAGTAAGCATCTAATTGGAAACAATTCAGAATCCTATATCCAAGAACCCTGGAAAGAGATACATTGCCCAGGCAACCAGTCTTCCCTCCATCCTGGCCTTGCAGCCATTGACCAGGGGAACCTTTTTGGACAAAGACTCTATCATTCTCAATAATGCTCCCCTTATCAGACTGATAAGCACCATCCCTTCCCACACCCAAGACCAACTATTTCCAACTTGGAGCTGAGCATTGGCCCAACTAGTTCTCTCAAAGGATTTGTACTTACTTCTCAATCTCTGCTAGAAAGGGACTGGAGAAGCCAGACCCAGAAATTCTGAACTGGGTTGAGGGACAAAGCTGGAAAACCAGAAGTATCGAGGAGGACCTAAGCAGGGAGAAGCTTGGAAGAAATCACTTTTTGAGTTCTTATCTGAGATTGTTTGGATCCCTTGGCTTCTTAGGTCCCTTCTAGGACCCTCATGTCACTTTTAGTGAATTCTGGACCTTTCCATCTATCTGGAGGATAAAGTTTGTTCTATGTATCATCTTCCCCAACTAGAATGTGAGCAACTTGGGAGCAGAGACTGTCTTAATGCTTCTATTCCACCAGTGCTTAGTGGAGTTCTTGGTACAGAGTGAAAATTAATAAATACTTTTTCATACATTTATTCAAAATCTGAGATTTTGAGTTACTCTTTCAAGAGCCAGAGCCCACATTACCTTCTCATGGCTCTCACGAACAGTCAAGAAGCAATAACATCTAGTCATACTCTTGCCACCAGAAGGTGCTAGGAGGAACTCTCTCCCCATAGTTCTCACCCTCCAGGATAAGAGCCATGACTTTCCCATTCAGACAGGCCTGGCCCACAGCACCCTGCAATAAAGTCCTATCTGAGAGTCCCCATTATCATCAGGAGACGATTTAGTCAATAGCCCTGTGCTGGGCCAGGCTGGCCTCCCCTTCAGCTGATAAATCCCAGCCTACCTTCCTCCTCTGCCTCTTCCTTCATAAGTCCAGCTTCTATTTCTTTCCTTTTTTAAACCTTTACCTTCTGGGGTCAGCTGGGTGGCTCAGTGGATTGAGAGCCAGGCCTAGAGATGGGAAGTCCTGGGTTCAAATCTGGCCTCAGACACTTCCCAGCTGTGTGACCCCTGAGCAAGTCACTTGACCCCCATTGCCTAGCCCTTACCACTCTTCTGCCTTGGAGCCAATACACAATATTGACTCCAAGATGGAAGGTCAGGGTTTAAAAAAAAATTACCTTCTGTCTTAGAATCCATACTGTGTATTGGTTCCAAGGCAGAACAGCAGTTAGGACTAAGCAGCTGGGGTTAAGTGACCTGTCCATGATCACACAGCTAGGAAGTGTCTCAGGTCAGATTTGAACCCAGGATCTACCATTTCAAGGGCTGGCACTCTATTCACCAAGCCACCTAGCTGCCCTTCCAGCTTCGATTTCTACTAGGGATCATCAGCAAATCTCTCTTCAGGTATGTGCTAGAGCCAATTGTTAAATTTTCAGTGCGAGCATTTACACCTCAAAAATCACTAACTGAAATGACTGATTGCTAATTGTCTCAGCTCAAGAAAGTGATGGGGAAAATGTTCACAAAGTAGATTAAACTCAATAGTGTGATATTTGTACATTTTTTTCCTCCAGGAGAGCCAGTTGTTAAACATTTAACACCCTTAATATATAGCACATCCTTCACTCTCTGTTTCCTCCCCTTCTTGTGACTTCCATGATAGAGGTACAACATCAGTAGACATTTGAGGATGGAGACTCTCTGAAGGCAGTGCTCCTTGGGTGTAGTGTCCCTCTTCACCTCTTCTACCCACCTAGTCCATCATTATGGGGGGATACTTTCACCTTGCATTACTTGTTGGCCATTCTCCCCAATGGGTCTTAATGACTGAATCCTGAATAATAGTAGCTAATATTTATTAAGTACCTACTATGTGCCAGAAAAAGAGCTAATCTCTTTTCAATTATTATCTCATTTGATCCTCACAATAACCCTGGGATATAGGTACTGTTATTATTGTTATTCCCATTTCACAGATGAGAAAACTCATCTGTAAAAAAAAGAGAGGTTAAGTGACTTGCCCAGGGCCATCCTGATTGCAAAATCAGCACTCTATCCACTGTACCACCCAGCTACCCATCTGATTGAGGCGACAAAAGTTGTCTCTCTTTACCAGCTCTCTTTGCCTCTTTCATAATGAAAGTCATCTCCGATTTATCCTGGAGGCAATTGGGAGCAATTGAATAGTTCTGGGATAGAAGTTATGGTGGGAAAGGGGGGTGGTCAAGACATGGTTAGATCTGTGGTTTAGGAATATCCATTTGGTAGTTATGTGAAGAATAGGTTGGAGAGAGAAGAAACTGGAGGTAAGTATGCCAAATAGAAGACTGCTAGAGTAATTCAAGGGAGGGGTGGTGAAAACCTCAACATAAATACAGTGTGAAAGAAGGGGATGGATATGAGAAATGGTGTTGAGGTAGGATTTCCAAGACTCAAACTCTGATTGGATTGGGAGGGAGAAGGGAAAGAGGTGTTTAAGTAAAAAGGAGTCAAGGATGACTCCAAGGTGGAGAACCAAGGTGCCTAGAGGATAGAAATATCATCAGCAGAAATTGGAGAGATTGGATGAGGAATAAGTAAATTGGAGAAATTATGCAATGGATTCTGTAATGAATGTGTTGTTTGAGAGCTCCTTGAGGGCACAGATTGTCTTTTGTCTTTCTTTGAATCTTCTGAGTTTAGTATTGTGTCCAGCACAGAGTAGGCACAATCTAAATTAGATTAAATTAAATTAATTAAATAATTAATTGGGTGATTTAAATTATCTCTTTCCAGTCATAGCATCCCGTTCTTCCCTTCACATATTCTAGTGACCAGTAATCTTACCTTCTTGCTATCCCTCAAATACAGGCTCTTTCTTGTACCTGAAATTCTCTCCCTCCTCATCTTGGCTTCTTAAAATACTTGCCTTCTTCCTTCATAGCTCAGCTCAAAACCCCACTTCCTCCTCGAGACCTCTCCTAATCTCATCAACCGCTGGTACCTGCACCCTCCCATCCCTCCCCCAAATTATCTTCCCTTTATTTAATTTATATACTTTTGGTGCTCCTTTGAGAGTATAAATTGCTTTATTTTTTACTTAGTTACCCCATGGACTAGCATAGTTGGGGCTTAATGAATAATTAAGGATGATTGATTGATTGATTAACTGGGGTCCTCTCCATCCACAATAAGTATATTATCATAACCAACTTGGAAAAGCCAAGGAACGAATCATTCAAAAAGGAAGGCGAAGATTTTATCTCATAGCAATCCCTTGGTACTCAACTTTTAAAAATCAATATTCATCATTTATTCTAGGTTGTTTTGCTTCTTCCTCTAAATACTAAATTATCATCTGTTTTCCTTCTTATGAAAACGTGGATTTCATCTAAAGTTGCAAATCTGCATTTGTTGTAACTAAGCAAAATATGAAAAAAAAAGTGCAGATTATATGCAATCTGCCAACAGAGTTCTGTACCCTGATGAAAATGCCTTACGGGTCAAAGAAAAACACTGAGCAACAAATTAGTCACAGGCGGCAGCTAATAGAGAGATCAAGTGATTAAAACGAATACATGCAACTAAAAAATAAAGAGGGAAGTCAGGAGCACTTTTAATGATTAAGGCAAAAGACAGGCCAAAAGTACACAAATAAGATTCTGATGATATTATAAGAATTGATCGTGGAATGGCAAAAAGCAGTTGTAAACACGGTAAACTTGGCATGTCCCACTCTGTCCGTCAGAAACATCTTGGCGTGTTTCCTGGGCATTGAAGACAATTGCGGAGAAGGAACAGGGCTTTACTTAAATGCCGTCACAAGAAACATTGGGTGGAAAATGATCCTTGTCAATTTCACAGGGATTTTTGGAAAATTTGGAATGTCTTACAAAGACAAGTAAAATATAATAGGGCACAGACTTATGATATTCATTATTCAGACAAGTCACAGAACAGGCTTCGAGCTTCTGTTCCATCAGTGTGACATTTACACTTCATGCCTCCAATACCTCCTGTGCCTACCATGGTTCCTTGAACATAGTAGGCGCTTTTCATGTTGCCAAAAAACTAGCAACACAGTGGGTACCCACCAATTAGGGAATTATTGAACCAATTGTAGTGTATTAATATAAGGGAATATTATAGCATCCTAAGGAATATAAAATTCAGTGACCCATGGGAAGACTCAAGTGAAATGATGAAGAATGAAATAAGCAGAATCAGAATGTCATGAACAGTGATTACTGAGAAATAGAATAGGTTGCCTTCAGAGTGAAAGAGTAGGGAGAAGAAAAGATAGGAAGAGAGGAGGGGGGAAGAAAAGAAGAGAGGGGAGAAGAAGAAATCAGAGGAGATGGGAAGACAAGAGGAGAGGAGAGGAGAAGAGAGGAGAGGAGAGGAGAGGAGAGGAGGGGAGGGGAAGGGGAAGTATTAGGAAAGATGGGAAAGGAAAGGAGAAAAACAAGAGGAGTGCACATAATTGCAAGCATATCCAACAACAGTAGGCTCAGCTTCATTTGAATCATCCCCTATTTAGTTCAACACTTTCATTTTATAAATGCAGAAACTTAAGTCCTGAGACACTGAGTGATTAGCTAAAAGTCACAAAGCAATAAGTGACAGTTCTAGGATTCAAACCCAGGTCCTCTGGCTCCTGCTCCAGAGTACTAACATACTACCCTAGTCATGGCAACCTTGCTATGGGTTTCCTATATGATGCTACAATCAAAATGATTGTCAGTATTTTCTGGTCACAGACAACCTCACCAAATTCTCAAATGTCGACCACAAGTATCATTTCAACTTGATGAAATAACCCAGATGATTTTTCTATCTAAAAATTTCTGAGGCTGGTCCTAAGGTAGTGAGTTATCTCAAATGACTGTTCACAGTCAGTTACAGATCGATCTCCTTGTTCTCTCTTTCCCTCCCTTCTCACTACTGCACTCGACTAGTCTAAAAAAAAAAAGATTTCTGAAACAACTTGATATAGTGGGTATAGATTTCCTTGGAGCCAGTAAGACCTAAATTCAAGTTTCACCTTAGGTAGAATTTGGCTTCTCAATAGTTCAAGGCAATTTTCAAAGACTGAAAAATGCAAATGTAGATTATTTGCATCTGTTGAGTAGTTTCCAAAATGGAACTCTAACATATTGATGACATCAGAATCTAGACCAAAAAGAAAACACAAATATATAATTATAGTGTATATGAAGCTAGAATAACTTATGATCTGCCCAAGTCATACAAATAATATATGACAAAAAGAAAAGTATGACATCCTGGGTCTCCAATTGTCCACTCTACCCACAACCTCCCACATGTCAAATTAATTTGATGACATCATTACTGTTCACATGCAAAAATAATAAGCATGGAAGATAAGAGGCACACCCTGTCCCAAAGCCCATTGGTATGGGACTTTCCCCTGCCGTGCCCTACATGAGGGACCAGATAAACTGAGATCGAGAAAACCTTAATATCAGTCCAGTCTTCTTCAAGTGTCCAGTTGCTTTGAATGTTCCTGGTTTCTAGCTTTCAGAGGGAAGATGGAAGAGGGCATCTGAACTTCAGGTAGCTGAATGAAAAGACTCTGGGAAGATTTTGAGAGGAGCCAGCAGCCTCCATGTCCCTGTTCCCAGTTTGCTACACTAGAGACTTTGGAGAGTTTCCTGTTGAGTGAGATCTAAGATGTTTTCTCTTGCTTAAACAGAACTACCTTGTTCTTGGTGAGAGCTCTTTCACTGGATTGCCTGGTATATATTGCCCTATGTATTATTTCTCTGATTTACATTTTGTTCTGGACTTGGATAAATGCATTTCTTTTCTCCCTACTATGAGTGTTCATTGTGGGACTGCTATTTAGAGGGAAAGGAGTCAAGACTTGGATATAGTTAAGGATCCTGCTTCTTCCCATTATTTGACACAAATTTCAGAAGTTAGATTGAATCTGATCAGATCCCCTTGACTAACAACATTTAAGAGATCAGATAGAAACAATTCCAGCCTTATATCCCCTCCCTCCGAGGAGAGCAGTGAGGAGGGCTATAACCCCAACTTCTTGCTTCTCCTCTCCACAGGAATGAAAGACTCCTTTGGAAAAGGGCAAGGAGAAAAAAGGCTAGAGATGTCCTTTTTGCCTCCCTTTGAGCCATACAACAGTGTCCAATGCTACAGGCAAGGAGAGAGCCCTTGCCATAAATGGGCTCTCAATACACAGCGGCTCTACTTATACATGGAAATAATATTGGCGGGACTATGGGAAGATGGACACAGGGAGTGAGGTGTGGTTGACAGAACTGTGAATTAGCCCCACCATTCTTTAAAACAATTTGGAATTGTGAAAGAGAAGTCATTAGCTTGTCCAAACCCTTTGACCCTTTGGTTACTGGATCTACATATCTAAAGAAGTCAGTGACAGAAAAAAAAAAGTCTAAAATCCATCGAAATATTTTTATCAACACTCTGGAAGGTGAAACAAAAAATGACACATATAACAAAATCATAATCACATAATAGAAAAGTAATGTTTCCCAGGCAATTTGTAATCACTACATCCAATCCAAAGAACAGTTTATCTCAGTGAAATCTTTGAGGTCACTTGGCTCCATAACTAAAGCCTGGGATCTTGGGATTCAACAACCAAAAAATAAAGCATAGCATCTACCCAAAACAAAACTCCAAATGGGCAGAGGGCTGTGACTATAGCCTACAGGCTTCTGTCATCCTGAGTTGTTCCAATGGAGGAAATTCTTTAGGAGAACACCTGGAATGTCCTGAGTTCAGGAACTGTTTGGCCACTCCCTAAGGGCTATGAGGACTGAAGTTAAAATCACTTCCTGGGTCATCAGTGTTCCCCTCATCTATTTATTGCAAGGTTGGATTAATTAACAAGTGTATGGTCGTATTTCACAAAAGAACAGTCTAAGCGTTCGGTTGGGATTGGGCAGCAATGTGGTGTGCCAGCTGTGTTTTTCCTGCCCACTGAATTTTGAATATTTGCTTTTGTGGTTTGAAGAAGGGGAGAGAACTTCTGTTCACGCTCTTCTCCCTCCATCTCCCCACCAGAATTCTCTCCAAGCCTCCACATGTCACAGAATCGCAGATTCTACTGTTGGAAGGATCTCAGAGGAGCAGAGATTTAAATTTGGAAAGGACCTCCCAGATAACCAGTCTAAGCCCTTCAGTTTCAGAGAAAAGGAAACTGAGGACAGGAGAAATGTAAAATGATTTGTCCAAGGTTACAGAGATAGTAAATGAGCAGAGCTGAGTGGGATTTGAAGCCAGCTTTTTCTCTAACTCCAAAGCTAGTCCTGTTTCCATTGTCCTATACCAACACTAAATTCTTTACACTCGGTTTTCAGATCAGATATTTCTGACAAGATTCTAAAAGTCAAAATATGAAGGAAATAAGCCCAAAATGTATGATCAAGAGCAATTTCCCAAAAGCATAGGACTGACCATGTCATTCTCCTACTTAATAAACTCCAGTGGCTTTGTCACATGTCCAGGATCTGTCATTCCAAACCTGGCCCCTGCCTCCCTTTCCATTCTCCTTATTCCTGGCTCATCTCCAATCCAATAATCTCCTCCCACTAGAAGCTCACTCCTACATCTCCTGTGCCCCTGCACTGGCTGGGCCCCCTTCCTGGAATACTCTACTTTCTGTCTCTTAGTTCCCCAGCTTCCTTCTTAGCACAAATCCTACATTTTCTAGGAGGCCCTCCCTAGTCCCCCAACCACAATCCAGCTGCTAGTGCTTTCCAGGTTACCTCCCAACTGACCTGTCTGCATCTTACATATGCCCAGGGACAAGCTGATGGTCCAGACACCCTGCAAATGGTTATGGGCAAACACTCTACATCCAGGAGAAATTAGAGATAATAAACCACCAGAAGGAAGACATGGAAGTGGATTGGGAAAGGTTTCTTGCAGAAAATGGAACTTAAGATGAGCCTCCAAGGAAGCCAAGGAAGCCAAAAGGTAGAGGTGAGGAGACAATGTGTCTCACAGGTGGTTAGCCAGTTTTTGATTAAAAACCCCAAGGAGGGGGCTCTCACTCTCTCCCATGACAGCCCATTCCATTCCTGAATAACCCAAATTGTTAGAAAGCTTTTTTTTTCCTGACTCTAAGTTTAATTTTCCTCTTCATTTCCTTTTCTGATCATTTTACTGCATGACTGATGAATCAAGGGAATGCTGTAAGCATGGTATGCTGGACTTTTCATAAAGCATTTTATAAAGTTGTTTATTCCATTCTTAGGAATGAAGGCTATCTGATAGTATGGGCAGCTAGAGGGCACAGTGGAAAGAGCTCCAGGCCTGGAGTCAGGAAGATTTATCTTTGTGAATTCAAATCCAGCCTCAGAATCTTACTGTGTGACCTTGGGCAAGTCACTTAACTCTGTTTGCCTCAGTTTCCTTATCAGTAAAAGTGAACTGGAGGAGGAAATGACAAACCATTCCAGTATCTTGGCCAACAAAACTCCAAATGAGGTTATAAAGAGTCAGATGGTGGGGGGGGAAGGAAGTGGGGGGCCAGGGCCAGTTAGGCGGCTCAATGGATAGAGAACCAGGCCTAGAGACAGGAGGTCCTGGGTTCAGATCTGGCCTCAGACACTTCCTAGTTGTGTGACCCCCATTGCCTAGAAGACCTCACCACTCTTCTGCCTTGGAACCAATACATAATATTGATTCTAAGACAGAAGGTGAGGGTTTAAAAAGAAGAGTCAGACACTTAAGAACTGAACAACTGGATAATACAGGTAGGAGTATTCAGAAATGGCTAATGGATAAAATCCAAAGAGGAGTCATGAATTGGTTGATATCAAATGGAGGGAAGTCTCTAGTGGAGTGCCCCAGGGATCTGTTGTGGGCCCTGTGCTAGTCAATATTTTTACTGGAAAAAGGAATAGATGGCACATCTTACCAAATCTGCAAGGGACAAAAGGCTGGGAAGACTAACTTGGACACTGGTCCCCAAAGCCAGAATCTGAGAAGATCTTTGTAATTAAAATGATAGGCCAAGGTAGAGGCAAGATGAAATATAATAGAAATAAAACCACCAGCTCAATGATCAATAGTACAATGGGGAAACCAAGAAAATCAGTACTGTTATATATAATATTAAGAGAAAAGGTTGGGGTGGTCTATCCCGGTGTACTCTTCCTTGGCCTAATGACCCTGAGAGGTACTGTGCTCAGCTCTAAATACCACATTTTATGAAGGATACTGATCAAGTGGATAACATCCAGGGGAAGAGGACCAACTCCAGAGGGGAGTTGGGAATCTGAATTGTGTCTCCTCCAAATGTTCCTGTATTTTGACATTCAGTCAATCACACAGACTCAAAACCTCAGAATTATCTTTGACTTTTTTCTACTTCATCATCCCCCCTTATTTCAATAGTTGCCAAATTCCCTTGATTTTAATTCCAGGACAATCCTCATATTCTTTCTCCTCCCTCCCTCCACCACCACTTCCTCTGACACAACCACACCTCAGGTCAAGTTTTTATCACATTTTGCCTAACCTAAATTACCATCAAAATAATCTTCCTTAGACACATAACAACTCCCCTACTCCAAAACCATCAGTGGCTCACTGTTGCTTCTATGATAAAATTGTCTTGCATTCAACAACCTTTACAATCTGGCTCTCATCTCTAGCCTTTGTGACATATTCTTCCCTTTCCTACACTCTAGGCCACAGCCACACAGCACTGCTGTTTAGTTCCCTAAACTTAACCAACTGTTTTCAAGTCTCTGGATTTTGAGGAAGAGGAGACAGCAGCATAGCTACCTCTTCAGTAACTTTGGCAATGAAAGAGTTGTTATTTGAAAAGGGCTTTAAGGCTTTGAAAAGCCTTTTAAATCCATAATTTTTTTTTTAAAAAAAAACCCTTACCTTCTGTCTTAGAATCAATAATAAGTATCTATTTCAAGGCAGAAGAGTTTAGTGACTTGCCCAGGGTCACATAGTTAGGAAGTGTCTGAGGTCAAATCTGAACTCAGGACTCCTGTCTAGGTCTGGCCACCTGGCTGCCCCTTCTTTACATACATGATCTCATTTGATTCTCATAACCACCTTTATTATCCCCATTTCATGGGTATGGAAATTGAGCTCATTCAAGTGAAATTAATGCCAAAAATCATTTTCTGACACTAAACTTTTTTCCCCTCACTTCTGTTTGTTAAAAAAAAGGGGGTGGGGGGGGACTCAATTAAACTGAATATCTCAAGCCCCAATTTTGAGCAAGGCACTGGGGATAAAGGGCAGTTAGGTGGTACAGTAAGATAGAATGCTGGGTTTAGAATCAGAAAAAAACCATCTTTGTGATGATTAAATCTGGCCTCAGACACTTATTACCTATGGGCCCCTGGGCAAGTCACTTTACCCTGATTGCCTCAGTTTCTTTATCTGTAAATTGAGCTGGAGNACACAAAAATTAAAAATAAATAAAAATTACATTCATTGGAATCTCTGAGGAAAATAAAGTGAGAATTAGCTTCCTTTCTAATCAACTAAGAAGACAACAAAGTTTTAAATGGGAACATTAGTGCCTGAAATGATCATTGAGATCAGTAAGATATCCATATATATAAACATATATATATATATATTTTTTAATTTTAAAACCCTTACCTTCCGCCTTAGAATACTCTGTATTGGTTCCAAGGCAAAAGGGTGGTAAGGGCTAGGCAATGGGGGTTAAGTGACTTGTCCAGGGTCACTCAGCTAGGAAGTATCTAAGGTCATATTTGAACTCAGGATCTCCCATCTCTACACCTGGCTCTCAATTCACTGAGCCACCCAGCTTCCCCCATGAAAATAATTTTAAAATAAATATTTATTAATATCAATTAATATTAATAATAAATTAAATGAGAGCAACAGTTTTTAATTTTTTAAGTAGCATAAATAAAATATAATAATAATAATGATGATAAATAAAATTAGTCACTTAGTTGAGAAGTTGATCACACGGCTCGAACCTCCACCTCCTGTGTGAGTAGAATGGTGGTAGGAATAAATCTATATGCAGGTATGTATGTGTATACATACATATACATTTAGATAGATAGCTATAGATAGAGTAGCTCAGTTGGTCAGTCTAAGGAGACAAAGTGTGAGTATTCAAGAAGCCAGAAGAACAATAATAAAATAACATAGAGCCAAAAAATTTAGATCTGGAAGAGACCTTAGAGATGATCTGGTCCAGCTCACTCATTATTTTATGAAGAAACTGAGGTTAAGAATTACCCAATGGCAAACAGGTAGAGCCAGTAGAGTTAATATTCAAATGCAAATCCTCTGATTGAGCATGTAGAACCCTTTCCACTCTTAACTTGGTCTCTCTGGTACAAAGGTTCTTACCTTGAACTTGTCTTTTTAATATATTGTTTGGATCATTTCAATATCATCAGTTTCCTTTGTAATTATATTTTATTTTATGCATTTAAAAAACATTTTTCTGAATGGGTTCTCCAGTGGGATCCAAGACCCCAAAAAAAGATTAAGAACCCCTTCTAGGAGACCAGGAAGGAAAACTTGAGTTCAAATTCAGCATCAGATACTTACTAGCTGGGTGACCCTGGGCAAGTCATTTAACCTCTATCTACCTCAGTTAGCAGCAACTGTCAGAGAAACAATAAGATTACTAAAAGCGCAAAACTCTCCTGGGAAGAGGTCAGTGACCACAGAACTAGACATCATCTTAATTTTCTTCACAAAACAGAGCTCTAGAGGGAAATGACCCTCCTCTCACCACCCTGTCCTCTTGCGCATGTCCTATGGGGTAGGGAAGAGCAGCATCACTCTTTTACAGGGGGGCAGTTTCATCTTTTCCCTTTTTCCAAAGGTAAAAGATATAAATATGCTTTCCCTCCAGGAGAACTTTTTTTGCATCACTTTTCCAGTACTGATTATAGAATTGTGCTGATCTAGCCTCTTTGCCTGCCCATTCTTCCTGACCAACTGGCACAAATTTGCAAGGCATCTGGCAAGGGTTAGGGTTGCAATCTGGAGCCACGGAATAAGAGTGAGACTAACTGGCCCATTAGGGGATCGACCAAGCCACCTCAAGCTCATTAGCACTCAGCTCTAACCCACTGAGCAAATTGGCCACAGAGACAGCTTAATGATAGCAGCCCAAGCCCTGATCCTAGGTTGTGCTCTTCAGAGGCGCCCTGCAAATAATGTGAAAAGCACGGGTGGGAAGAGAAAATCAAGGGAAGGGGGGGGGGGCTCAGAGAATGTCAGGAATAGCAGCTGGTGTCCACCAAGGTAAACCTCACATCCCAAATGTGGCTTTGGGAAGAGCAGAGAAGAGAGGAGGTCAGTCATTTCTTCATGGGAAAAAATTTCAGAGCGTCGAGCAATCTGGAAGCATTTTGGTGCCAAAAGAACTATAATCCATTCCTCCTCTTTTCCTTGACATTTGTCTCTCCTAGGAATTCACTTTGCAGCTTTCTGACCTTATCTAATTATCCAGGCCTGTCCTCCCACCTACATTTCTAAATACTGTAAGAGAGCCTGTACCTGGCTCAACTCTGCAGGAGGCAGCTGCCTGCTGGATCTGAACATGGAACAAAATTCAAAGGAAAACGTAGACCAGGGAAGTAAATCAAAATAACAAAAATAATGATTGCCTAAATTTCTAGAGCACTCTTTTTAGGAAGCCTCCCTGTGGGACATAACTGATATTTATAAAACACTCTAAAGTTTGCAAGGGTTTTAAATGCATTGTTTCACTTTAGGCTTACAGTAACCCTAATTTTTAAAAAAAGTTAATATTTCAGAAACCAACTTGAAATAATAATAATGATTACTTGACTTATGGGAATCATAATTTCCATTTCATAGTTTAAAGACTGAGGTCTGGAAAGATTGAGTTATCCATGGTTACACAGAGAGTGGGTGTTCTCTTGAGTCCAAGTCCCATCTAATACCCATCTATTGAATAAATCGTCCCTTTTCTCTAAGGCTATTTTCTCTTTCTCTCCCTCTCCCTCTCCCTGCCTCTCTACCCCAATGTGTGTGTGTGTGCACGCATGCATCTCTCTCTTTCTCTTTCTCTCTCTCTGCATGTGTCTCTGTGTATGTGTGTGTACATTTTGCCTGTCCCCTATGGTATATGAATTCCTTGAAGACAGGGGGTATCTTTTGGTTTATTTTTGTATCCCTGAATAGAGTACATACTTGATAAATATTTTATGAATGAATGAATTTTAAAAGTCTTGCTACTTCTGGCTCAAGGAACCATTCACCTTATCCATACCCTTCATGATTTTTTGCGGTCTTAGATCATTCTTTTCTTTCTTCTTCACAATCACATGTTTAACCTCTTCTCCAAGGGCATAGGTCTTCCTAGGTCCCCTTGATTTGTTTATTCATCAAATATTTTTTGAAGCAAAGTATTCAATATATTATAATACAATAAACATTTATCAAGTGCTACTATGTGCCAGGCATTGTTCTAAATACTGGGGATATAATTAATAAAGGGAATCCCTGCCCTCAAGGAGCTTACAGTTTAAATGGGGAAACAACATACAAAAGGAGGCATGAAAACAGAGCAGAGAAGAGAGGGACACCAGCAGATACTTGCTGAGGGCATCTTGCTCAGTGGTGTTGAAATTAGGCAAGGCAACAGATTCAAGGTGAAGTGAGCAGAGAATCCAGTTTCTGTTCTCTCTACAGGAAGGCATTGGGAGGAACTTCATACTCTACTCCTCAGTCCTCTGATCAGAAGAGAGAAAATGCTGAGAGAGGTGGCATCAATCAAGGCTTGAGTTAGCAGCATGGTGGTGAAGTGATGAGTTTCTCTTGAAAAGGGCATCTTGTTCTATGGAACTGAAACTGGACTGTGCAACAGATATAAAGTGGAGTGGGATTGAGCTGTAAAATATTCTTTTGTATAATATGTGTAACAAAGGTATTCCCCACATATAGCACAGAGGTATCATTGTATGGCTGGAAGGGAAACAGAAGAGAAATCTCTAGTCTCTTCTTTCCCTACTCTTCTCCAAGAGAAACTTTAATTCTTGGCCCTCTAGGAGTGGGAGAGGCAGTGCAGTGGGGAGGGTGATTCAAAGCAGGAGCCTTAAGGCAGAAGCTTGGCCACTTGTTTCTCTTCAGAGTGAGACTCCAGGGCTAGATTTATATCTGTCTGATTCCTTAAATATTGTTAGTAAAGGGGATGTCATTTTGTAACAAATAAAATTGATATAAAAGGATATATTTAAGAATATTAGGATTTTATTGTAATCCATATTGGTAATTAAGGCACGAGCCTTATAAGATCTAATTCAAATGCCCCAACATGCTTTCCCCCTAACTGTTTCCTAGGAAAAAGAGAGTCCCAATCAAGTTCTGAGTCTTTATACCTCTGTCTACGTAATCACACTTCCTGCCCACCTGTATTAAGTAAGAGGAATCATGGGAAATGTAGTTTTCAAGTCCCCTAAACATCCACAGGAAGTTTATATCATGGGTCTCAATATTAAGACCCCCAAATTTCCAATATCAGTTTTCAGGTTCAAGCTAAACCTCTGATCACTATTCATTAATGAAGAAAGGGAAATCCAAGCTTTAGATTCAAGGTTTGACTCCCTTCAAAGTTTTGCAATGAACTCGCAGAGCCAATAGCAAAGAAATCCATTTACCCAAGCTGACAGCAAAGAAGAAATCAGAAAAAACATACATAAAAGAATATATATAATACAATACAGAGTGAAAGAGATTTCTTATTAAGAACGAGAAGAGAGAGAGACAGAGACAGAGGTAAAAATTCTTAAGAAGCTGGGGTGTTTTGTTTTTCCTTTACAAAGATACAATTAATTTTTTTATGGTTGAAATTCACAGAAAGTGACTGGTCCAGTTAATAACTAAATAATTATGGTGTAAAACAAAATAGAATGAATAAATGTATGAGAATAAGTAACATACTAGCATGTAACAGAGACAGAGAGTCAGAGACAGAGACAGAGTCAGAAAGAGAGATCTCACCCAAGGAGAAATCTCCCAAAGCTTCTAATGTAGAAAACTAGGGATAATGGACATGACTAAGACCAACAGTTTCTCTCAAATCAGCTTCTTCTGCAGCCTGAAATGGGGCTAGCAGTCTCCATCTTCTTTCTCAAAACTGGAAGCCAGAAGAGCCCCAATCAACTTTAGAGTCTCCAGAGACTCAAAGAAAATCAAGAAACTGAAGAGGCTCTGCCTCACCTCGTGGGCATGGGGCATTGATCTCTACTAATGAGGAGAGGAATCTCATACCGATTGATTGGCTTTGGAACTTGGGTTATGTATGTAAGGAAGAACAAGACACAGTCTCTGCCCTCAAGGAGTTTGCATTCCCCTAGTATTGACACACGTACTAACACTAAATTATACATTTCCATCATAAATCAAGGTTGAGATCTAGACAAATTCATGGAGTGACATATATCATACATTACATAGCATTCACTTTTTAATCTTAAAAATACTTATGAAGCTGGGGTGTTTTGTTTTTCCTTTACAAAGATACAATTATTTTTTTTTTATGATTGAAGCTTACAGAGAGAGAGTGACTTGTCCAAGGTCACACAGTTAATAACTAAATAACTATGGTGTAAGACAAAAGAGAATGAATAAATGTATGAGAATAAGTAACATGCTAGAGGAGTTTAGATCATTTAGGCTGGGGGTAAAGTTTAATGGAGAAGGTAAAACTTGAAGTTAGTCTTCAGGGATGGGTAGGGTTTTGGTGGGAGAAGAGGGAAAGGGAAGGGGCAAAGTATTGATTTAGCATTTATTCTGTATCAGGCACTATGCTCAGCACTATAATATAAATATTGCCCCATTTGATCCTCACAACAATCCGTGAAGATAAGGGCTTTATAGTTAAGAAAACTGAGGCAGGCAAAAGTTAAGTGCCTTGCCCAGAGTCACACAGTTGGTAAATGACTGAGGCTGGATTTGAACTCAGTTCTTCCTGACTTGAGCTCCAGTGATCTCCACTCTTCTTGGAGTACCTAGGTAGGAAAGAGGTCAGGTAATATTCAGAAATGGGAGAGATGGCTTTCTAGACTTAAGAGACACCATGAATAAAGGCAGTGAGATGAAAAAGGACATGCTATGTGTGGGGATGTGGCAAATCTGGCTGGATCTTATTATGATCTTCAAGGAAGGGATCAAAAATCAGAAAAATGGATGGGAGTCATAGAGAAGAAGGCCTTGACTTCCAGGCAGAATCATGGCACTTCCTTTCTATAGTCAATAGAAAGGAGGTGAACATCTGGGAGAATTATGGAGCTAGACTAGGTCATCTCTAGAACCTTCAGATCAAACATTTTGAGGATCTATGAATCTACTACCAGAATGATACATTCATAAAATTGATCTGGCAGCCCAAGGGGAGGACAAAGAGAGCAAAGAGAGAGTAGGGGGAGGGAGGAGCAGTTAGAAGGCATTTTCAGGAGTATTGATTGATCTTGCTAGTCAGTCTCTACCCCAGCTATGTCCTCATATAAGCATTTAGTAAATGCTTCCTGGTGAGAAGAAAATAAGTGTCCAGCAGCTCACTAATGTACCCTCCCAAATCATATCAACAAAAATTGCATGGGAGGGGACAACTGAATGTTAGAAGATGGAAGGGGCCCATGGGGGCCCAGAATCTAGGCCACCTAATTCAACCTAAATCTGAAATGGACTTGATCCTGAAGCAGCTCTAGAGAGTGGTTGTCTAGCCTTCCTAGTGAGAGGGAATCCACTCTCTTTTGAGGCAGCCCATTTTCGGGAAGCTCTAATTGCATTTATTTTTTTTTTAAACCCTTAACTTCTGTGTATTGGCTCATAGGTGGAAGAGTGGTAAAGGTGGGCAATGGGGGTCAAGTGACTTGAGCAGGGTCACACAGCTGGGAAGTGTCTGAGGCCAGGTTTGAACCTAGGACCTCCTGTCTCTAGGCCTGACTCTCAATCCACTGAGTTACCCAGCTGCCCCTCTAATTGCATTTTTACTGACATCTTCTCGTACCTTCCACCCATTGCCTCTGAGTTCTGCTTTTGTGGGGAAAAACAACAATGACAAAACAAGCTTTATATTTTCCAAGGGTACTCATGATAATAACAGTCAACAATTCTAGCTAATGTTTATGTGACATTTTAAGGTTTCTGAAGCACTCTATATACATAATCTCAATTGATCTTCACAACAACCCTCTGTTATTATAATGACTATTTTACAGATGTGAAATTGAGGCTGAAAGAGGTCAGAGTGGCTTGTCCAAGGTCACCTAGTAAGTGATTGAGATACGGTTCAGACAGGAATCTTTGTAGTCCCAAGTCCAGAGCTGAATCCACTGCACTGCCTAACTACCTCAGTTGTTAACATGTTAACACAGGTATCCTTCCAATCCACCCTACCCCACTTGGTTGAAACAAAGGTTTCAGAATCCGTTGACTGCTTAGAATGGGGGGGGGGGGACTTGCAGTTGGCTCATTTCCAGATCCTGCCCCCACTTTTGTACCCATTCCAATATGGATGGCTTGAAATCTGCTCTAACTGAAGCCTGGCTTAATTTTTGTTTCCAGTGAGTAATGCTAATCCCCTTCCTGCAGAATCCCAGGGCTAGGAGGAATAAAGAGGGATGTTAAAACATTTACCCTTGGTCAAAGCCCCACAGGGCTGGCCATTCCCTGAGCCCTCTATGTGTGTGTGTATTCACTGATTTGGGGTTGTCCTTTTTACTCCAAGGAAAACCTTGAAGCTGGGTGACAATGAGCTCAGTTGCTATTTCTTTCTTTCCTTAGATTCTCTTATACATTTTTGTACTCAGGCTATATCTCCCAGCAAATGTACATTTGTTGAGGCAAGAACTGTTTAATGTTTGTTGCTGGATCTTCAGTACCCAGCGTATATCTTGGGGGACCCTCTGATTTCAACTTTTCAGAGCTCATTCCATGTCAGTTCCATGTCAGAACCTTCTCTACAATTGATGGTCTGAAATACTTCTGGGGAGTTCCCAGAAGCACTGAGACATGGAAGCGTTAGGGGCAGCCTCAAGCCATCAGTCATTTATTGGTAGTGGGATTTGACCCTTCCTGCCTTCCCGGACTTCTGCCACCTTACTTTCCTCCGTGCATTCGGTGCCCTGTTGGGGCAGCATGTTTGTTCCTTCCTGGCCTTTCTGCATACAGCAGCTACCTCTGGGGTTGTGGCCCCTCTTAGTCGGAGTCTCTCTGGCTTCCTTCAATATCTAATTCAGAACCTTTTCTTCCCAGGAAGACTTTCTATTGCCCCAACCTCCATTCTCAGGTCATCCTCCCCTATTCCGTAGAACTCTCCGGGCAGTGCCTAGTGCCCCGCTTAGAACATAAGCTCTTTGAGGTCAAGGGCCCCTTCTTATTTCTTTGTAGCCCCGGTGCCTGGCAAATAATAAACACTTAACAAATGTTTGCTGCCTGAATAACTGACTTGGGGCTAGCAGACTCCCGGCATGAGCTCTCCTTCCTGTCGGGCACATAGTAGGCTCTTCATAAACGCTGATTGGACGCAGAGGAATAAGGAATAAAGAGGAAAGAGAATGGCTGGCTTGTCCAGCAGCAAATTGCTAAGAGTGTACATTGGCTCCGATAGCTAATTAAACTGAAACTCTGGTGATGGCTTGTCGATTGCAGTTATATATAATATGCATACATATGAATATATATAGTATGTGCAGATATGTGTGTGATTATGTATGCATTCAGGTCAGAGCAAAGTCTATACATCAAGCTAGAACACGAGTGCAAATTAGGGCTCTGTTCTTGTCACTTCTATCCCGTGGGACCTAAAACGAACTCCATCCTCCCAGATTTCTAAGGAAACTTCAGATATCTTTTCCAAGCAGAGGAGGGAGTGGAGTGCAGGGGCCCGGCCGGGGGCCAGCCCAAAGGAGGTGGAATGTCCTCTGTCACACACACACACACACACACACACACACACACACACACATACACACACTTCCGTCGCGGTCGGAGTGGGATCCCTGGCCAGGAGCTGGGGGAGGGGAGAGGGAATGGAAGAGGGGGGGGAAGGTTCGGGGCGCGAGGGCTGGCGTAGTGAGGGTCCAGAGTTCACTGTCTGGGGATGGAGATCGCCCAGCTCCGTACAAAGGTAGATTTAAAACCAGCCTGCAACCGGGCATTTCGGCTCAGCGGAGGAGAAACTAGCTCTCCTTCCTCACTCTCACCGCAGCCCGGTCTGCCAGGAAGGGACCTCCAGAAGTTAGGAGGTGGAGGGTGGAGGGTGGAGCAGGGCGCATCTCCGGGGGCCACACGCCTCTCTCCGCTGGGCCCTCTGGGACCTCCTCCGCCCTGCGCCCACCCGAGCTATTAGGGGTTCTTTGTTTCAGCTCCGCGTCTAATCTGCTGATTACAAAGAAAGGCCGGGTTGACAACCACACTTTTTCCCTCGGAAAAGCCCCGCCGCGGGTAGCCCCAACCAAGCGAACGCTTGCAATTAACCTGCTTCCGGAAAACGGATTGAAGGAGAATTTCTCCTCTGGAGTCCCCTTACTTTTAAGCCCTTTCCACGGCACGATATAAATCAGCTCGTAGCTGTGGCCGTTTTTGAAACCGATTTCCTACACCATAAAGGAGTTATTTAAACAAGTCACTTCTTTGCGGGAAAGGGGGGAGGGGAGAGCAAGTGTCATGAAACCAACTCGGCCAACCTAGCTCCGCCCGCCCCTTCTTTGGGGCCGATGCGACGAAAGCAATTTGCGGATCACCCCTCGGTGCGCAACTTCACTCCAGCGAGGTGCTGAAGTGACTGAGACCAGCGTTCCGGCATCCTTCCGAGGAAAGAAAGGGGGCCTTCCTTGGAAGGCTTCAGGAGGACGTGCCTTCACTGCAGGAGAAGTTGAGGCCCCAGGAACGGCTTCCCAACTCTCTAAGAAAAGAAGTTGGTGAAGACGGAAAAGTATTCATCCCAATAGCAACTTCCTCGAGAGGGTCTGAGAATCAGCCAACGGGACTGGCACGTTGAGTTCTGTGGGTGTCGCTTCCCAGCTTAGAGGTCTAATACACAGTAGGCCCTTTATAAATGTTGGGTAATTCATTCTAGCGCTCCTCTCAAAACAATGCTTTGGGACGGAGTGCTCGCTCTCTGGTCTCCCCAGACTCTCCATAACCCTGAAAATGACCTCAGCTGCTTTCTAACGAAGCGAAGGGTGTTTTCGGACACTTTAAAATCTTCAAACAACACAAAACCTTCAAATAGTTTCGTCTCCTTGTTTAACGCCCGCCCCCCTCCGCCCCAAAAATAATAGTAGCAAGAAAGGACCCGGTGGTGCTCAGGGCCTGATGTAGCAAAGTCAGTCATCTTTAATGTGCTTCCCAGAAGAGAAGTTGCAGAATCAATAAAGACAGCCTCCAGCTGCGCGGAAACCTGCAGTTTCAATTAAATTGGGGAGCTCCAAGCCTCGGGCTTTAGCTCTGATCCAAACTCATTTATGTTTTTGTTTGTTGTTGTTGTTTTAATCATTTATCATTTGGAGCCTCGGATGAGAGAGATTTCTAAAGACTGCGTCTGCTCTAACCCCTGAACTCGGGGTGGGAGTTCGCTGGCTCTTCGTTCAGACCCGAGGCAAGGCCAGAAGAACAGAAGCCCGGGATCTCGGGGGTGCCCATCCCAAATGGACCTCCTCTTTCTTTCCTTGCCCCTAGTAATCGCCCCTTCGAAAAAATGTAAGGGGTAGAGAATTGGGACGGGGAGGGGGGCGGTTGGGGGAGATCCCCAAGAGCTTTGTTTCAGATAACGGGAGGAGGTCCTCCCATTCATTCACTAGGCTAGGAGGTTAATCGATCGAGTATTTGTAGAGGGCCTACTATGTGCCGGACGGAAGCCGTGCTAATTCTGGCTGGGAAGAGAAGTATAAAGAATGACAGTCCCTATTCACAAGGAGAATACAAGTGGAAAAGTGGGGGAGGGGGTGGGAAGGACAGAGGGGAGTACGGGAAAGTAGAGTTAGCCTCAGGACAGTTTCTCTCCTAGAAGTTTGGAAGTTTGGGATGATTGGGAATTGGAGGTCCTGTCCCAGCTCCACTCGCCCTCCTGGGTACCTGAAAGTCTTGTGCTGGACGCAGGAGGGCTCTTCCATTTGAGAGCCCTGATTCAGTCCAAGGCGCCCCTGCCTCTGCTATCCATTCCTGGGCCTCTTGGATTTTTCCCCCCAAATGGTTCTTCTCTTGTCCAGCCCCCCTCTCTTGCAGGGATTATCCATTTCCCAACTAGCCAAGTTAAGCCTAGTGAGGATATTCCAGGATCAATGCTAACGAGAATAGCTCCAGAAAGGGATGGAGGAGGGGGAAAAGGGAGGGGGGGCGGGTTTCTACTGAAGGCGGGCAGCTTCTGAGGCCTGAGAGAGACAGGAAAAAGTCAGTCCCTTATCCTTCACCCCTACACACACATGTACCCACAAACCAACACTCAAAAACACACCCAAACCTTTCCTCCTAGTGCCTTGCCTTTTCTCTGCCTGCAGAGTGCTAGGGTGCCCCACCCCATCCAGGACACTGCTTAGGGAAGGAGGGACCCAGCCCAGGCTAGGACTACTCTCCACGCTCCGTGGACTCTTGTAATTGCTGGTTCACTAAGGCTATCCTTTGCCACGCAGCTGGAACCGACTTTTGTCCCCTAAACACATAGAGCCCATACACTCAGGTGGGGGAGGAAGGGAGGTGCAATTTCTCTCCCCCCTCTCCTCTGGGTGCCAGGATTTAGGGACTTCAGGGGCTTTCCTACAACTCCTTCCCCTGTTTCACGCCCCCCCCCCTCGCGGCCGCCGGAAGATCTCTGAGCAAAATCCCCTAGGTGCAAGCCAAACAGTCAGTGTGGCCCCCTGGGCCTGGTCAGTAACTCCTTGACTCTTCACTCCCAACTCTACCATTACAAAGGAGTAAAAGCCCCAAGGGAATTAGCTGGGACCAAGAGAGCGGAGGCAACAGGTAAGCAGACCGGAAGTTGAGGACGTCTTAACTGACTTCTTTTAGAAACTGTCCTCCTCCAAGTCTTTTCCCAAATGGCAGAGGATAAAATTGGCTGTCCCGAGAAGACCACGAGCACAGCCTGGGCAATGTTTGGATTGAGTGAAGTCTCTCTAGAATCCAGGAGAGGCTGCCCAAACTCTTCGAGGAACTAGATTTTAAAAATCAATTCCATTTGTGATGTGCTTCTCTCTGGCTTTTTAAAAAAGCTGTTTGGTCTGAACCAGGTTCTTCCCAGCTAAAACTATCCTTAAAAAACAAAAACAAAAACAAAAAAAGTAAAGCAAAGCAAAACAAAACCAAAGAAGAGAGCCTCTTTGGAGATGTTGGAACACTTTTTAAAAAATCTTTTTACTCTTAGTGAATCACACATCCCTGGGATTCACCTTTCCCTGAGGCTCTGTGGTTACGGGTATTGTGTTGCTGGTGCCTCTGTTTCTTATGGGATGGAAAGTGGGTCGGGGGTGGGAATGGCTTGATAGAAATAAAGGAGAAACCCAAAGAATTCCCTCCCATCTTAACAGACTCACTGAAATGAGGTCGTATTTTCCATCTTCTTTATTAAAACTACCACCATTTAATAATTCCAAAAGGTTCTCTCTCTCTCTCTCTCTCTCTCTCTCTCTCTCTCTCTCTCTCTCTCTCTCTTTAAAATAAATAAATAAATGTTACAGGTGAAAGTCTTTTGAGAGAAGAGGGGTGACGGGCTGGAGAACCGGGAACCGACCTCTCTGGGCTCCCCTCCACCCTCCGCAACATTTCTGCAGTCTCCTATTCTTCTCACCACCATCATCTCGTTTACAGAAAATATTTGTTTGCACTATTAGTTGGTACCGGAGTTAATTACTCAATGTGTTAACGTGAAGTAATATGTATAAAAGTAGGATCAGTGTTTATTGTGTGGGTGAGCTGTTGAGCAGTGCTTGAATAAACTGCAATTAGGGTTAGATAGAGATTAATTAACATGTGAGTGGCAAGGTGTAAAATAGTCTCCAACCCTCCACTTTCAATATAATCTGCGGGCGAGGAAGAAGTTTGTATTTTTTTTTTAAAGCTAATTAAATACTTTCCTACCAGCCAGTGTGTATACACCCAGGTTTGGAAAGGAAGGCACATTAGGGAGAACCTGGTTTCCTAGCTCCCCTCCCCCAAATATTTTTTTTCCTACGGGCTGCAGGGAAAGGTAGGACTTCTTTATAGGGCAAGGGAAGAGATGGTTAATGTGCTGCTGACTCCAGCAGCTTTGGGGATGAAGAAAGGACCAGGTTCACGAGAAGACTTAGACTAATAGAGCTCGGAGCTGCGGTAGAGGTCGACGATTGTCCAGGCTGGAAAGAAGGGTGGGAAGGTTGGAGCTAGCGGGGGGAGGCAGAAAGGGGTGGGGGGGGGGGAAGAGAAAATAGATCGAGAACTAAGGCAATCCCTCTCTCCTCCCCCAATGGTATTTAGAAACAGTCTGTTTGTACCTCTCCGCATTGTTTCGGTGTTTGGGGTGAGTTGTTTGTTTGTTTTATGTTCTGGCGTATTTATTTTTGGAGGGGCCAGGATTAATCGGAGAAGGCCAGTTTAGCTGTGTATGGGATAGACAAGCTGAGCCAAGCTCCTGCCATTCTTTTCTCCTCTTGAAATGGGGAGGGGGAAGCTTAGAGCAAGAACGCCTGGAAATTTAGCATCCCTCCATATCTCCCAAGTTAAATCAGGCGTACCAGCCTCTTTCTCCAAATAGCCGAGGGGAGGGGGGAAATCGGGGGAGAGGTGGTGTAGGAAGGATTTTTAAACTGAACTCAGTCATGTTTTGAAAACTTCGGGTCTTGCTGTGGCTGGGAGCTGCAGCCCGAGGAGGAGGCTAGTCCTCTGTAGTCAGATTCTGGAGTGGATGCTTATAGCTTTTCCTCTCAGATCCCTCATTTCTTCTCCTCTCTGCTTCTCTTTTACTATCTCGCTAGAAATTGCAACTTGCCCCTCACCTGTCACGGTCAGGTTCTTTAATTCTTTGTCAGTTTGGGGGGCGGAGGGGGGAGATCCAGGAAGAAAGAAGTTAGGGAGGAAAAAAAGAGGTTTAAGCGGAGTGTAACCCAGACCAGTTTTCCGTTCCCCCTCACCTGGCATGGAGGGCCAGGGGAGCAAACGCCGGAGGTGACTCCCAGCCTAGTGGGGAGGGCCCAGGGTTCTGTAACAAACTGGTGCGTCAATAACAGATTGGTTCCATGCTACGATCACATATAGTCAGCCCTCTCTGGAGCGACAAATGACTCTATCTCTCTCTCCCTCGAATTCTCTAAGGAAGCCATCAGTGTTCCCAATCACAATCCTCTTAAATTGCAGTTGGCAGATATAAAGATCATTGTCCTGGTAAAACTTAAGCTGGCAAGACATAATCGTCCGAAGAACAAAACCTGCTCAAGTTTAAAAAAAAAAAAAAAGCCTGCAAGCTAAATCTTCTTTTCCCCTTCTCCTTCCTTCCATCCAGCACCCAAGTTTCATCCCCAACCCAACCTTATCCCCAGCCCACGCCCACGCCCACGCCCATGCCCACCAGGGCCCACAGCCTCGGCTACTTTTTCGTTGTTTTCTGGAAGAGCAAATCGGCCAGGGGCGAGCACAAGCGGCACCTCATTGAGCCGAGTTTGTTTGTGAGGCTTGTTGTGATACGCAGGTGAAAGGGTCTTTAAACAGCCGGAATTTAGCCCTTCCAAATAGAGGAGGCCGCGGGCCGCCTTTGTGCGCCGCGCACAAAACGCAGGAATTCCTGCGAACTTTCCGGAGGGGCCTGGCCAGCCAAAGAGGCCTTTTCTTCGCTTCGCTTTTCCCCTCCGGGCAAACGAAGTCCCTGCTCTGCCCTTCTCCCACCCCCTTCGGTCTCTCCCCCTCCCCCTCTCCCTCCCCCTTTCCCCCCTCCTCTCCTCTGATAATCCTCCTCTTTATTTTAGAAAAACACAAAACCGGGTTCCATGCGGTGCTTTAGTGTCTCCCAGTGAAAGAACTGCCTGGGCAGAATTGAGCTCCATGAATCACTTCGGGAAAATTGGTTCGGCTGAATGGCCTTGGGAGGAAAAACGTTTAATAGGATCCAGGGGGAGGTTCTGCTGTTTCAATCTGCTCCTTAAACAGGTGGAAATTGGACTTTCTCAATTATCCAAACAGTAAGTCCCCATCTGAGCTAGGGGAGCCGGAGCCTGGCTCTCCAAATCCTCCGGATTGGAGAGCACCCCCACCCCCAGCCTTAGCCTCCGGAGCCAGGGTTTTAATTAGAAACACAGAGTCACAGTCACAATTCTCGATTGATCAGGAAATCAAATAAGCTCCCATTTTTTAAGGTTTTGTATTTTCTTCGCCAGGGACAAGAGGATGCGTCCAAAGCGGCGCACCCACACATCGGGAACCCCAAGGGTCCTTGGTAATAGGCCCTAGGAGATTTTCCTTGACGAATTTTCCCTCGTCTACACACACACACACACACACACACATACACACACACACACGCCCTATGCAAAAAAAGGGGGAAAGATCGAAGTTCATGTATTTGCATAAATTAATATTTCGCCATTCCTCCCTTCAAAAATTCCCCTCCTCTAAACCCGGAGCGGGGGCCAGGCGGCACATCCTAATGAGGTAATTAGCATTTGCGCGTGTATCCAGCCGGGGCTGGCTCCGTGGGTAAGTGGCAGTTTATGATAACGATGCCCAGATCAGTAGCAGAGGGCCAAGGGGCCACTTGAGAGTGCAGACGGCCACGCAGTGACCATTTTGGGGGAGGAGTGGCGGGGCTCGGGCCTTAGCCCCCGCTGCCCACAGCCCGAGCCAAACTCTCACTCCTTCTCCTCCCCAAAGTCCTTGTGAGCTGCAACCACGAAAAGTTGTGAATCACGCACTAAGTCTGCCTCTTTCCACTCCCCCCTACCCAGCCACGGACCTCTCTCTCTCTCTCTCTCTCTCTCTCTCTCTCTCTCTCTCTCTCTCTCTCTCTCTCTCTCTCTCTCTCTCTCTCTCACACACACA